>NC_081140.1:15120768-15439268 GCF_958295425.1 Solea solea | reverse complement strand
CATAATGGAGGTGCCACTGCTAAGAGTAGAGGCAGGACGACAATGCTGGGGCAACAGAAAGGGAGCAAGGAGCTGGTCTAGGTCGTACGTATCTCCACACATCATACACATGACTATCTTCAGGTCTGCCTCTAGGACTGGCTGGGATTGAGAATCTCTGAAGGCAGAAGATGGAGGCAAGGGGGGAGAGCTGCTCCCTATGCTTCTCCTTGTTTCTAAGAGGCCCTTCAGTATCTGGTTGAGCTGCTTCTCGCCGACATTGCGTGCATACCCCATACCTGGAGAGGCAGGGTCTAAGTATGTACACTGCAGCTTTCCGGCCATCTGCTGTCCTTGTTGAATAAGAGTCTGAGCTGTCTCCCCCCCAATATCCCCTATGGATCCTACCCCCCGCTTGGTGACCAGTAGGAGGGACAGTGGAAGTTGGGCTAAGCTGTTTTCCCGTTCCCTTCTGCTTATAGTTGACTCCCTGAGTTTCTCTAGACTCTCGACAACATAAGAGAGGGATTCCTTTGAATTGTACAAACATAGGCAACCATGGGGTGTAAAGGTTGGTGTATGGAAGGAATTGACTGGTAGACGTACATTGCCCTCAATCGGACGTAGTGTTAATTCATACATCTTGCCATCTAACACATACCGGTCATCACTGGTGCACAAGGCTCTTATCTCATTTGCCATTTCCCTGGCTAGGCCATCTTTACCTAGGATGACAAGATTTATCCGTTCAGCCCTCCCCCCCTCTAGTCTTGAAATGTCTGATGATGGGTAGCGGGTAGGGAAACGGGAGGCCAGTATCTGTTCTATTTTACTGTCCACACAGTGTGGGCTGTTGGGACAAGTGTCCTTTGTGGGGTGGTAGACAAAGTGGATATGTTTCAATACCAGGGCATCCCTTTCTGCTTGCAGCTTTTGCAGGGCTTTAAACCTTTGCTCCTCACCCAACACCTCCTGAATGGCTCCCATTTTCTCTTTACTCGGCTTTGCATCCACTTCCAGCTCATAAAAGAGCTCAGAGTATTCAAGAAGAAGTTCCTGAAAGTCTTCTTTTGCTCGGTCAATGATTTCCTTCTGGTGTTTGTTGTAGATATCCAGATATTCAGCCTCTTCCAGCCAGTGGTAAAATTCTTCATTCATTATGAAGCTTCGGGCCTCCTCCCAGGGTTTCCCTGGTGTGATGAAAGGAGAGACACTTAGTTTCTCCTTGAACTCCCATCTCATCTCAGCCCGTTTACGCTCATTCCTTAGCTGCTCCAGGTGGGTCTCATAGATATATTCAGCTGCAGGGGTCTCCAGAAGGTCCTGGGGGATTCGATCATCGTCCATCTTATCAATGTGTGGTGTGGTCTCCCAAGGGGTGTCATCTAAAACCACAAACCACTGAGAGAAATCTCTCTTTGTCTCAAGGACTTTCTGGACTCCAGACCAACTTAGGTGGTCTATCTCATCCAGCTCTGGCAACAGTACAGACAGGGCCTGTGGTAGAGTGGTTAGATAGGCCTTCCTACGTTTCTCTATATGGTCTTGTTTGAGTCTATGTACATGCTGTTGGAACAGCTTCTTGGCTTTAGCTGTCCCCTCAAGAAAGACATAGTCCTTGTACTCATGGGCAGACTGCATGCGACGACTGACACTGGGCCATGATTCATTGTGGTTATTCACAATTCGGTTGACCAGCCACTCATAGCGGTCTTTGGCTGAGGCAATTTGTTGACTCTGCTGTTTCAGTGCCTCAAAGTAAGGGATAATTTTGGGCTTTCCCCTACCTTTGTCTATTAGCTGAACCAGTGTTAGAAAAGCTAGGTCAACATTGACATTTGAGCGTGCCGATGTTTCTACCACCTGTAGGTTTTTCTTGGCAAGGGCAAAGGTATGAGAGTCTTTAATATAGCGCTCAACTCCTTCATCACATTTGGTCAGAACCAGTACCACAGGTTTCTTCGTTTTGGCTAGCTGGTTATACAGGTTGGTGACAAACTTCATCTGGTCCTCAAAACTACGGTTCATACCCCTGCTAACATCAACACAGAGAAGGAAGCCATCCACCATTAGCTTGCCTTCGGGCATCTGTTTCTGCTCAAAGTCCTGCTCCAGCCCCAGCTGATCTGTGCAAAAGTACATCAGCTTCTCAGCTGAAGCCAGCTTGGTAGAAGCTGCCCTCTTGATGTAAGGCTGGAGTGCAGTGCTTCTGTGAGGCTGAAATGTTTGATCATCAATGAACTCTGTCTGCTCCACCACATTCATACGGCATTCTGGCCCCTCCTCCATGGTCCGACCAGCCTCTCCCCAGAACAGGAAGTGGTCATTGTTCACCACACGTCCCCCGAAGTCACTTGTGCTGAGAACAGAGGTGTGGTCTAGGTAGAAGTCATCTGCACTCGGCCGGACAAAGCGGTTACACAGGCAGGATTTGCCTACACCACACTGGCCCTTCTCCTTCTCTGTGCCGGACAGCCCAACCACGACCAGGTTGTAGATGGGCGCCCGCACATCTTGCTTTTTGGCCATCATCATCGCTGGCAGAGGCTCATCCTGCCATGTTGGCCACTAGCTCTAGGGAGAGGAGGTGGCTACCGAGGAAGGAGGGTTTCCATGCAACGGGAGTTTATTGGGCTGGAGACTGACCCTGCATGATAGAGATAGAAAGATAGATAGAAATTGAGAGAGAGTGAGATGGAGAGCAGATATGATTAATGAAAACAATTTAAGAAAATACATTCCATTTCAATCACAGGTTTTATCATTAGAAAGTTATTGTGTCTCTCATCGAGGTTCCTACGACGTGCTGTAAATAATGTTGAATCTGTGATCCTATTTTTGCAGTGAATGTGTCCTGAAGAGATTGAGGTCAGTGGCAAAGCTGCTGGAATACTGCATATTAATTAAAACAGCTGTAGCTTAGTGAAAGCATTTACATTTTAGATTACACAAGTGCACAGTTACACTGGCTACCCTCCACATTATAACCCCATGTTTGCTGAGACTCTATGTGTTTTAGTTAATATCTGATATCTAATAGTTTGGTTGGTCATCTCACTGCCAGCAGCAGTAAAATAAAGTTGTGTAGGTTTTTCACAAAAAACATGCACACACACAAACACACCACCACTTTGAAAAATAAATGAAAGACATATACAGGAAGATGAAAGGAGATAAATGTTCCAGACCTAAAGTTACTAATTGGCGAACTAGGGAAAGCCATCTGAATTTTAAAAGGCTGCACTGCATGTTGGCTGACTTGTCTCCATCAAAAATATGTTTTCTCTGTTCCCCACCAAATAGCCCTGCACAAATGGATCATAGTTGGCTGACGTATCATTACTAATATCTAAATATGTAAAGCAGATGCAACAATTTTGCTGGAAATAGCACGTGCACCAAAAACACACATGGCAAAAATTAATTAATGAGTGTGAAGATGAGGAGTTTGACATGTTTTTTAATAAAAAAAAGGCCTCTCTTTGCAGGACAATTTGTAAGAAACAGAAACCTCCCAATAAGACAAGACAGCCAGCACACAGTGTGCAGTATAAGACTACCCCCTCCATGTCATAACTAAGGCGTGAATGTATTAAAACAGACATTAAAACCACTATTAATCATGAAAAGCTCTTTTGACAGAGTGCACAAAAGCAGACAAAGCCTTCACTGCAGTGGAAACGGGAGTTTGTCAGACAACAGAGAACTGTGGATGCACAAAGATGAACTTCAAAGTCTAATGCAGCAGTCACACCTGATATGGTGTTAATTTTTGGACACAAAGTGGATCGTGGATGTGCACCGTGGCGAAAACTCTGCCTCATACAATGACACATTTTGAAGTTTAGTGGAAAAACAGAGGCACACAAAATGGCACAGAAACTATCTTGTGGCACAAATAATGAGAATGGCGTGATGCAAACATTTTTGTTCGGTGTGGCCGCAGTATAATGCTGATACACCAGAAGGGTAGACAATGAAAAGGAAATGGTAGGAGGAGTAAGAAATTCACTACACTGAAACACATTTTAGAAAGAAAAAAAAAAATCACCCCACAACCATTTGCAAAGCTGGAAGTTACAGTAAAGCCTTGAAACACTCTATAAAGCAAATTCAGGCAAAACATTACCACTACAGAGGAAATACTACAGTCATTCACCAGGTGTAAAACCAAATGCCAGCAGAAAAGGGAATTAATATCAAAAAGAATGTCTTGCATGTCTTGTGTTTGAAACTTGTATAAAAAATGTGAAAAAAAGTGTCCAAAGAGATAGTCCCTGCAATAATAAGGTGCATTGTGCTGAGCTAGATTAATTCACATGTTCAGATTACAGGGCACACAGCCTAAATTGCAATCAACCACAAAACATGACTTGCTGCCCTTTGGATATGGTCCACCGGTTAAACTGAAACATGAATCCAATCTGCTTATCATCAATTTATATAGTATCTACATGAGCAAAGGTTACATGTGAAATCTCCAAACTGCAACTCAGCAAGCTGCTTTCATTCTAATACTGTCCCATTACAATTACATGTGATAGATAGATAGATAGATAGATAGATATATATATATATATATATATATATATATATATATATATATATATATATATACCACAGATAGATATAGATAGATAGATAGATAGATAGATATCACAGATAGATATATCTATCTATATATCTATGCAGGATATATAGAGTTAGCTATCGCATTAACTTTCTTCGAAATTAATCAAAATGTTCCTTTTGGGGGTCACAGGGGATTTCGGGTTGGTTAGTGCCTATTCTGTATCTGCAGAGTGAACTGTCTTGTCATGTTTGTGATAGATGTCTTGTAAGCTGACAGGGTTACATTAACAGAAAAGTACAGAGGTCATACAGCAGACCTACATTAACACAAATGTCCTATGAGAGTTTACACAGAAAAAGGCACACATGCACATACACAGGCGACTAAGATTTTATCCTACTATGTGGCATCCTGGGTATCATTGTGTCATGTGTTAAATAGGTCATGGAAGGGACCAGTTGTGAGGGTGTCTGGATTAAATAAACACCAACACTCCCAAAATCCCTGTGGTGCTCGAGACAAGACAGGCTCAGCACGCATACAGATGCTTTGCTAACAGCTGCTTCAGTGACCCGCCTATCTTTTCTAAGAATGTTCATATGTGTGCATTTTGTATGTCAGTCTACAAGTCCACACACATTTTGGGACACGCAACTAAAACAGTACTGCAACTTATGCAGTGCAGGTTAGGTGTGTGTGTGTGTGTGTGTGTCATACAGAATTGCAGTACAATAAATATAAAAAGGGGGAAAAAAGGACATAAAACAGTTTTCTTTCCCTTTCCGGCCCACCTTGGTGACATGACAGCTCAGAATTCAATCCTAAGTGATGTGAGGATGCAGCGGTTTAGAATGAAGCAGGCAGATAATGGTGGAAAATAAAATGCCTCATGAGACTGATGTGCCCAACCCAAACTAACAAACTGAAACTCATATGTGACATTACAGCCACATATTTCAGCTTCTTTCGTCGCTCTGTCTTCTGGGTGTTTACAGCATTTCATACACAATAGACCTAGTCATTTAGGGGATACATTTCACTGCTGCCTGTGCTTGACTGGTCTTAGTGCAGCACTCCAGTTGCAGAGCAGTCAGGCAGCTAGTCCCAATTTACCCTGAGGCCTGGTGTCTGGTGCGCATGTCCAGCCACATACCATTGTCTCAAGGCCCAAGGTTGTTAAGGGCCGAGGCACAGATAGCTTAGGGCCTGCACTGCATCTGACCCAGAAACATGAGGGTAAGCAGAAAAGGAGAGGGAGAGAGAGCAGGAGGTGGTGGAAGAGATACAGGAAGGAGTTGAAGGCAATGGGGGAGGAGACAGGGGGTGGGAAGTTAGTGCACACGGAGAGGGTGGGGGTAAAGAGAAGAATGGGTATGAAGGAAAGGGGAGAGAGGTCAATGGTCTGGGTCATTTGAGCAGTACATTGCAATCCCCTCAGGCAAGAGAAGCAGGGTGTGGTGAGGCCTGGATGAGTTGGCCTGATGAGAAGATAGGATGCATCTGTAGGGCACTGGAGTGCAGCCTGAAGCTAACACTGGGGCGGCAGTGCATGAAGTTCATAATACCACGTGCTACTAAGACCAGCAGGGAAGAGGCTGTGTTCACTGGCCATGAAAAGAGACCATGTATCGTTCACGGGGTGGCTGCATTCCTTTCATTACAAAGACGAGTTAGCAAGGGAGCATTGCCCAAGAGTTTGACTTTCATTCATGCCTATTTTCATACACAAAAAAAGTCCCCACTGCTTTGATACACAAGCCTAATAACTACAGAGTTGAACCACAAAAACTATAAAACGATGCGAGTACTTTTATTTCTAATATTGTACCCAGGCAATAAACACATTTTAGGCTTTTCAAATATAACAAGCACATTGTATTTATTTCAGTCTTACATATTGAAAACTGCTGAGCAAAAATAAACAAGCAAGCTTGCATGGATTCCCAGCAAGCCCTCCGGTTGTACAGTATTATACAGTCAGGTAGGCTGGGAGTTGACAGAAACAAGAGTTGTGAAATAGTCATGAACGAGTCTGATGGCGATGATGACGACAGAAAGGCAGCAGGGAAAATCTCTCTCTCGCCCTTTTTCTCTAAATACAACAGTCTATCCCATTGCTTCAGTGCAGAAAAATGTTTTGTCTCTTCTTTCCCTCCCTCTGCCAGATGCAAGTCTGTACTTCCACATTCTCCTTTTGTTGCTGCTCTGCTGTCTCTGTCCTCTATCCCGCAACATAATAATCATATAGCCCATGTCTTTTTTTTCCTTTCAAGCACTGTCTCCATCACTTTCTCCCACGCTCCTCTTCCTACCGATTTCCTCACCCTCTCTAGAGACTTGTCCATTAGTAAGATACGTGGGTCATAGACAGAGGACTGAGGTGTGGGTGGGTGGACACACTCGTTCCACCGACACCGCTTCCTGTTAACGCTGTGCTTTCACTGGACAAGGGTATTGTCAGATGAATATGCAGAATGCTGATGAATATAGAGAACAAAGAGAACACGGGTGGGGGTGCTGATGAAGACAGAAGCAAAACGACACAATGCAAATATAAAGTGCATAATCAGATAAATGTACAGTGGTACCAGTTCTTTAGAGGTCAGTGCTGAAGTAACAGTCCCATAATGATGCCAAAGCTGTAAATACCAGGCAATTATGTGTGATGCTGTACTTTATTGTTTATTCTCCAGCATCACAGAGGACAAGCGCTCAAATGTTTGGGCTCATTTCACTAAATTTGGCAAATTTGTCTCATGAGTAAAACTACAGATATGAGTGAAAGGGGAAACACAGGGGGTTGATTGTGTCCGTGCTATTGCTAACAGAATACTGCTGGGCGGTATGAGCAAAAATTTATATCACCATATTTTCATAATTTCAACACACACACACATTTACAGGCACCAAGAGAAAAGTTGGCAACCTACGGTCATAAATATATTTGTATTGTGGGGAGACAAGTGAAACGCAGCAGTGTGAACACACACACTCGACACAGCAGTCACGCAACACAGCCGTGATGCACACCAAATGCATCTTGTGTAAACCAGACCTTAAATGTGTGGCAATTTACTAAATATGCATCGGTTTTAAGAACTTAAAATGTTTCAACTAAGCAATTTTTGACTGACAATATCAGTCAAGCAATAGACACAGAAGTCCAAATGAGGAAACAGGACTCTGGGGAAAAACTGCTCATAGAACAGAGGGGTTGCCAATTTTCTATAAAAGATTTACTGCCTTTCCGTACATTGCTTTAAACAGAGGACCCTGGTGTCTGGTGATGAGGTAAGTAGTACACTTTTCCTCACATTTCCTCCTAAATTATAGAAAAAAAATGGAATCAAGGTATTGATAAGTATCGGTTTTGAAAAGCAGTACTGGAACCAATAGCAATAAGATCCTAACAATACCCATCCGAAATAGCCATATGTTTAACAATTAGTCAAATAAATGTAGCTAATGTAAATGGTTCCACACACCACATTAAGAGCACTTTACATAAAGTGCTCTGTGGTCCGGTGTTTCTACAAAAACACAAGTCATTTGTCTCCTCTACAAACACAGCACATCCATCCATCACTTACCACACAGGAAATATAAATTTCCTTGCTGTTCCCATCTACCGTATGTGTATGCACATCAGCAGAAAACAAACACTGCAACCTCCCTATTGCTAATGCATTTCACATGTGGCCAGGCAACAGAAAAATGCACCAATCAAACCACACAAGCAAATCAGACAGTGATAAATTATTCTTATCAGTAAAAAACACCGACTAATGCCGCGTTTTCATCATGGTACGGTTTGGTTTTGTTTGGTACAGTATGGGTTAGGAACGGTAAAGCCCTGGGTCAGGCTTGCGTTTCGACTGAGAACAGTAGCTTTCTAGCCGCATCAGCGCGATACGTAGTGTGACATCGAATGTGACACAACAGACAACAACGGAGGATATCCAGCAGCTTTATTTTTCTGCTCAGTTTGTGGCCGTTTGCCTCAACAAGACAGTACTACTCCTAATGGAAACACAAACAAAATATGCACCGTATTGTACCAAACCAAACTGTTCCACTCGGTGTAAACACGGCTTAAGGGATCAGCACAGTGCAAATCAATCTATCACTCCCTTATAAAACACAAAGTCTCTTTGTATTAAGGCATTTTAACTAGGGCTTGTAGCAGTAGTCTGTGTTATTCACATCTTTCACTTAGCAAGATCACGTGCCTGTGCATTAGCATGATCCAATGGCATAAAGATATATCCACATGAAAAGACCTAAGATGTCTCTCCAGCAGCACAAGCATACAGTACTAGCCCATCTAAACAGGCACACTCCCACTCTGACACAGAAATGCATATTCACTTTATCCTGTACTCACTACTGAGTCCACAGCTATTGCTAAGCTACTGTAATGTAACGATGCACTGGCTTAAGTGCCCCCCTCCCCCGATACTGACAGACAGACCCCCTGAGGAGAAAGCCAAATGGGCAGACAGAGGGAGGAAGGATATGCAGGATCAGAGGAGAATATAAGACCAAAAAACAAAAAAACAGACACAAACAGTAACTCAACAATTGACAATGCAAGATACTGGTATAAGAATAAGACAGAGGGAACAGGGCTGCAGAGGAGTGTGTCATTGTGGTTTAACATTTAACCTGCACCAGAAGACCTCACTGATAACACAGCAAAATATGATGCGTTGGAACGTGGACAGTGACGGCAATACTTTTGAACCGACTGATACACTCATACGTTCAAGCACAGATAGTCACATCAAGATGGCTTCTTCTTCAAGGATTGGCTTTCAGTGTTTCTGCAGCAACAGCTCTGTGACCTTCACATGCTGTTTCTGTGAAGTTTTTTTAAACTACAACATATTAAAAATACACATACCCTCTGATTTGTTTTCTCAAATACGCTGGTTTGATGTCCCACTCTATTTTACGATGAACTTCATAGACATCTTCATTTGCATGTTTACTCTACTATAAAAACTGGCTTTTTGAAGCTTAATCTGGGGCTCTTTGAAATAATAATTGTTATAGTTTAGGCAGTCACTAAAAATAATGAATAAAAAGCATTTATGCTGCTTAGTGGCTGAACTTTATGGATAAAACACTAAGGCCCACTGTGCTACATGGAAATATTTCCTCCTGGAAATCCCTGTTCAACAGGCTACACAAGTAAAACAACAAGAACAACAAATGTTGCTGTACATGCAAGGTCAGACAGAGAGACAGACAAGTCTGTTTTGGTTTGATTCTAAATCTCATCTGTGGGTCTCCACTCCCCCCCTCCTCGCCATCTGCCAGGTATGAACCATCTTGCTCCTCATTTCTTTCAGTGCCTCTGGCCCTTGTCATATTCTTCCAATATTTTGCCCTCACTCAATCCTAGCATGCTCCTTCTTGCTGCCTCTCAGCTTCCTGTTCCTGCATAAAGTATCTAACCTCACAGCCCAGCCTCTGTCAGACTGGCAGACTGTGTGCCAGTGATGTTGCACGCATAGATCTGATCCTGTTTCCTCTGCCAAGAAGCTTGTCTGCATCAGCACGAGTGTATGCACACATTCAGACATCCAATACAGCTGTCCTGTCCTCCAAGCCCAACTTGATGAAACAGCATAAACAAACAGATTTACACTGTACACAAATAAGTCTAATCCACCTAACAGGGGAATGAGGGCTGATGCGTTGTGAATGCACAAACATGCACACATGTGAATGTAGCCATATTGTGGTTAAATATTACAACATTTATAGGAGGAGAAGTGTCTAAAGTCTTTGGGGGGGGGGGGTCATTAAAACCAGCACCTAAACTTCCACCTGAAGCAGCTGCTGAATGTAAATGGTCCTGTAAATGGTTAGACACAAGTGGTGTGTGTGTTAAAAAATGGGGTTTACCCATTTACCTTTAATTATTTTACATAACTAATTATTTTTTAATTATTTTACATAACTGTAAACGTTCATAAGCAAAAGAATATACAACATGAATCATTGTTGTAAATTGAAATTTGCTTCCAGTACGTCCTCTGTTTACAACTAAAATCAGACTGCGCATAATGGATTTCCTCAACAAAGAGTTAAAATACTCGAGAAGTAAATGTTGAATAATAGAATAAACAGTTAGTGAACTGCGCATCGTCCTCTCTATTTCCTGTAAAAAACTAACATAGATGATGAACTCTGGAATAAAAGACTTCATATATTAAGAACATTTCTTGATAAAACAAATTTGACAGCACTACGTGCTTTAGATTTCCAATAACTTCAACTTTTTTGAAACCACAATTGGCCTCTAAGGCAATGACGGTATCCACATAAAATACAATGATTTATAAAGCTACATACATTAACTTTAATATAATTGTAATTATTAACCCATTTTCAGTGGAGCACTCATCCTTCGCGAGAGCAGGTTCTTAATAGATCTGCTGGGTGTGTTTTCCAGATGGTGAAGGAGATGGGAAAGCTGTGCACACTCACAGCGAAGTGCTGCGAACACACAGCCTCATTTCTATTACTTTATCTACTGCTGTGAATATTGTGACTGTAAGACTAAACTCTTAGTGCAGTCTCAATTGCAAAAAAATGCTTGGGGAGTTCCTCCATCACATAGAATATGAGTTGTATTCAAACCTTGTATCTGAAAATCCACAATCACATTTATTTTTGCATTAATGACATATGTAGAGGTACAAAGTAGCTAGAAAGGTTCTCTGTATGGCCACACTACAGTCCCTAAATAACTGATTTTGATTAATTATTCAATATATATACAGTGTATATATCAAATATAGATGGAGTGAGAAAACACAGGAATCAGAAATGTACAGCTGCCAAGACTTTAACATTTGAATATCATTATCTTTGAAGTTCAAGTAACAGAATCATTTTCCTTTTGATCACCATTCAGAATACAAGGTTAATGCTGCTTAACTCCCTCCATCTGGACTTATAACCTGCCGGCTCTGAATATAATCATGTGCTATGATCTCAACAGGGAGATCTTACATCAACCAGAGATCACCCAAACTGTTACTAGGTGACAGATGGCACACACACACAAAAGCGGCCACCATCCAACCATCTAACACCTAGGCCATATGTTCCAATGTAGATACAGCACGTTCACATCTCACGTCTCTCTCTGCTTAGATTTCATAAGTTTAAACAAAATGTGTTTTTTTTTGAGCAATGAGCTTTCTTCTCTGCCAAGAAAAATGTTCATGCACCACTGATTCTTGAGACCAATTAAATCTGAAAATGACAGAAATTAAGGAACATGTTTGGGCCAAGAAGGAAATGGAAGATAATATGAACTTTTCTACAGTATGTGCTCAGAAAATGCAAGACACTGGCTGCATGTCAAATGGCATATGCCGGCAGCTAACGTGCACCACTGCAAGGCTGTGAATGTCACATTGTATACAGACTGTTGTCATGTGTGTGGAGTCGATGTGCTAATGGCCCGGGCCGGGCAGCAGCATCACCGTACCCTGCCAGTAGCACAAGAAGACTATTCAGGAGGTGCCACTTTCAATCGCATTTAAAGTCAGTCTTCCCAGTTCATCCCTGCTCTGTGAAAGGCTAGTAAAGCAAACAGCACTAATAAATGGTTTTTGCTTGACATTGCACTGCAAACTAGATTTGACAGCCTCTCTGATAGTTAAAGATACAACCTAGATTCAAACAACAGTTGTAGACAAATCATCCCAATAAAGCTGTTTGTACATTTACTTTTTTATTGAACTGGACACTTTGGAAAAGATTGGCTGAGCTGGTGAATGTGTTGAAAAACACCTTGTTATGAAGAAATTGATTTAGAGACTACGGTCTTCTAAAGGCTTTTATTGTTCGTAGACACAAGAGCAAAGCAACGTTTTCTTGTTATTTTCCATCTGGAAATGCAAACTCTAAAAAAAAGACAGACATGAAATAAAAGCAAACAAAAGAACAAAAGTTTGTTGCGAGTGTAGTGAGGGGTAGAGGAGTTCTTCAAATCATAAATGAGGCAATGAAAGATAAAGGGGGAGAGGAATTAGAGTTTCCAGCAACGTGAGTTCGGGGGAGAGAGAGAGAGTTAGAACTGGCGGAGAAGAGGAGGTGGTTAACACAAGAGGCTTCTGGTAAGTGCTTAGCACTTGCGGTCGGCTAATGGTGCACTGATAGGACTACTTTACGATTGCTCATCACCCTGACATGCCTAAACATGAAAGAAATAGCCCCCTCTTAAGAGACAACCACTTTCCCTACATCTTTGCCATCTGCCTTCTCCACAGTTGTCTCCACTCCGATGCAAGATTTAAGGTAATGTCACTTTCCTCCCTGATCATTTTTGCTCCATCACCATGTCATCCATCAATATTTGTTGGCATTTGAAAACATAGTGGCATCATGCTGCATGTCCTGGGAACAAGATAAACGTACAGAAGGAGACACGTGCTTGAGATACACGCGCACACACACACGTGCGCACACACGCACAAACACCCTAAATCATCCACCGAGGAAGCGAAAAGAAAGCTCCACAGCACACTACTACAACGGATGACACACAGCGGGGGGGGAAATGAAGAGCCCCAGAATGAAGTGGAGGACTGCTGCCAAAGAAGGGTGAGTCACGGCAGAGAGGAAAAAAGCTAATGATACAATTGAAAACACCTGAACCTGCCACGGTGTCAATTAAAGGTAATGACTTTTTACTGGTTGCCACAGAAACCCAACTGTTGGCACAAAGGCAGATGGCTGCAGAGCCCCCACCCCAATCACCCCTCCTCTTTCTCCAACACTTTAATTTTTTTGCACTCTCTCTCTCTCTCTCTCTCTCTCTCTCTCTCCCTCTCTGCCCTCCCATGAGCAACATCACCAAAGTGCAAATGCAGGGGGGCAAACAACAGCCAAACAAATAAAACCCATCCATGCTTTAATAATTCCCAACTAAAATACCCTCAGCTTTGTCACTTCAGAAACCAAATTCAGTGCAGCAGTGGATAACTACTCTAAACATCCCGAGTAGCTCCTCGCACAATATCTACAGTATATGTGAACACATCACCTTTAAAGCACTCCGCTTACATGTGGGCGTGTCACCTCTGAGCTTCTTCTGCAGTCTGAGCGGAGGAGGCTGACAGGCTCTGGGGCAGATAGTCCAGGGGTTACAGGGGTTATGCTTGGTCATCCATTTTAAATCAGTCTCCAGACAGACACTAGAGCACCATTACAGTTCAAGACTTTGCTGCTTCGCACTGATCTGCCGGCAGCTGCAGCGGTATTACGGCCCAAGGCCAAGCTCACTGTTCAACCCTGCCAAGGCTCACTGACTGTAACTGTCTCCCCGCTCTACAGTTCCCTCTCCACAGTCGACGGAGTTAGGGTCAGCTATTAGCATAGAGAGATGAACACTTCCTAAGGGCCAGACTATTGTGTAATTGTGTCCGTGCGCATGTAGAACCATGAAACAGCTTATTCAACCTTTCTTGCTGTCTTATTTGATATTCTACTGCATACATGGCAATCCTGTGGTCACTGGAGAACTGTAAGTGCAATTTTGCTTTGTATTTGTTTTGTTTTCATACTGCAAATTGATTTATTTGACCACAATAAGTCGTAAGGCAGGAATAACATTGTACATACGCACATGCACACCACTATGTATACTGTATAGCAGTGGAAAGCTCTTACAAATGCCAAAATCATTCTCTATAGCTGTAGTAGAAGTCTTAAACCCTGTCCCTCCAAGCCGACATAAAGGACAGTGGTCAACACACAAAAAACGGTATTATACAATAAATAAACTTAAAAAATATTATTTATTTATTTTTGGTCTTAATTATTAAATGGAAGCAAAACATTCAGCTAGCTTAGCTCAATATAAGATTGGAAGTTGTGGAATGGCTACTACTTGTACAAAAGCAGAAGTGTAAAAGACAATAAAATAAAATATAATAGACAATAAAAGACAATATAGAGTATGTCACTAACAAACTTTAGAGGAATATTTTTGTTTTTAAACTTTGGACAAGCCAACCATTTCTCTGTGTTAGCATTCTTTAGGCCAATCAGAGAAAATGGTCCTCTGGCTCTGATCGTCTCTCTACAGGACACTAAAGAGGGGACATCCCAAAATGTCAAGCTATTGATTTAACAGTGCGCATGTTTTAAATTTCTTCCCGGGCTAGCAAAAGCTGTTCCCACCTTTTGAGACCTTTAGCCTGTTTTGAGAGTGACAATTGGAGGTAGTGAGCAGTCTCTAAGTCTGGACCTGCTGAGAAAGGTTGTAGAGATTAGCAAACTGGAAGAGAAGTTATACGCTGTACAACTCTAGAAAAAAAAAATCGATCATGACATCTATTGACCTCATCCTCCTCCACATTTCTAAATCTGTATTTCTAAGTTATACTATGTACTGTATGTAGGCTATTATATTATTTATACTTGTTAATATTAATATGTATATTCTGAAAATTGTTATTAAAACTATTTTCTATGCTCTGTTCCCTTTTCGGGGCCAGAAGGAAGAAAATGTCTCAGGAAATGGCAGGGGGTGAGAATTACATCACACTTTCTACTTAAACAGGAAAAGAACCAGGTTGGATTTTATAGCTTTTCTTCTGGCACTTATCCAAGTGTATCACTACATACAACCACACACACACACTATTCTTTCGATCCATACCCACTTCTCTCTCTGATTGGCACTGTTGCTCCACACTACATCATATCCCATGTTTGTATGAGTCAACTGGCTAATTATGTTACATGATATGGTTCCATGTTCTTGGGGAAGGCAAAAAACTAGGACACTAGCATATAAAAGGTCTGAACTTAGTTATGCTTTGTTTTGGTCTGAGAAGATCTGAAATTAAAAAAAAATGTATAAATGGAATTTAAATCATAAATACTGTAATTTAACTGGAATCTTATCTTATCTTGAATATTATTATTAATATTATTCCATTAAATTCTCCATATTGCATGTTTTTGACTGTGGGAGGAAGCCGGAGAACCCAGAGAGAGAATGTCATATAATTTAATTACAACTGTGTACAATATAAAGCAGTAATGAAAATTGTTGGTTTTCTGTCTATAATAGTGTGATTTTGACCATATTCTGTAAAGGAATTTAGGAAAAAGGTATGTAAATAGAACTAAACTAAGGTGAATTTATGACTTAAACATGCAATCTCTTTGTTAATTATGTTAGTGAGTTCTTATTTTATTCCTAAATAAAAAAAATAGGGACAAAACAGTAGTAAAGACACCCCAAAGAACCACCCCATTCTAAAACATGTTTTTATTCACAGTACTGGACCAGTATTAATGCAGCCTCTGCGGCATCATAAATGCACACATGCAGCTGTGTGTACCATCATTAAACCTTTCTAATCCTCGATGTCAGACAAAGGAGGGTCAGGCACGCGCTACCCGTCTCCTGCCGTCAAGTGATGAGAGGAGGCTAAGGTCATTACCGTGATCGTAGTGAGAAAATAAAGAGGGATTATTGTACTAGAGTCTACTCAACACACATCAGGGGACTTAAGGTTCTCTCTTTTGTATTTATCTTTCCATTTCCCTTACAAATCTCACTACACAGCTCACTTTTCTTCTTCCTCTCCTGTCTCCATGGGGATTTGAGCAAAGAGGGGGGTTGTGGTGGGTGGGGGAGCGAGGTATGAAATAGTCAACAGTTTAATTTTTTCAATACCAAGAGAAAAATGAAGTATTTGCATGTGAGCAGAGGGAGCAGA
Source organism: Solea solea (assembly GCF_958295425.1). Taxonomy (NCBI): domain Eukaryota; kingdom Metazoa; phylum Chordata; class Actinopteri; order Pleuronectiformes; family Soleidae; genus Solea; species Solea solea. The sequence goes on along the minus strand of NC_081140.1, from coordinate 15,422,954 downwards.
GACTCAAAAGGCACAGTTGCCAAATGACCTTGAGTGGGCTCTTTCATAAAAAGCCAAAATACATAGCAAGAGAGCAAACAAAACATTTAAACATGATAGAATCTTCTATACAGGTAGGGGGGTTGGGTTCCGCAAAGAAAGGAATAAACAAACAAATTAAGCCGGTCTTGTTCCCATTGCAAACTGGAGAGTTGCTGTCATGGTGGTAGAAAGTGTAGGGAGGATAAGAAATCTTTGGAAGCTACTGAAGTGAAAAGTAAGGGAAAGTTGTGCGCTCAGTCACAAACTACAACCTGTTACTGCAGCTACTCGCAACTTAATTGCAGAAAAAAAGTTATTTTAAATTGGTCAATACAGCAGCCAGAGAGATTTCTCCAACTTTTCAATTTATAAACCACATTGATTTAAAGCCATGTACCTATATATTAGTTCCCAGTGTTCAATAACCTTTAAAATCCTTCAGAGGTTGTGGCACGTGGCAGTAGCAGCCGACTGTTCTTGGCTCCCTTCCCACAATCCACTCTGATGTTTAAGTTTTCAAGTGAGGCTCTTGCCTCAATAGAAACAACCTATGATAGAAGCTAAATCAATTTCCTGGCACAATCGGGGGGGGGGTATGATAATGAATGACCAGAATTAAATGAGAAGAATTTAAAGACAGATTATGCATCGAGGAGCAGTGAGGACAATTTAAACACAATCTGACATAGTCCAGAATAGTAAATGTTGCCCTGTTAAAATAAGTCTACTGTTCTAGCTCTAATAAACCTCAGTTGCCTATTAAACACTATCCCTTTATCTCCACATTAACTGGTCTGTCGGGCTGTATGTTTGCGGGTCTACTCTGCACAATGACAGGTTTACCTCCAGTTAGATTCCCATTTAGATCACTGACGAGACAGAAGGTGAGCGCACGCATGCGTGTCCAACAATAACATAAAGCCTTGCTGTGATTTTGCCGTCGCCTCCTGCATCTGTTGAGTGGCTTTGTTTAGTCCGGAGCCTTTTTCACATTAAAATTAGTGGGTATACCCTGGATTTTTGAACCCATGTTAAGCCACAAACAGACAATCGACAGCAAACACCTACACCAGCGGTTGTTTCATCATGATTTCAAATTGTCCTCAACACATTCCACACCAGATTAATTTACTGCAGACTATATGGACTATATGTGCAGGTGTTGGAATGATGATAAACGTTACATTTACATCATTACAGCCAACATATTACTCCATTTACATTTCAAATATATACAAGTTCTGCTCTGGATAAAGCTACCGTCCACACTATAACAGCATTTTCAACCTCACCAAAAAACAGACGTTTCAAAAACGCTGCTGGTGCCATTTTAGATCCAAAACTTCACCACATTGTGGTCCTCATAACAGTAATCGTTGCTTTCATTTTCTACTAGCAGTTGTTTATTGTTCGTGGTACTTTCTGAAACTAAAGCCTGCCCCACACTAGAGGATTTTCAAATCGGACTCGATTTTAAAAAATGTGGGAGACCACAGACACAACGAACCTTGTAACCCATTTTCAATGTTTTAATCCTGAGAAATCACAGACTAGACGATCTAGTCGAGACGCAGTTACACACACTTGGCATTTAATCAAACAATTTCAGGGAGGAGATTTCAGGGATTTTGGATCTCACAGAAACTCGTGTGATTTAACGTGACTTCAGAATATAAACAGACATGGAAGTGGACTGCCGGCTGCTGTTGTGTGTGCAATATTTTGTGTTGAGAAACGCAAAACACTGTGGATGAAGTCATGGCCGAGAAGACGGACTCAACTTGGATTGTATAAATTACGGTTCTAAACAAAAGTACACAACATCTGTTCCCCAGTCATCTCGCTCGCTGTTCAGCCGTAAATATGAAACATGTTTAATACTTACAATTTGAAATGGAGGAGAACCTGATCCATCTGATGACGTTAAAATCACATCTGTTGACCCGTCACACTGGCCAGAAAAATCTGTTTAAATCAGCCTAAAATCGGAAGGCACCCACAAATGTCGTAAGGGCCAGATTGGGACCAAAATCTGGCCAATTATCCTCTAGTGTGAGGCAGGCGTAAGCAAACAACTGCAGAGGATAAAGCCGATGTCCTGGCACACACAGGCCCAGTGTACCTCAACGGTCACATGCTACATGTTTATGGGTGTGTTAGCATGGACGCAGCTTACTTGTGATCATGCTAGCTGAAAACTTTTCAAATGACAACATAGTAGTGTGGATGTAGCCTTGAAAAGGCACTCCAATAGCCTAGCAACCTAGAATGACCTGCTTCCACATCCACTGAACATAAATCACATTCCTATTCATCTGCATTAAGCACTTAAAGGGCTGAAATTCCCTACTCTCCTCTCGAGATAAAGATGCGTGTGTGTGTGTGTAGTGCATATAGTCTCCATGTCTTCTAAGAAATGTCCCACTGGGACAAATATTCATGTATAGACCAGCACGAGGAAACACTCTTCACATTCAGTGATGGGTTCTCATATCACACACGATCTGTAAACCACACAGCCTGGTCTACTGGAAGACAAATTTATGCACGGCGTATCATGAATGTGTCTGCAGGCAAATTATTCAGCTTCTGCTTTGACAGCGCTTTTCTCAGAGCCTTAGACTCACACACTGACATTTCTACACGCTGGCACAGGAGACACCTTCTCCTACTGCCTGAACACCATTGACACACATAATTATCCATGCAATGTGTGTGTGTGTGTAGCAATCAGTCAACACACACAGGTGCAAGGATGTGGAGCTCCACATGAGGGTTTCTCAACATCATTCAAACCTCCTATGTGTTAACACCTTGTTCACATGCATATAGCAAATTAACATCTTAACAACCTCGCAGACAAGAATTGTTTTACACAAGCCACATTAACACAGACCCCAGCCACACCCACACTTTGTGCAGACACACCACACATGCAGTACTGTGGCATAATAAAAGAACATGCAGCATGGAGACAGCGCGAAGAGTGGGACCTGAGTAGTGACAACATGCCCATTCATCACCATGCCTCTGGAGAGTCTAGATCCCTTCACAGTGGCAGCAGTGAGCACAAGCGCGCGCGCACACACACACACACACACACACACACTTGTGTTACCAAGAGCACAAATGCATCGCACAACGTCCCATGTCAGCATCACAACCAGTCCAACAGGGTTATTTGTTCTGTGTGTGTGTGTGTGTGTGTGTGTGTGTGTGTGTGTGTGTGTGTGTGTGTGTGTGTGTGTGTGTGTACGGGCTTGCATCCATATTCATCTGCATGCGAGCACATGAACCAAGTGTCTCTGGTGGGAGAGATAAAGGGCTTCTTTATTTCAGTCTCTGGTCTGTGTGTGGATGAATGTGTGCATGTGTGTTCTTCTCCAATCGTCTATTAAAAAGACCATTAGTGGAAACGTTGAGACGAACGAAAAGGACGCAAGCTTGGTTAAATTGATCAAGAAAGAAGAGAAAGTGACAAGAGAAAGGCAAGAAGAGAGGAGGCTCATATTTTATTTTCATTTAAGCATGCAACCTTGAATTTATCAGAGAGATTTGTAGAATTCAGACACACTCTGTAAAAAGAAGAAAAAAACAGTTTTGTTTTCCCCAATCCATCCTACAGTCCTCAGCATTCATCCACACCAACAGCACCAACAAGCAACACTGTCAACACTCACAGTGGGCTTTATTCCATCCACAACATACTCTGTTTCCACCAAACCAAGCACACAACACTGACAGAGACAAACAGAATTACACACACTAACATCTCAGGGAAAAAAAGGCCCAACTGAAAATGTATTTTTTATTTTTTACACTGGACAAAGAAGAAGAAAAAACACTAATTGCCTGGGCTCTCTCTCATCATCCTCCATTTCTCGTTACCTAGATAAAGAGAGACAGCAGGCACAGGATGGAATGAGCAAGTTTAGGAGAGCTGTTGAGGATTTGTGTTTATGCCTCCAAATGCATCCATTTGTATATGAATGAAGAGAAAGTATGAGATGTCAAAGTTTAACATATATGGACTTGTGGCTGAGCGATATTTTTGTACTGAAATAGTGAAACATTTCTTTTATGTCACAAGAAATGAGGCTTGTGATATAGTATAATTAAAAGCCTATTAACAAGCTGATGGAATCAAAAGCTTAAGACAACAACTGTTGATTTCACCGTCAATAATGGCAACGGTTATTGGCAAATTCACTCAGCTGCAGCTAATTAATGTTAATTAACTTTGACAGACTGTTGTCTCATTACGAGGCTCTCTGCATGACTGCATGTACATTCATATCTGTTCTGGGTTGTTGAAGGAAAATCCCAGTTTTTTTCAATTACGTTATGGAAAAACAAATGTAACAGTATTTTCAACATTTCTTTCGCTATTGATTACAGGTAGCTTGAAGCCAGGTGGACAATAGCTCGGAGTAAGTGGCAGACTGTTGGTAAAGGGAGATGTAAGGTAGAAAGGGGTACGGTTATGTTTTAAGTGCATTAGTTTAAAAGCATTGCAGGAATTAAAGCTGTGAAGCAGCTGACCCTGTCAAGTCAATGAAATCAATATAAGCTAAAGCAGCTACAGTGCCCAGCTGTTAATTGTACAAAGGAAATATACCAGGTGTATGTATGTGCAGCGATTGAATCAAGTTACTACTGCACACAAGTCCTTCCATATTTTACAAGAAACATCATCAAAGTCCATCATGCATGTATTAAAACGGTGCAGTGCAGGGATTCGTCATGTCATGAGAATTGTTTCAAGCTCAAGATCTCCTTCTTGTGGGCTGAAACTAAAATAAAACTGTATATAAACCATAGGTATTGTAATGTGTATGCAGTTACACACACACACACTTCCTCAGGCAGAAACACACACACAAAAGAAAGTCGGTCAATGAATAGGAGGCAAACAGACTAGCCCGTGCTGTGTTGGTGGAAGATATGGCTTCTGTTCACCTCAGCATTTCTTAACACTCATCGTTATCTTTCCTCTCCACAGGAGGAGGTTATTTTATTTTTTATTTTCTCCTCTGCATCATCCTCTCTTTAATTCCGCTGTCCCCTTCTGCTCTCACCCGTTCTCCCGTTTCATTTATCAAACTCCCTTCCAATCATTTTATATCATTCCTCCCTTTACCTTTTTCCTCCCCAACATTCTCTCGCTTTTCCACTCGACCCTTCACCTATCCATCACCCCGTTGCTCGTCGTCTCCTGTGCTCTCAGTGGAACAGCCCATTCAGCAACAAAACAAAGCTGCCTACAGCATAACACACTGGCTAATCAAGCAAGACCAGAATGCAGCAACTCTCAGATCCACCAAACAGGACCGCCATACTGGGCTGAAAGGGGCAGGTGGTTTGTGTGGTTTGTCACATAAGGATGAGAGGCAGCAGGAGACAGACAGACAGCAGAATTAAGGAGGTTTAGCAGAATAAATATGCACAAGACATTATTTGATAAGTGTCTGCAGCTGATAAGAGCTAAAAGTAATTTTCATTCCAAAGGCTGAGGCCGTCGTTTTCACCTGCCTCATCTAAAAGAACGCAAATATACAATAACACGCGCAAAAAGCACAGAGAAAGGACTGACTTTGACAATACAAAAGAATAAAATGGTAGAAGTGAGGTGGAAAGGAGGGCTGAAGGACAGCATGGGAAAAGAGGCAGCAACATAATGGGGTGAAACAATTTCCGTGACAAACCATCGGCAGTGAGGCAGCGCATTCATGTCGATGATGAAACCCAACAATGGTCAGGTGCAATCTCCTACTGGACAGAGGATGAGCTTTTACAAACTAACTAGCCTGGCAACCACTCCCCTGTGAAAGAAAATAACTGCTGTTCGGCTTCAGGGGAAACTCAAGACAGGACAAAGAAAGCTGGTCCGACAAGATGCAGAGATAGGCGAGATATGTAAACACAGCACCTACATGGGGGCAAATCAAGGAGCTGGTATATGGACAACATGTACTGTAAAATGGCTGAAAAGTAAACAGGTACTCACCCAGCTATGCACAATTGCTAAATTATTGTTAAATTAATTCGAAAACTATTCTGATAATAGTTTAGGTTTTTTTTACTAATTATAACAAACTTTAGATAAAAGCAAACAAATTTAAATGACAAATAAAGTGGAAAGTAGATCAGAGACACCAGTTGTGAAATAATATCACTTTAACGCCTGTCACAATCACAAATGACAATTTCTTCATTTTAATTTCTGCCCTCATTAAATGAGATCCAGTATTCAAAATATTTTACACTTTGTAGAGAGCAAGGCATTTTCTTTTCAGCCTGTTTTTATTTTTGTCCGAACATTGAAGCGGTTGCATCAATCTCATCTACCTCTCCCAATAACAAAATCAAACATGAGCATTTAACTACTAAATAATTGTTTTGTAATTGTTGTGGTAATAGTTTTATTGGGCAGGACAGGAGGTTTGGGTGTGATGTGAGCCATGAATGCTGTTCAAAGGGAGGAAGAGCGAGGAGAGTGTGGTCTTAAAAGCAGAGTGAGATGGAGGGTAGCAGAGAGGAGGAGTGTAGAGGAGAGACAGAGAGGTGCATGTGATGATGTGGGGTAGAGGAGAGTGTGATGGTAGGATGGGATTTGAGTCTTTTAACTTCATTAGTTCTGCCTCAGTCTGGGGTCTGTAGATTATGTCTAATTAAGCAGCTTAACATGGCTTAAAAAACACCACACAGAAAGCACAAGAGCCTTATCTGTCAACCTGCTCAAACGATTCCACGCTTCTGCTTTTCTTCCTGTGTCAGAGGAACATAAATTCCCTTTGCATGGCCTTTATGCAAGAGAGATTAGAGGCTCTGACATTGGCATGAGCTGGATGGATAATAGCTGGAGCCATATCAGTGTGGGCTGTAGAGAGAGAGAGAAAGAGAAAGCATGTGTGGCAAGCACTGGGGAGGCAGAGGTGCAGGCAGATGCTTCCTTTCAGACTGCAAGGGGGAGAGTCGATAAAGAAGGGTGGGGCTGCACTAACATGAGTTCTCCTGTTATTCCAATCATCATTGGTGCACCAGCCAGAATTAGGCCATACAACCTGCTCATTATGTGAGTGTGTAACAAGACATCACCAGCCGGTGTGGTCCAAGTAACACTTAAATATTACAGATTAATTTAGTGGCTTAACAGCTGTATGAGCCGAAGAGGAGCAATTATCCCCATATGGACACTCGCATTCCAGTTATGACCAGGATCTGCATAATAATATCCTGGTTCAGAAAAATTAATAAAACTCCAGGATACACCAGCTTCAGTATGACAAAATCTAGTTCCTGATCATGTTTGCAGACATGTTCTCAACCAGCTAAGTTGTGTTTCTTAAATAAAGCAAAAAGAAGGATGACGTTGATTTATGTTGCCATGATATGATTAGGAGGACTAACTAATGTTGATGTTTTAGTAAAAGACAAATGTTATGTACCATCATTAAACTGCGCCATCTGAAAAGACAGAAAGATAGCTTGTGTTGTGATTTGTATGCGGAACATAAATAATCAGGTTCCTCTTAAACATATTAGCATTTATTCTCATTGCTATTGCAATATTGAAATATTTCAATTCATTATTCAGCTATAAACACTCCATCACGACAGCATAACAATAAAACACACTTCAAGTAAAGTGTGTGTCAGTGTGTGTAAGGCTTCTCCACCTCTTCCCATACACCGCTCGTTAATTACTGGAGTCTCGCCACTGCAGCAGTCGCTTTGTGTGACATCAGAAATGCTTCATGTCAGTGACTTTTGCATGAGTGATTGGTGGCAGTAACCAGACACAGGAGGTCACTGAGAATTTGACTCCACTCAAATGTCCATGCCAAGCGATGTTCCCCCGCCTCAGGGGGGTTTATCCAGACAGTGACTTGCAAGTAAACAAGTACACTTTAATTTTTAATCTCACCCCCAAACTTCTCTTTAACTCTTCCTCAGTTAAATGACCCTTAATATCATTATCATCCACATATTGACAGGATGTACAGGTCTGTTGTAGCTTGTGTGATTTCACAACTAAATGAGTAAGGCAAAATGGCTGCTGTGAAAACAGGTCGATCTTCTTAATGTGCACAAACACACCAGAGATATGGAAATATGCTCACACACAGAGACACACACGTGCTGTAATGTTCTAACGTTGATGAGCCAGAGGTTCCCATTTTAATGCCAACTCATCTCATTCACAGTACGTCTGAGGCCCACCGGTAGTGAAATCAGGTGACAAAAAGGAAGGAATTAAAGAAGAAGAGAAAAGAAAGAGACAAGTAGAGGACAAGGGATAGAGGATGAGAACAGGAGAGCAAGGTAGAGGTAAAGAGATAAAGTCAAAGCCTGACTGATGTTGTGAAGAGAAAGAGTGCGGAACTTGGAATGGAATGAGAGATGAAGAGAGAGCTGCTATCAGATAAAAGGGATTTGCCTTCCCTGGAACAGTTATTTACTAAAGCCATTCTACAGAGGCCCATCAGTGGCGATCTGCTGGCAGATTAGGTGACAACACCTCATCCCTCACTTTCCCTCCAGCCAATCAGAGTCAGGCAGCAAGCACCAGGTAGATGATGACTGCAGGACAGAGGCGTGGACAGACAAAATTTCCTGTCTCAGGCTGTTGAATTTAGGGAGTCTCGATACACAAACCTAGTCACACGCACATGCTCACAGAATAAAAACAGGGGATTGGTTTGGAGTTATCACTGTTGCATTTTCCCACCCTCGGGATACAGCAGCTAACAGTGTTTGGACGCAAGAGCTAGGGATTTGTCATTTATAATCAGTTTTCTGCCCGTTTCCCCTGCACTCACTTGTCCTTTCTGTATCCTGCCCCACAGGCCCTCACATTATTCCTCAGCTGTGTTGGTTGAGTCACTCTATTTTTCTTCTCCCTCTCTGCCTCTCTTACCCCTTTTACCTCGAACACTGACAAGCTCTGTTTCAGTCTGCACCCCTTTATTGTGAACGGTTTGAGCAGTTTGACCAATAACAAAATGGCTTGTAAACCAAAATGTCAGCGTCAGACTGGAGCCAAAAGACACTGCACGTTTTCAGGAGCAAAAATGAAAAGACATAAAAAGCATGTCAAGTTTTTTTCAGTTTAGAAAAAGAGGATAAATAAACACCCTCACGAGAACTTGTGTAGTATTATTCAGTGTGAGTTATTTGGTTGTGGCCCAAATGGATCATCACTAACACAACAACATGGTTTTGTTTGGAGATCAACGTAAACCAGTGTCTAGAACTCTGACTTGTGTCCGATTTATGTCCAGGATTCACTGGAGTCAACAACTCAGACTGTTGTTGTAAAACTTTTGTAGTGGTGTCAGTTGAAATGTATAACATGTTATTAACAATTAATGTAGCTGTGTTTAGTTTTTTCTGTAGTAGAGCTGAATAAAGCACAACTGCTCAGCCTCCTATGCCACAGAGAATCATAAGCTGCTCAACCTCTAAATTGAGCAAAGACAACAAACAGAGCATCTGACAGCATTTATTTCTGTTTTTCTATGTAAGCGGCATTGACTTTCCCTGACCCACAGCTGTAACTATGATCACGGTCACGTACAGTGTAAATGAGCATTAACGCATACGCAGGTATAAAATTAAAAGTCCAGCCAATTTGACAAAACCAAACTGACAATCGTCTCAAAATATGTTCTGCTTGTGTGATGACGATGCTCCACGGCACACAGCTGAGTGCAAGGAGAAACAGAAAGAACTCACAGGAGGGTAAGATTAAAAATTTAAATATAAAGTTAAAAGAAAGACAGTCTGAGAAGGATCTGGCAGCACAGCTGATGTGTCTGGAGCTGCACTGCGCATTGGCTGTGCAACACCATCCAGCCTGTTCACTGAGCCGACAACAGCTGATTAAGCGAAAACTATTTTTAAAAACCACAGTCTTCAATGACACATTATGATCTTCAACTACTACAATCATTGTCGTTTGGAGCCGTGAATAAAACAAAACAGCAGCACCATAATTATAGGAGTTTACACACAAGAAATAATATTCTGTTCAAGTTAAGTGCATCTAATGTAGTGTGTATACAAGTTTCACCTGCTGTTCACAGGAAAGGAAATGTTTAAAAAAAAATATATAATTTTATTTTATGTTAATTATACATTTATTATGTGATTTTACATTTAAAGATCAGTTATTTGTATGTCAGCTACTTAAATGCAACTTGACATTGACAACTCGGACTTGGACTCTAGCACCAAGGAGTAAATTACAACAATGATGCAAACTGAAACTTATGTGCCTAATATACAATACCAAAGAAAGTGGTACCAATACCTGTACCAATAGTGAACTGAACTGGCTCACCAGGGAGCACCAAGGTTCAGAGTAACCTCAACAGTCAACAGCCTCCTTTCCAAACCTCTCTACATGCACTGCAGAGGTTTGTCAAGTGTGCACCAGCTGTGCAGCAAGCACCGAGAACTGTTTACTATGGCACATCATCAGGAAGCCCCGGGAGCACCACCCCATCTCAGAGAGCTCCAACAACTGTTGCACCAGTGTTTAGCGCATCATGTTGATGACCCAGCATGAGTTTAAACAGCCTCTGCTCAAAAAGTGGCAAACTCCCACAGCTTGACATGCAAATCTGAAAGTCTCGCTGATAACTATCAAGCAAAAACAGGCAAATTTGGCAGCATTTACAAAAACACTGCTGAATTAATTAATAACATCTTAAATTCAAATTTGTTGACTTTATGGTTCCAGCTGTATATACATAACGTACACACATACACACAAACAAATGAGCTCTTTGTGGGTATTAATCCCTCACATGGACATCCTGTGTCCTCCTCTTTAGCCCTGACATGTGAAGAAAACAAACATAGTCGAACCACAGCGAGCTGTTCCTTCCCTCTCACTGCCATCACTGCTTCCTGTCTATCCCTTTTGGAAAAGCTGCCCAACCTCACAGGATCCCTGAAGACCCCCAGATCCTCTAAGGAGCAGATGACATCACCCACCCATGTCTCCTGTCAACTGTGACCTCAGGGAGGTGGGGAAGGAGGAAAAGGAAAAGGCAAGGCCTCAGATGTAAGCTGTGCTCTACAGTCTTTACACTGAATGTGAACACTCAGTGTTGCACAATATCCTAGAATCTGATTCACTGTGTCCAAACACTGGCGACAGAGGCAGGGTATTATTTACACTGTGAAATATTGAGGATGAAAGTCTTTATAGTGTATGATTATGATGAATTCTTCTAGTCTGGCAGTGTGCAAATGCATCATACTTTGAATATTTTTTCAAGGACAGGTTAAACCAGTCCCAGCCACTTGTTCAGATCGTTTGACTGCAAAAAAAATAAATCATAAGAGCAGGACTTAAAAGATTTGGCATGTAAAGGCCAACACCTAAACTCATGGCTCTTATATCTTCTTAGTCATTATCAAACTCTGGCCATTCCTTCTTTCTGACTTCACAGTAAATATCCAGCTGTTGGCAGGAATAATGGAAGCAACATCCCTGTTATGATAGTTTCTTCTTTTAGTCATCTCAATTACACATGACAGAAAAATCATGGGCAATTACTGCTATAGTAGTGATTTTTAAGTGCTTATTTAAAAGATTACAATTACAGGGCAAACACAATTTTAATCATAGCTCCCTGTCTTATTTATGTGATATCTTATTTAAAATAATGATTTTGAAAATTAATTTCACCATACTATGTTACTATACTGCAGTACTATATTAGGACCACACAATGCTGCTGCTTACGTCATAGAGGTTGTTTTCACCATCCCATCACAATGTGTATTGGTTTTGTTTTGTAACATAAGCAGGGTTTTTTCTAGAAAGAATATAGGGCAGCACTGATGGTGAGGGAACAAAGCCACCGAGTGGGGTGAATGTGCAGAATGAGGGTCTTTTTTTATTATTATTTGAGGTGAAAAGGGAGCATTCTAAGTCTCCCTAAAGGGGAAATTATTGTTTCTTCTTGTGCTTACCTTAAACATGAGAGAGAAATTCATTAATGTAATGAATGCAGATCATGTAACATTTACGTGCAGTACAACAGAGGTAAAGAACCCCCGTAATGAACAGTGCAGGAACGTTGATAGGTTTCCAATTATGCTAGTATGCTATGCTGGGTCTTTAATAATAATAGAGCTGTGTTTATTCTTTCATTGCCTACTACTTTATCCTCCACATGAGGGTGTTTTGAGTGGCCCCTACTGCGACAGTCGTACTTGTGTATGAATGTGTGTATGCGAGTGCGTGTATCACAACGCACACGCATACACACATTCATTTAGTCTACATTAAGTAGATGATTACCACGGACCCCCGCTTATCAGCTCAAACTACTAATTCTTCTCATTTTAATTTAAAAAAAAAAAATTTCAATTGCACTATTTAGAAACAGCAGAGCCATTTTAAAATGTATGCAATTATACATGGGGGCAGCAATTTAAATAGGACCACAATAATTACAGCTCTGGACTGAAAGTTGTTGACTGCACACTATGAAGCCAGAAGTGTCATCAAACCGTGTTTACATGCTCTCAAGTCATGTTGCATTTCGTATCAAGTATTAAGTCCACTGTGGTTAGCGAGTACCAATCCGTCCTTTAAAAAAATGTTTTTACCACTGTCCTTGTAATTGAACTCCAAACGGTCATTCACAGTCGTAGTGATTCACTACCTGCCCTTCACAGCAACTGAAAACACAACAGCCAGCATGAAGAAACACAGACAGACTGACGGCATGCACAGGTACCAGACTATTATGAAAAACAACTTCCTTCATGGTTGGTCAAAGGGTTAAGGTCAATGTGTTTAAGACTACACTTACAAAAAAAAACATTAACATTAACTTACCATAAAGTACCATTAGTTGTGGTTGTTTGATTGGAAGTCAAATTACTTATCCAGGAGAGAGCTATACTACCTGTAAATTAAGTCTGGAAGAGCTTTGTTGACAAAATATTGGTATGCTCTGTCACTAATGAGTTGCATTACTGGAAATACATGCATAGCTTTTCGAGTTTGACCTCTACTACTACTACAAAAAGTCAATCACCCTGTTGTGACAAAAGGCTGTCTCTTGTAAAATCGGTCTCATGAATGGCTCAATATGAAAATGAAAAACGAAACAGTTGAAAAACCCTTTGTACAATGTAAATCAGCTTCTCATTACACATTTTATCTTTCACCTACCTGTGCAAAGAGCAAAGTCCAAATGTTAGTCCAAAGGAAAGGAGGGAAAATCTGCCTCCACTATTGTGTATAACAAGTCACTGTGCTTGTCACTCTTCTCACCCGAGTTAAAACACTGCTACTAAAATAACAAATTAACAACCACACATTCAACAAATACAAACTGCGCACACAGACACTCGAAATAAATAAATACAGTGTCAGACCGAGGTTCACCTTTCTTTGTCTCATATTCTTTCTGGCAGTCTCATGAATTTAGGCTACAACAGGCCCAGCTCGTCCTGACCTGACAAACTACATTCCCAACAACCTTTTCCCTCATTAGGAAAAAAGCCCTGCATTCTCTTCTTTCCAACAACTGTGAATAACACGAGCAATGGTGCGGTGAAGGCTGTCCTCTCCCTGAACAACCGTCAAACCAAAAACAACTCCAACAATTGTTTACATTCTTCACCCATGTTTCCCTTACTTTTATCTTCACAACTTAGGACTTAGATAGACGTCTGCATAGCAAAAGAGGGCGAAGCAGGGCTTGAGCAGACTCAGGTTTAGAGTTTGCGGCCATTTCCAATCAGCAATGATGTATGACTGTAAAAGTATTATAAGAAATTGAAACAGCAGCAAAACTATTGTGAGGTCATCTTTTTAAAACGTGCAACTGACTCACTTTACAACTCATTACAATAAATAATCTTGTGCTGCGGTTTTACATGTTTCCTAGAGACTTTCGTCAGCCTGTACAACACTGGTTGAGAGTCAGTTGAGTCCTAGATAACTGCACACTATGAATAACATTTTTGGGGTTAAAAATTAATCGAGTGAAATTAGTGAATCCAGACACATTTCTCCAGTCCTCATCCAGAAAGCCACAAAATGGTGGATCCTCAGGAGCTGCTGGGGAACTGCAACAGGAAATGAACTCTGACATAAGAGCTATGGACCTTGGGGCCCCAACTGCATCTTGGGAAATTATGGCACTGAGAAGACAAATGATCCATGTCACCCCCAAGGAAAACCCAACTCAGTGCAAAGCCCATTTAAAATACACACAGTGGACATACTGTACATCTGTCAAGGCCACATTTTCAAATGGCCTCTTAATCTAAACATTTAGCATGTCTCATTAAGAGCATTTAGGGTTGTCAAATAACGGATACTAAAAATAGGTTGGATTCCTTTTTATTATTTCACTCCTCTAGTTGATCACTGCTGCAGTCATTAGTTTTGATAATAATATTAAGTATTTTCCTGTGTATCAGAACAGAGTTTGAAATTATAGTACGACAACCGTATTAAACGCAAACAAATATTTGCCCAGCAGCTATAATCAGATTAATAAAGGTCAAACCCAGGCTAACATTACTGTTGAAGAAGTGGTCAGTCTGTCTCTCAGTCATGCAGATGGGCTAATCAGCACCAAAATAAAGACAGCCAAAAACAAAAAAAGGGGGAGTGGACAGAGACAAAGAGAGTGCGAGTGGTCATAAGAAAGGACTGTGTCACCATCCTAAGATAGCATAACGCAGTTTCACTTGGCTCAGCCTGCTTTGGGTGTGCCGTCTCAGTTGCTTAAATCTATCTTTCCCACTGACGCCACTGTTAGTCGCTGCATTCTGGTTTATGGCCATTTACCAAGCTGTGAGACAATGGTATGGACATCATTAGCTAAGTGGTGGCTGGGTGACAGTCAGGCTGTGGTGCTGCGATCGATCGCAGAAAGCCCAGCCATCTGCAGGCTGCGCTGTGCTTACTCATCAGCCCTGGGCTTACATGAACTCTCACTTGGGCCCGAGACTGGGAGTTGGCCAGATAAGGAATGTGGAGGTGTCTGGGGCCTCGCAGCCTGTGATAACAAATGGCTATGAACAGCCACCTTATCTTCTCACCTTAAAGAGGATATGATGTCCCCTGTCACACAGCTGCCTAATGGCCAGAACCATTCTGACAGTTATGTTGTGAGGATGAGGAAGGGTCAGCCATAGACACTGTGTATGTAGAGTGGTTCTTTTTCAGGTAGTAGACACTCTCAATGCCAAACTTCCAAACTTTCAAAGCTGAGTTTTATCAACCATAAATGCTTATCATAATTATTTTCAAATGTTAAAAACGCATGGGACAAGCTCCAAGTTAAGAATACCTAATCACAACATGGTAAGTTTCTGTGTGCTCCTGTGTAAGTGGGGTAGAGTGTCAGGTGCATGCTGAGGAGATGACATAGGCCACCACTGTCATGGCCACATTTCCCTGAAGTGGCATCTGAGACAAACATCTAGTGACAAGGTGATGTCCTTCCTGTGTCCTTAACCACTGTTGACAATAACACTACTGCGCTCCGAGGACAGAAAAATTGGTGGATGGCGAGGGCTATGGGAACAGGAAAATCTAAACATAAATATTTCAGAGATTACTTGAAAAAGAGAAGAAAAAGACAGAAGGAAGCAACTGTGATAAATGAGAGCTTAGGGGGAGTTTGTGGAAAGTGAGAAAAAGTGAGGTTCCTTCAAAAAAACAAACCTATGGTTGCCTGCTAGTGCATTTCTTTTCTATTTCCCTCACCTCTCAACTCCTGTCACTCTCCTTTTACTATGTTTCTCATCAGTCTGTGATTAAACCTGTCAACTTTCATTAGAATGTGTTGGGAGTGAAACACGTTTCTACCTCCCTCTCTCCACCTCTCTGTCTTCTGCCTGAGTGCTGCGTGAACAAAGGCACTTCCAATGAAGTTGTCAGAACACCAGGCAGCAACACTATGTTGGAGACATCAAGATAAATAAACACACCCAGAGAACACACGCAACTATACATCATGCCACAGTCTTACATTTAGCCTCTACTCGCAGTTTGTTTCATTTTATACACTCATACACATCCACCACGCACCATAATCTACTACACAATGTTAATATAATGGCTAAAGTATAACAATTAGAGACCGCAAATGGCTGTAGGTGGTCACACAGTCTGTTGGTTTTACTTACAGTTTGAATAGAGCAGCTGCTGGTTTATTTAAAGTTGTAATATTATACACCACAAGAGCAGTAAACATGCCCCGTTTTCATAGTTGACACCTGTACTCTGAGTCGCTCGGACACACACACACACACACACACACACACACACACACACACACTATAAAGACACTATAGGCATATTTCTGATAAAAGCTAAAAAACAAGCCGCTAGAGGAAAAGACACACATTAACCAAGCTTCTGGAGTGAGTGACAGAGATACTGCTGTGAGATAAACCTAGCACAAGTCAGAACTATGATAATTACGGGGCAACTTCAGGGGTGCTTTTTAGCATTTTCAGCCAAGGAGGCAGACGGTAACATCAAGCTACAGAGCCTTCTGAAAGGACAACTCTCCATAGTCCATATTTCTACTATTAGCTGCCGTCTCTCTTTACTAACATAGCTATTGTAACCACCTTCCTTAAAGATGGGGGAATGTTGTTGTGTGACACAAAAGCCAAACACCTCTATACTGAGAAACACAGTGTGGCGCTTAATCAGCATTGTGTGAACTCATTTGACAATGTTTTAATTGTAACAGGCAACAATCACGTTGCCAATCTTTTTTGAAAAAAGATTTGTTATTCAGTGTAAATTAGAATACTTATAATATACAGTATATACTTTTTCCTCAAAACTAGACCTATATTATGTAGATACCATAATATATTTATATTGCAGTTTATATATATTTGGATATTATTCTTGTTATATGTATATTTAAACATACTCCATTATTGCCATCCTATTCACTATTCCTGGCCTCTCATTTTCCCCAACACAACTCGGCATCATAAGCACAGTTCCTAAAGGAAACTGAAAGGCACCACAAGGAGAATCTTCAGAAAGAAAGTCAAACAATCACACACAGACACTTCTTCTCCTGACTCCAGACTAATTTAGGCAATGAAGCAGAGGAGATTAAGGTAGGTCAGGGCAACAGGTCGAGACAAAAATTAATAAGTGCCAGGTAAGTGTGAGAAATGAGTGAGTGTACATGTGGGTCCTGAGATGGCAATCTGAAGTTATCCTTTAATACTTGTGTGGGAGGATTTCAGGGCAGCCTCTTTGTCTCTGAGGGTGAGAGGTTTCCATCCTTTAAAATCCCAAGTTTAGCATAAACATCGACTCACTGGAAAACAATAAGAAGCCATAATACCCTTTATATGATAACGTAATGGAGTGCTGATGCATAACAAGCCTCCATTTTCAGGTTAATCCCCAATGCAGTTAATAAAACATGGAGATCCTGAGGGTTATGTACAATGTGGGCACTCACTGCATGCATCTAGGTGGTACAATCATGTCAAACCTACTGAACTCTGGACACTGGCCTCATTTCACTGGCAGCAACTCAATCATAACATCTTATCTGCGGACATGCTGACTCATGGAATTCAGCTGTGGCCAATAGCCAAGCAGCAGGGTCACTTATGGTTGTCATTGATTGGTTGATCCCTGAGGACAAAGCTGAAAGGGCACATACCAGGAGCATACCCTGGCAGCAGTTTGCTGAGTTTCTACTTCACACTCTCATTCTTGCAGCTTTTTTCCCCCTCTCCAACGGTCTACATACTTTGTTGTGTCACTCTCTTGCTGCTCATAGTTCTAGCCTAGCCCATTTCTCCCCTCATGTTCCCTCTTCATGACCTCTGCACCCCTGTTGTGTAATTGTATCTGGAATAGCAAAGCAGGGCTGCTCACGTGCAGAGGTTACCGTTCCTCTGTGGTTTAACTTACTGCTCCTTTATCTCCACAGTCACCATCGGTGACAGCTAGTTTTAACTATATCACCAATGCCTTACAGCCACAAGTCAAAGCCATTGGGATTTCTCCATTTATTCAAAACATAGAGAACAAAGTGCACTGTCTATGTATTGCATGTGGATGGAGCATCTCTTAATGTAGCTTTCTCCACCAGTATCCCACTGTAAACTCTTCTTCAGCCAGGTAGCCATGTTTCCCTCATTCATTTGAGCAGCGCCGTCACAAGGAGACATGAAGTAGCGACACCCAGTGAGTGAAACTGGCAGAAACTGTTTACTTTTGAGTGCCTTGAATTGTTAATTAAATTATCAATATTCACCCTGGTGTATCAATTATTGTATTGCACAGGGAAGAACAACGATATATATCACCAGATCATTATTTTGTCCTACCCCTATTGGAGGATATTCCTGATATTTTTATCAATGGGTCACTCAATCCCACACTATGTACAGCCAGCATTACTGATAGGGGTCAGGTCATCAGGGTACAAAGTTGAACTGCCTCTAAAACAGAGCAGCAGCTCACTACAGAGCCTTTACGTCAAGCTGTCCCCATCTGCAAATCTGTAAGTAGCAAGGGAGCTGAAACAGTGGTGAGAGAAGAGAACCTCAGTTCAACTGAGATAGGCACACTTTCTAATGGAAATTCAGATACAATCATCCCAGAATGCACTTCTCTCTGCCTAATAATCAGCCACTAGAACAAGGCAGCCATTGAGAGGAGAGTGACTGTAATCTGGTCCAGCAAACTCCAAAGCTGCCCGCTATAATTAGCTCCTTTCTCCATCAAACACAGACTTACACTGACTCACAAGCAAACCCCTCCTGTAATACACGAGAGAAGAGATTTGGCCAACAGCACATTTTCTAATGAGTGAGGAAATTTCCCATTCTTGCCATATGGAGTCACACTGCGCTGACAGGTATGCTGGCTGTGGATTTTACAAATGAGCAGGTGAGAGGCCACTGAAACAGTGACACGTGGAAGTAATGTGGTATGGGGCAAGGTTTGAGCAGTATAAGGCACAAACAAATTGTTCCTTAATGAAATAACAAGCACACAACGGAGCTTATTGATTTAAAGCATATTTTCAGACCAAGTACCTAAATTTACCGTTCTCATTTCAAACTTGGTCCCCTTTTGACAATTTAAGCACTGTTTTTTCTCAAAGCATTTCACACCCTGTGTTAGGAATTCATATTATATGGGATGGGATTCTCACATTCAGTGTCCTCATCAAAAGGATGCGTCTGCTTCTCTGACCTACATCCTAACGAGCAAAGCCCGCCTTCCTCTAATCCCAGGAACATGTTCTAGCCCAGGGACTCGCAACACAATCTGCAGCCGATGGGTGGGCGGGCAGACAGACAGACAGGAAAGAGTGGGTATGCTGGTAGCTATTCTGCTGCCTAGACAAATGGCACAGCTATTAGAGGAAGAAGAGGCTTCCTGAAGAGGTGTGACTGTGCTGCAAAGGGCCCTATCAAGCTGAGAACGGGAGAAGTGCTAACAGCTAATGCATTTACCTGAGTGCTTTATCAAAAAAAAAACGTGTGTGTTAACTTCTTTCTTAGCATTGTGCTCCCAATATGGCTGATTAAGATCAGAGGAATAGAAACTCATCAAAAACCACTCAGCCAGGCCCTTTGCCAGCAAATGCTGACTTATGAGTCAACTTGGGCCATGTCCACAAATGACACCAACTTGTGTCTTGAGCGATTCAATCAGAAATGGACAGCTCTAAATATAGGTGTGAACGATTGCCAGCTCAGCTTCATATTTGTAAGGTCTTGACCTTAAAGTGCCTTGAGATAATATATTAGTTATGAATTGGTGCTATACAAATACATTTGAATTGAATGTAGACTGCAAGATGCACATCTTAGTGAGCCTTTTTCCTTTCAAACAGACAACATTTCAACAAATCCACATTATAAATATACAAATTACAAGTACAATAATCATCTTGTGCAATTGAATTTTCACAGAAGACACTCATTTACATGCATGTTAAAAGTCTGATTTCAGTCGGACTAAGAGAATAATGTATACGCTTAGTTGTACTGGAGTCAGACTTGGCATTCTGCGCATGCACCAAAATTTCTTCCCCGGTCTTTGACCCGGAAGTAGAAAGAAAGAAGACGTATAAACTACAGTACTGTTGCTGAGAGATGAGACATACAGCAGGTACAAAACAGAACCGCAGCACAGTCCATCCGGTTTACCAGTTGTTTTTCTGTGTTGGACAGGTCAACAGGAAACTGATTCGATATGCACTAGCTTATAGAGAGATACAGCGCCACCTATGGAGGCGGAGTCTGACGTACACAGACAATAAATCGATTTTCTCCTCTGCATGTATACTCTGACTCTGCAAGTTGTCCGGTTGCTGCTCTTCTTCTGTTATAGACCGTGACACAGCAGTACAGAAAACCAAGACCCTCCCTGTAAAAGCCATATTACAAATCTACCGATAACCCACTTATGTCACCCTGTGAAAATGCTCACAGTCAATATTTAATTGATAATTTAGAGGCAGAATCACTTTTAAAAAGAGAAGTACTGAAGTCTAGTGGAAGGACTGACAGAAAGGGAGTGGCTGATGGGGCACTTTGCAGTGCCGGTGTGATTCGGCATACTGTGACTACTTCTGGCACAAAACCAGAATATTGTTTGTGTTAATTGTAACCATAAAGGTGACCCCAATCAGCCTATATAAACCTCATCTTGCTGGGTAAAGAATAATCCGAAGAGTCAAGTTAAATATCAGAGATATTTGGGCAGCTAATGTGGACAGAACGTAATCACGTGAGAGGCAGGTACAGTAAAAGAAAGGGGAACGTGGATAATTGTGTCACCAGGAAGCCATTTACATGTACCTTTGAATTTGGTTTAAGAAATTCCTGTAGTTATCATGACCTAAAAGCTGATGACAACCAAAGGGGTTGTGGCTGCTTCAGCTTTAAACATACCACATAAAAATGTCATGCAGTTACAATTAAGGATTTAAAACTTTTAAAAATATATATTATCAATGCTTTGGCTAAATGTAACTAGGAGATAAAGAGCACAGTCATAGCAGCTGCCGGATAGTCCTGTTGTAGATACACATAACAGCACAAATATCCCATTTCCCTTGCAATAATTCAAGTCCTTGTAATCAAGGTAATGCTGGAGCTGTTCCTCTCCCCGTGGCTGATAAGACCAATGCATTCCAGGTGTTGTTGTGCAAACAATTTTAATGTTTGGCCAAGATCCATTTTTATGACCTCCTTTTCTCCTCTGTAAACTTGCCATTCTAAAACAAGCCCAGACAAGCCCTAGCCCACATCAGATGCGCTTTCTCTTACTGTATTTTCACTACATTAATGTTCCACCACTACAATTTTTATTATGTATTAAGAGTAGTAATATTACTAGCTTCCCACACACACAAAAAAAAAATCACACCAGCACTCAGGAGGGGAGAACTGGAGGTTGCCTCCCATTTTCTTCTTGTTCGCAGCTTCTTAAATTTCTTATCAAGCCATGCTGCAGCAGTGAGTGTGTGTGTGTGTGTGTGTGTGTGTGCATAAGTAAAAGTCTTTGAAGCTAGACCTCTCCTCAAACACACTCGCGCTCCCATAAATGTGCCCTTTCACGTGTTTTATTCGGTGTAGAAGAAGTGTGTGCTCTACATACCATAGCATTCCTCCCTGTCCAGCAGTTGTCGTCCACTCCTTTTCTTCCTCTCACTCTATCTCTGCGAGTCACAGCCGGTGAAAGACTTTTAATAAAGAGGGGGGAAAGCAGAGGAAAAACACTCCCTATCCCGACTCACATCGATTATTTCGCTCCTTTTCTCTCACTAAATACACTGTCTGTCCATTTTCTTCTCCACGTCAAGTACTCCCCCTTTTCCAGCAGTCTGAAGTTTTCACATGTACACCTCTCTCTTGTCTCTCTCGGTGTGAGGGGAAAAAAGAAGTAAAACCTCGTCAAGAAAAGGGGAAAAAATGCTGTTCAAACTCTCCGTTCTTTTCAGCGACGGACTGGACACCAGGAAGGGGGAGGCGTGAGGGAAAAGAGCTGTTTCGGTGTGTTTTTCCTTCTTGGTTCACCACCACGTTGTTTTGAGCAATTATTATTTCCTTTGTTGTGTCAAAAATAAAAGAGTCCGGATGGAAGCACGGTCGCAGTGCCCTGCCTTCATATAGCGGAAAAAAAACAACCGTGGAGCGAACACCAAACAGCGAGCTCGACGGAGTCCAACCGCGGTGTTTTCCTCCCGAACGTTGCAGGCTAAACGTGTGACGGTGTGTAGAAGTCTATTTTTTTTTTCAGCTTCCCGATAATGGCGGACCTTCTCCAGGATCCAGCATCTGCTGCTGTCGCTGCCTTCCTATTCACCAAGAGAGAGAGACAGAGAGACACAGAGGGAAACTGGGAGAGAGAGAGAGGGAGTCTCGCCCAGCGGTTCATGGACACAATTACAACACACCCTCTCTGTTAATGATACCACTGTTCATTACTCCATGTTAACACGTGCGGTGACTAAACCACGACTATCACATTCATATAATAAAACCCCAAAAACCCAACATATTTTATTTCAAATGTTTATAACTGTATGTACTATATGTGTACGAGTTCAGTGAGGAGCTCGTTGCGCTAAAAATAAGATTTGTTTTGTGTTTTTACTCCAGTATCCCCATTTAACACCGCCTGTTACATTTCATTAATAAGAAAATACTTTATATTAGACATGATCTATATACATGTTTGAGTATGAGGACAAGAAACTACTCATGAACTGGAAAAAATATGGGGGGGGGAAAATTAATTGAAAATAGGAATTTGCTCCAACAGACAACCAAACTTGTACTTCAACTAAAATTGTGCAGTAATCTTACTTACATGTTCTCATTCTCAAATTATTAATGATGAATAAAAACATCACAAACTTATAGAAAAACTATGTTAAATGTGAATTTGCTCATTTGGGTTAATCTACTTATACTTTAATCGTCTTTCTTCAGTATTCCCATTTTCTGTCAATTATTACTTAGTTCGTTACATTGGCTTCTGTATTTTAGAAGCCAATGTTGACTTTTTATTGTTTTATTATGCTTTTGGTGTTATATTTGAATTTTGACAGATACTAATCAACATTTTACTCTGTATAAATGTATGTATAAAACAAATGATTAATATATGTTATTTGGTTGGCAATTAAAAAAATAATAATAATGATATTAGCAGGTAACATTACATTAGTGTAGGACTTGTGCAAGGAAATAAAAACAAAACCTAGGTGACAGCCATTTTCGTTTCTCTATTTTTACACATACTATACATGTTCCACTTATTTATTTAATTGTACAGATAAAGTCTGTCTGTGATTCTATAGGTTTTGTGCAGTTAAAATATGATGCCTAGGCTCATAAAAAATTGAAGAAAAATTCTTCATCCTACATACAACACCAAATTTCTGCTGGCATCAGTAAAAAAATATAATCCAACAATGTAACTGTCTGACATTTGTCATAATCCTGAATGACTGTTTGAATCTTGAATCTTTAAGGCCGTTTTGCTTCTCAAACATGGGTTCCTCTTTTTAAGGGCCATTTACTTACTGTATCATGGGGTATTAACTACTTCTATAACCACTGATGATTAAATATTTACAGAATGTTTGATGGTTTTGGTATACAGGCACTTCTATACACACTGAAGCATACAATCTGGGGGGGGCTAATATTTGAGCTGATTTTTATTGGCGATTATTTACCTTATAATGATTAACTCCATATCTCAGCGTTTTATGTGCTACTACATCACTGGTGTCAAACTGTTCAGCTCGGTTCTGTTGCGAAACTATTTATGAGCTGAAAATCAGGAACGTGTTCACGTCATCACGATTGTAATTCACCAACTTTATTTTCTGTCCATGTGCCTTCTTTGCCCCAGGTTTTACTCTTCAAGCCTTTTCACAAGTAATCTCCATCTCCCCTGCACAAACTCAAACATTAGTCACTACTAACACATTTGAATGATCCTTGGCTGCATCACGAGCAGCACAGAGTCAAAATTGTTGATAAGTTTATTGAGGAAAATCAATCATGTCATAGATTGCTGCTTTTTACACAGTATGGCCAAGCATTGCTGTCACGTTCTCTGTCCATTTGGCAATTAAAACGCCTAAGGTAGATGTTGGCTTTTCTAAAAAAAAAAAGGACAATGCAATTACTTCCACGCACTTGGAGAAATGTCTGCCATGTTGTACAAGACAACTGCCTGTGTTAACAGCGCAAACAGATGTTCAGTGTCTTACACTGGGGCTTTCTCCTGGAATTCTCTCTCTCTCTCTCTCTCTCTCCTTGTTAGTCCATCCATAAAGTTAATTTTAAATACATTTCCACTTCAGTAACTTAAACTCTATGTCATAACAAAACAAACATTTCATAAAGCTGTAAAACCTAATGTATTCATTTTATAATGGAGTTTGACACTCTAGGGGGGGAAACAGTGCTCCCCAGAAACAATGCTGGCATCATGTCAGAGACTTCTCTTTTAAAATTAGAAGTAAAAGCTGTTGCAGTATTCATCCTCCCGGGTTGCTAAATAGAGAAACCAAAGCACGAGGACTAGCATTTAAAGTGATGTTAAATGATGTTGTCCTTACATGAGTTGTACAGTTGTGATTGTGAATGAATTACGATGTGTGTTTTGACAAATTTGAAATGTGACCCACTATTAGGTACACACTCAGGCAGGGTTCAAGGTGCACTGCCCTCCGTTTGACTAAGTCCACAAGCTTCTGTCCAATCACACAGTCTCTGTGCTGTCAGCAATATTTGCATGGCCCCTATAACACAGCGCAAGATTAGCAAGGGGTCAAAGTTTCTCTTGAGTAATCTGCCTCTGTTTTACACCCCTTTCTCGTGCCTGCTTAAGGCAAGCTCTTTGTTATTATTTTTAAATTATTTATGACAGTCACTGTTCATTTCATATAAAGATCTCTACTGTGTTGGTCATCAAAAACAAAGCTGCAGTCATAATGTAAAAGAAAAACCTCCACACATCATTTACTCCCTGTCTGGTTGTCTCTTTCATTTTATGTCTTTTCCCTATTTCACCTCAACCCTCTCTGTATTTGCAGCTAAAATATTTTTGGGTCCCAAGGGCAAGCACATTCCTCCACTCACAGTTGTGCAATCCCTGACAATCACAGTTACCCCATCCCCCCTCTGACTCCCTAAAAGCCCTGAACACTCACAGAGAGTCAGGCTGTCCAAGCTGTCTGGGCGATGTTCTGCGGTGAGTTGGCTGCTCGGTCAGAGCAGTAAACAAACCCTGAGCCCTGACTCTGCAGAAAACCCCCCCACAGATAATGTAATGGATAATGAGGGTGGAAAATAATATACTGTATATGGCTCCCTTTTCTGTTCTGTTATTCATTCTGGGAATTGTGTCACATACACTCACACAATTAAACATGAATCTTTGACAATATATTGTTGCATTTTAAATACTGATGCTACATATAAATAGATAAATAGATTTTGTGATGTCATGTGGCACATTTCTGTCATCCATCTTTAGTTTTAGTTCAGTGCACATGATTTTCTTTTTTTAACAAACTTTATTGATAACACATATACAGAACAGCAGATATGTACTCCTTGTATATAACAGATACTGTGACATCAATTGATGATTAGAAAATATTACAAAAATAAAAACAACAAACAAAACAGAAAAGCGAAGTGAACAGAAATAACAAACTAGCACACACGAAAAAGTGACCGCTCCACGAACCAGCACTGACGTCCCCTTTGCTTCTCATGTGATCCTCAACATGACGCACGGCGGAGGGACGCTGGGTCTTGTAGTGCGGAATGACCTTAAGTGTGATCTAAATGTGCCGCATAAGGACTACATCCCCCGTCATACAGCGCGAATTAGGCTCGTTTGGCTCTTCCTGTTAGCTCCTGGAGGATAGCGGACGAGCGGTCGAAAGAATTACTGATGAGTTTATCTAAAATTGTGCATTGAATTGTTCAGGAACCGTCGTGGAGAGTGCAAGGTCCACTTTAAGGATACAAAAATGGTATGTTACGCCGACAGAATGACATTTTATTTTCGTCACATTAGCGTATTAGCGCGAGATAACAGTTGCGTTCAGTCAGTGAGAAACGCTAGTAAAAGCAAGTTAGCTAGCCAAAAGCGTCGTAGAATAACTAGGCCACACATTTAGAGTCACAATGTTTTATCACAGACACAAACCACTACACAGCTGAAGGAGATCACGCATTATTCTTCTCTTAATACAAATCTTGCTGACGCTGTCAATACAGACTAAGTGGGTGCGGTTTGGCTAACGCTAGCTGTTACATTAGCTACTACTAAGGCAAAGCTGTATTTATCTATATCTAAGCTACAGTTAGTTTAGTTTAATATGAGCAGTCGATCGCCTGTGACAGGGAAAGTAAGGTTAAATTATTTCTGTGTTTAAACCAGAACTGGATGGCTCAGGTATATTAGGTTAAAGTATTGATATGGGGGCATAGAAATATTATGTTATAAGTTAATAAGTTCATCTCAGTCTTTTTATTGCCTTTATATTTTTTTATATATTTTTTGGTTTTTTTATTTTTATACATATGTTTCAGTTAATATTTAGACTGTACATAGACTTGCATGCCTCTTATGTTTCTATCTTGTAACATATTCTGGAGCTGCTGAACTGTGAATTTCTCTGTGCGATGAATAAAGTATCTATCAATCAATCTATATATCTATCTAATGTATTTCAAAAATGTAAAGTTAAAAAGTGAATTAAAAAAATGGTCCTGATTGTTATGCTATTAATTCTGTTTCATAAGTTATTTTTTTTGTTAATCTATGATGAATCTATGATTGGCAAATACTGAAAATTGGGTTATAAAAAGAGTTTTGGATTTAACGCAAGTGGAAAATAGTGTACTCTGTGATGGACTGGTGAACTGTCCAGGGTGTACCCCGCCTATCACCCTATGTCAGCTAAGATTGGCACAGCACCCCCCCACCACCCTAATTTTGTCTTACTTTTTTCTCTATTTTTAACCGTATAGATCCGCTTCATCCTCATTCAGAACAGAGCAGGGAAGACACGACTGGCCAAATGGTACATGCAGTTTGATGATGATGAGAAACAAAAGTTGATTGAGGAAGTGCATGCAGTGGTAACTGTCAGGGATGCCAAACACACCAACTTTGTGGAGGTAAGAGATCAGTCCCTGTCTTGTGCATTTATGTATGTTATACATACATCTTGTGTGGTTATTCTTTTTCTAGGTCGTTTACTTCGCGATATGTTATGATACACAATACATGGTCCATGATACCAATAATGTCGCGATACAACGATTCTGTGATATTGCAAGACAGTCATCTCACGATACATCTGTCAAACTGAAGAAAACAAAATGTCTGTGAAAAGTTAAAAGTGCAGTGTTCTCTATTTATTCACAACATATGTGATGTGGAGTAGTTTTACAATATCTAAAGCTTCTTTGAAGAAGAACCCTTAGAATCATTGGAATATGTGTTAAAGAATTGGACATTAATCCCTATGCAGTTTGTTTTACAGTCATAATATGTAAACTGGGTGTGTATTGCCTTGAAGCTGGGAAACAGAGTTAAGCTGTTGTTGTGATAATATGGGACAAAAAATATTGAGAAATTTTGTCTTTGTTGTTCTCACAGTTCAGAAACTTCAAGATCATTTATCGGCGTTATGCCGGTCTCTACTTCTGTATTTGTGTTGATGTGACTGATAACAACTTGGCATACCTTGAGGGAATTCACAATTTTGTAGAGGTAAGTGACTCAAAACACACTGTATTTAAGTAAGTGAACTATGACAATTTGTTTCTCACGGTCCGATTGTTTACAGGGATTTAGATGATTCCTTTCGAGATATTCTGACTTGTACTGTCTTGTTTCTTTTCATTTTAACACGTACGAATGTCTTGTTTTTATTACAAGATATTGCATCATCGATATGACTTTCAATAACTGACCAGGGATTAGTCCTAGACAATGTATTTAGTTACCTAAGCATAATCATTTCAGTCAAGAGGTAATGTTTTTTTTTTTCAGACATGAGTGATATTTACAGAACCAATAATGGAATCATCTTGTTAGGTGTTTAAATGGGTTGAGATCTGTTGACTGTGAAGGCAATAGCATGGGATTCACATAATTTCAGACTTGTCAAACCCTACAGTCACCACCTCATGCCCTATAAATGTTGTACGTCACGAATTTCAGGTTTTTTTTTTTTTTTTTTCAGCTGTCTCTATTCAGTCTTTATCATTGCTGTCGGCAAACATGAACACACGCACATTTTACTGGATGACATGTTCTACGGTAATGATGGTGGGCATTTTAGGCTACTTTGAGTTACTGTGCTTATGAGAAAAGCTTGTAATACATTATTTACTCCTAAATACATTGAAAAATGCAGTGTTTGTAGGCAGTGCACAGATAATTGCTTAATGTAAAAATTATGCAAAACAATGTTGCTGACTGCAAATTTGAAGCTGAAAATACATTTGTTTGCTAATTTAAAGACTTTCTACTTCAGTCGCAACCAACAAATGTCTCAAACCTGGTAGTGAAATCAGGTATTGAGGTTTGGCAGCGATTTAAAAAACAACAAAAAAAAACAACCATCTGGAATAAACACTTCAAAGAAGAATAATGAGAGCTCAGGGAGCGGATGATTCTTTTCATAACAATAAAATAAATGAAAGATATCTTTGATTCCCCTGGACTGTATTTAACAAATAAAACAATTGTAATATGACTCGGTTTGTGATGATGTGGTTTTAATGAAACATTAGTGCAACAGTCAGGAGCTGTGTGGAATGTCAGATTACATCAGCCTGAGCTGTTCATTTCACCTCCTAACAGCTGATTGTGGTTTGCCATCACTGTCTTTGTCAGTGTGCTGGAATTTTTCTGTCGCCTTTTCACAAAGCCAGTGGCACCATGATAGAAACTATGTACTTGCACAACAGGTTTCTTCTGTGGAGTTGACAGTCTAATGAGATTTTCTGCATACAATTGACAAAAAGAAATATAGTGACAAAAATGTGTTGAAATACTTCCCCTTTATATTTTGGAAAGGCGAATTGAACAAATGTCTTTGGAGAACCACAAGATGGTGGAGTCATTGTAGCTACATTTTGAAACTTTTATTTAAAGTTAAATTAGGCATAATTCAAGTCTTGTTTTGTCACTTAGTTTAAATGATGTCAAAAAAAGAAAAAACAACCAAAAAAAGTACAATACAGTTTATAAAGGTTAAAGACAGTTTTTCTAGCCAATAGCTTCAGGGGTGAAGGTCATTTGATATAATGTTTGACTTGGTGCACATGCAGTCTGAAGTAGCAGCAGTCATCATGAGTACTTTCTATGCGTGTTGCTACATATGGCCACATGCCATCAGGAAAAATAATCTGTTATTAAAAATATTCTACAGCTTCCAACAGGCCTCCCTCATTCACTTTTGCAAATAGCTAACTAGGGGTTAGTAACTCTGCCTGTGTCAGTGACCGTCTATCAGTGCATAATACTTAAACCTCATAGATACAACATGAGAAGCACATCAATTTTAATTTGGTGTATTTTAAAAGGTTGTGTTTGTGGAAATGGGCTCATTATATGGTAAAGTGGCTTCTGCTGCTTCTACGGCATCAGTATATTTCTGCACTAATGGTTCACATTAAGTCACACAATGGCCATATATCGTGATCTGTGACTGTGTGGTTATCTGCTGGCTGTTATCTGACCAAGCTTTCTTGTCTCTCTTAAAAGGTGCTGAATGAATATTTCCATAACGTGTGCGAGTTGGACCTTGTGTTCAACTTCTACAAGGTAAGGAGACGAGAGTTAATCATTGGTTTTGGACTACTAATTTCATTTTTAAACACCTTATCAAAGGGAAGAAGCAGAGGAGGACAAAACAACACTATTGCAACACTAAAAACATCATGACAACCGATTTCATGTTTACAACTAGAAATAACTGAGAGAGATCCATCTTAATCATGTTATATATATTTTCTTTAGAAGCAAATGCCAAACAGCAGGAACCTTTGAGCTCCCTGAGCTGCCATCAGTGTTGTTAATTAGCTACGGCATCTGCCCACATGCTTAACTCACTTAAACAATGCACAAAGCAATTTCATGCAGTGTTTACAACCAGTAGTTAAGAATTGTGGGTATTTTTGGACATTACGCTCCTCTGCGGGTTTGGAAATGTTGATGACAAGATGGTGTATACATAATGTTGGAAACCCCAAGAAGATAATGTCACTTTGGTTTCAGTAATGCTTCATGTGGTTTGTGGTATCTGTTCTTTCTTTGTTTAGCCATAAAACTCAAAATTTACTTTGATCACATTGTTTTGCCACATCTTCCTTCTAATGCGCCTCCTCCCTCCGTCTCTCTCTCTCTCTTTCTGCTTTTAAGGTGTACACAGTGGTGGACGAGATGTTCCTCGCAGGAGAGATCAGGGAGACCAGCCAGACCAAGGTCCTGAAGCAGCTTCTCATGCTCCAGTCGCTTGAGTAGAAACTAAACCATCATTCCTACCTGCTCACTGATCTGTGGCCCTGGCACCTAAACCAACCCCCTCCCTGTTCCTGTCTCTGGAAAGGAATCCCTTTCATTCATTCCACAGAGCCAACACCTACACAACATCAAGACGGGGATGTTTAGAAAAAGATATTCACAATATTGTTTACGTATGTTTGTTTATGCAATGTCGACGTTCAGTAAATATCATCGCGGTCCATTTTAAACTATTCTGTACCTGTTGTACTCCTAATGAAGTCGACCAATACAAAGGCTGAACATTTCAACATGTTGACATTTCATATATTGTTACAGTCCACTTTGTATTGGGTCATTTTATCCCTTAAGCCACAGGCTGCAGATTATTTCATGTAGTTAGTGGTCCATTTATCGCTATCGAGTGTGGAAACACTGACATAAATTATCAGGTTAACACTGCTCTCTCTCATGCCCTCCCCCTCCTCTCCACCTTTCATTTAATGGCACTATTGTAACTAACACACACCACATAAAGAGCCGCCTGTAATGATTCTGTGCTCATTAAGGTCTAAGAACCTCACAGGCACTTTTATGAAACTGTCTTAGGGAAGTCCTTGCAAGTGCTGTGGTAATGGAGTCACCAAGGCCATTCTGCATTTTACATCAGGATCACAGTACAAGCAAACTACAACGGGGAAGCTCTTCAGCGCAATCGACCGAGTGCGTCAAGTTCATAATTGACTGAAGTGTGCTTAGGATGAGTACCATTTTGACAGAGTGTTAGATAACCTGCGCTGGGCCAGACAACAGTGCACGTTACAGGCGCTCGAATGACTACAAATGACAGGTAACTATAAATTTCATTGCATTAAAGACGGTGCTCATTAGTTACTTAAAAACACTTGGGAAAAATTAGACCTGGGCATGAAGTATATTTTATACAAAACAGTGCTGTGAAGTTTGCGTGGTATGGTATGTTCATTCAGCGTGTCATGTGTAATACTGAATATTGTGAAATTAACACATTTGATTCCAGAAAAAATGGTTCCTGTTCACTACATGGTCTGAGCAGTATTGACATCTAACACTGCATCAAATAAACAGGTTTTTAAAGTCCTCCCTAAAAAGCCTCATGAACTTCAATATAGAAAATAAGGCTAAAACTTAAACATTTATGAAATTAATCCAATGCACCACTCAAAAAAAACCCTGTGGTTTCAAATGTCAATGTTGTTGAACTCTTGTATTATTTTTTATTGTAGAATTATTAAAGAATAGTGACATATGTACTTCCCTTCTTGTCCACCTATTTACAGGTGAAAGATGTTTGTATGTATTGTCCCCAATTCAATTACCAGTATCAATATGTTCCATTATATGTAAATAAAAAATGTGATACATTCATCAACTGTTTCTGATTAATCAATGAAAGGAAAATATATCTTTACATTTTGCTATGCATTATTTTTTTAAATATGTAAACAAATATTCAGCATTAAAATATTGATGAGCTGGGGAAGGGTTTAGTGCAGCTTGTGCTGTTGTCTTAAAATTATGATTAACATTTTAGCACCATCTAGTGGTGAGAGATC
This sequence comes from Solea solea, assembly GCF_958295425.1. Taxonomy (NCBI): domain Eukaryota; kingdom Metazoa; phylum Chordata; class Actinopteri; order Pleuronectiformes; family Soleidae; genus Solea; species Solea solea. The sequence continues at coordinate 15,390,767 of NC_081140.1, read as the reverse complement.
AGCTCTTGCACATACAATTATACACTGTAGTTATGAGGTCACCCCGACAGCTTGTCAAGAATCAATAAATCAGTCAATGTATCCACATCAGCTGCATTAAACCACTCTAGCTGTTCACGCCATCGACCCAGAAACATAAATCCCAGCAATAGGACATGGAGGGTACTTACTCTTCATCATATCCGTCCTCCGATATCCTGATATCCTAACCTCACCCTGACTGCCTTCAACGGGAATGGCATGACTGAAGAATAGAGGAGACAAATGAATCATGGACACAGATTCAACTGATGAATTAAAAGGTCTGTTCACTCAGCAGTGCTATAAATCCCGATCCTGATCTGGTAGGTGTTGAGACGAGACACATTTGGAAATATTAGCACCCAAAAGACAAGTGAAAGATATTAATTGAAAAAACAAGCAGTTTACTGGGATTTTGCATAATCAATAATAAATGATCAACACTCAATAGACAAATCGTATTTACAGCATAGGTTGCTTGAAATGTACAGTCGTTGGTAGTTGGGGTCTAATATGTAACATTAGATACTAAGCAACAACCGAGTTGGAGTGCATTTACACACAAATGAGAAAATAATGTTTTATCATATGGCTATTTTGGGTGAGCACTTACTATAACCTGTACAATAAATACATACAAATGAACGCAAGGGCATCCAATTATTTATATGGGTCGACTGTGGACGATGACAGAACTGGACAGGATTGGAGTTGGTAACAAAGCTCAACCGTGAACGATAAACAATTCAGACTTCAGACTCCGGTCTTTAGCCCTGTGACTGCGGGTGAAAGGAAAATTAAAGACTTTCAGTTGTTGTTTAGTAAGATATGATTACATCTACAATTAAAATCTTTATTTCAGTATACAGTTCAAAATAAAATGTACAGTTCTATAGTTACATCATATAAACAAAAAAAAACTATTAAAAAGTAAAAGTGCACTTGCAGAGGGAGACAAACTCACACAATGCCAATATTGAAATTTTTTTTTATGCCATCTGTTTGTTGAAATCCTATTCTCTCGTGTTTGCACAACTCACCACGTCTCTCCCTTCAGTGTGCTGACTCACACGAGGTTCGGTCTGCGAGGACGCACGCATGCGCTGATGAGAAATGCGTCCGTTTTGATCTCCTCTTGGCTGCATCAGTGTGAACTGCTCTCAGTGGTTCAGACAGAAGCAGTGCTTTTACTGGTAACAGTAGGGCAATGTCAATTCTCATCCAGTGGCAACACAAAACCATACAGTCAGTGTTACACAAAGAGAGGTAACCATGTTTGAAAGGAAATTCCCTGTTTGTCTTTGGGGGGGGACGCATTCTCTGCTCGGAGGATGAAACATCTGCGTTGGCTCGACAAAGTCGGGAATATTTTACGGCAGAGTGGAGCCAATTCTGTGCTCGACAGCAGGTTAAAATTCGGATTCCTGACTATTATCAAGATGCCTTTACAGCCTTTTGTGATTAAATGTCAGGGCTCTATGAGGGAACTGGGTGGGCGGCAGCACGGCTTTCTAAACATGGCACTGAGGGAAAAACCAACTGTGGTTTCCTGTGATGTCCCTTATGCAGTATGTGCACGAAGAGCGGTGTGAATCCAAACAATGTCACAGAGAAATGTCCCAGCAGATGGAGAAATAAAATGTTTTCGCAAATACCGATTTGGGATCAGAGACACAGGGACTTTGACATAGTGCAAATCTGATGACACAGCTCTACAGACTTTGGGGCCTTTGGATTAAAATTAAGAGCAACAATTCTCATTTTCTGTGCTTTCAACCTGACATACAGACTTGTCATATATGGTTCAAAAATGGAGTGACTTTTCACTGGAAACAATATACTGTAGATCCACAATATAAAGTATATCACTAAGGCTAATACTCTACATCATAACAATGCACTTAAGTAAAAAAAAGGAAAAGGTTCCTGGGTTCTACATCAGTGTGGACTAACTGATTTCATTTCCAGATCAGATGAGAAGTATTAGTGGCCAAAAACCATGGAAACACTTGTTAGGATTTGAAAATCTGGTCAGGTTAACTTGAATTTCAACTGTTTCTAACTTAAAAAAAAAACTGAATTTATGAGAATTACAGTAAATTAAATAGATAACAAAAAGCTAAAAGTCAATGCATGCCTTCATGAATGTTAAAACTTAAACGTGTGGGTCAAACTAATCATGAATCCCGTCTGGATAGCCTAAACAGTGAATATGCACAAAAAGAATAATTTACAACAGATGACGTGCAAATGCAAAAAGCAGTAGCTGTTACCGAAACCAGGGTGAAATAACAGGGATAAAACAACATTAGGGCAGCCCATACACACAACCCGTGACTGAGAGACGTATGTTTGAGGAGGAGGATTCCTCGTCTTCATCATCTCAGTGCGTTTACACCGAGGGGTTTCCCTGTCCAGACACAGGTGCAAAGATTTAAACCCCTCGAGTAAGAAGTGGCTCCTCTTACCAGAGGTCAGGGGTTGCAGTGGTCTCCATGACCACTCATCCAGGTGATCCAAGGTGTGTGACACGGTAGAAAGGAGGTCCACACACACACACCAAAAAACACCTGGTGCTGAGATGTGGAAAGAGAAACGAGATCAGTGATTTCAATTAAGCATATCAAAATAAACCACGGCTTAAAGTTGCAGTGTGTAACTTTTAAATTGTTCCTTTAATTTAACACAATGCCAAATGAGGCCATACAATGTTGAGTATTCTCAGTACAGTTCCTTTTGCCTAAAACACCTAAAAAAGGCATACCCACAGTAAATGTAAAGCTGTTCTTGAACCATTTGGAGAATACGCATGGTTTTGAAAAATAACAGACATTTTATTGCTATTGGCACAGAGTAATAGGAGTTTGAATAGACTGAAAAAGAAGGATCTTATGTCCGCCTAGGGCCTACATACGGACGAAGGCAATAGCATTATTGTGATATTGTAGAGGTGAGAAGTTCTGTTCACAAAGACTAAACACCAAAAGTTTGCAATCTGAATTTATGAAAGCGTCCATCTGCAGACTGCAAGAGAGGGGGCGGAACCATAAGCAGTGGGCAAAACTTCAAATTGTCCAAGCCAAGTTAGCAAAATAAAAGAATAAAAATAGATTTATTATGCTGATATATTTTTAAGAGGTTATGTTAGGGTTAGGTCACAGTTAAGCAAACTGCAGAGTGCAGGACTATAAGCAGGTGAACTTCTAGTTGTCCCAGTCCCTTGTAGTTACACGTGTTTAAGTTACACCCCTGTCCGAGACTTTGCAGACAGACCCATCTCTAATTTGAGGACACACCACTGACCTGTAGGGGGTGCCCTGTCTGTATGGGCCTGTGGGTGGGTGTGGGGCTCCGACCCCTAGCAATTACACTGCTGCTTATTCTGTGTGGTGTTGCCCCTCGGCTGTCGCAGCTGCCTCAACGACGCATCTCCGTACTGGATACCTGAACCCATCCTCTCAGGGTCCAACTCACCTTTGAAAAACAAAAACATGATGGAAACTGTCAGCAATGCAGACACATGCGAGTATTTGTCCTGAATGGGGATGTGCTACCTACATATTTTCTAAATCATTGACAAATTTTTTGGGGTGAGCATTCCATTGAAGAATTTCATTGTTAAAGTGCAACGTACCAGGACCCTAAGTAAACACAAATAAACATCTGCTTACTCTCACAAATGCTCAACCTCTTACACAAACAAATGACATGTACCTGAATCTATCTTGTTGAGGATGGTGCGAGCGCACTTCAGGAAACCCTCTTCGACATTCTCTCCCGTCAGAGCACTAGTCTCTAGGAACATCAGCTCTTTATGGACAGAAAAAAAATATCCAAGAAACAATCAATAAGAAGAAAACACAAGAACCAAGCAATACAAGCAAATAAAGACTTGTGCGAATGAGTTTGCGATGAATTACCATTCTCCTGAGCAAAGCGTGAGGCCTCCAGGAAAGTCACCTCTCTATCTGCATCCAGGTCTTTCTTGTTGCCACACAGGATGATGATAATGTTGGGGCTTGCCAGTGTCCGTGCATCTGTCAGCCAGTTTGTCAGGGCATTATACGTCTCCCGACTGAAAGACAAGGATAAGAAGATGGAGATGAGGATTTGGGTTCACTCTGCAATATAACTGGGCAATAATTCACCTAAAATCATTAATGTGACATTATATCACAATAGTTAGTGATACTGATTTGATCATCCCTAGCCCTTCTCTCAAATACGTCACGCGCTTGTTATTTTCTATCAAAAGCCTGAAGAGTCTGTGTGATGGAGAAGTCACCAGATGCCTCTGTGTTTGCATGGGTGAATGTTTTTGCATATACACACAACCAACGTAGTATAAACAGAAGTTTGCGCACATCCGCTTTCCCTGTCTAATGGAGAAGTAGCGCCCGTACTGGAGTTTCTCAAGGCTTTAAATTACAGTCAATGCACTTCTATTTCACTTTATTAACATTTATTTGGGTTATTTCCAGGGCTTAATATCATCTCCCAGATGTAGTGCAAAGACATTGCTGAATATTAAATCAGAATGGAGAAAGTAATAAAGTAGGCCTGCTTAAAGCTAACTTGCTGAAAATAGCCTCTCAAAATAACATGATTTTATGAGATTGGCCTGCAAATTAAAGTAAAAATGATTAAATTACTTAACAAATCTTATTCAACACAGTTGATCACATAGTGGCACAGAGATTCATTGTAGCGATAACATGTTATTTTTGACCCACGTCTGACAGTAAAGCAAGTCACACAACTTTAATGGAAACATCTTGGCGTTGACGCCATTGGTCACCATGGAAGCAGAACCCTGGTGTCCATGGTAACATGAGGCCAGTGAGGTGAGCAGAAGGGTGCAGGTCAGCGGTGTGAGCAGTGATATGTTGAGCAGCTGCTCTCACAAACACATGATGACACAACTCCTCAGGCATACACAAGACTGCTATCTGGTTCACACGTTCTCTCCTGCATCTACCTTCCTGTCCATCTCCCTGCGTAACCTTTTCACCTGTGAAACCTGATACATGTTTCCCAGACTCCCACTGACACTCTAATTTTCCCATTTCCTCCTTATTGTGCTCACTCATCACTGTTTTCTTCCTCAGGTGACATTTTCTGTGATGGACTTGTGTTTCCTCAACTGCCTGACAGATGGTGTCTCAACATTACAACTCCTGCCACTCTGCACTCATCTCCTCTCTACTCCAGAAAAGACCATACATTCACACAAACTGGGTCACATTCCTCGATTTCACAACTACAGTAATGCAGCCTAAAACTTGTCAAATAGAAGTGTGTGATTGAGTGGATTCTGGTATTCATGTCTCCTTCTATTACTAAACATTATAAACACAGAGCCACTGCTGTCACTGAATGTCCAGTTGTTGGGAGAACATGTTATTGTACAGACTGAGCTTTGAGGTCAACTTTACTGTTTCTACCACATGCACTGAATGTCAGAGAAAACTGGGAGATAATATTTGCAAAGCCATAACATGTAGGTAATATGATTGTGTGTATAAGAACATTATGGAGAAGAACAGGAATCGTTTGTAAATGTTGATACATGAGCAGAAACACTTTTTTTTTTTACCTGGTGATGTCATAGACGAGGAGTGCTCCAGCTGCTCCTCTGTAGTAGCTGCGTGTGACTGAACTATGGAGAGAAAGAATCATCCATCCACATTATCGTATCAACCAGTAAAATAAAACTAAAGGTTAAGAAACTTGCTGCTTTAGTTGTCAACAACTTCATGAGCGTAGACCTATGCTGTTGTTGGAATATCCATTTTCAAACATCAACCATGTGTTCTTGGTAATTGGTTCATTAAAAAAAGTTTGCCAAACCCTCAGCAGCAAATGTCTTTTACCGGAATCGTTCTTGCCCAGCGGTGTCCCAGATCTGCAGTTTGACTGTCTTTCCACCAACGTTCACCACTCTGGAACCAAACTCTACACCAATGGTGTGGTTGGAGTCCTGTTTAACTGCAACGAGAACATATTAGATTTTATTCTAAGATTATGTGGTTCAATAAAAAGATGCCTCTACCATTTGCCCAACAGATGCACTAGAGACTTTTGACTCTACTCTCAGTCTCTTACATTTGATCTATAAAGTGTGTTGCACGATGTGTTGCACTTCAAACACATCACAGGAACTTCACACGCCTCTAATCAAATACAAGTGTGTGTTGCATGTGTCTAACTCATAAATGCAAACTTGGTACAGTATACAAAATTTATCAAGGTTTATTGGGGAAATTGCATGTAGCAGCTGAATATTCCCAACTTTACCCTTCCTCATGTGTGATGGAGAACCTATGTAGTCTTCGGTTAGCATCAAAACTCAAAAGACATTTTATTTAGCCATTGAGGGCAATTGTAAAAACATGGTGTTCCAAAATGGCGGCCTCTGTAGAACTGAGTTGACTCCTGATTCCAGTTATATTAAAAATTATATTTTATCTTTCTTTATTTCAGTAAATATTACACTGATCGCTATTTATGAAACTACCTACTTAACAGCTTGGTTACCTCTATCTTTAGATAATTTAATGGATGATGAATTATTTATTTGATATATGTATGTTGACTCATGGGCTTATCTGGTACAATTTCACATTATTAAAAAAGGTTGTGCAATAAAACCTGAGTGTATAATGTTTTGTTATGTTGACACTCTTGTTTGGTGTTTTATAGGACTGCTCTTAACAGAAAAATTTAAGTTTACTGAAACTGTCAAATAGAGTCAATTCATTTAATTAAAAATGGAAACGTTTGGCATTTATTTTAGATCCTGGGCCAGACCAGAGAACTGTGGAGTCATGCGTTACATCTTGCTGGTTTAATAATTATCTACTGTAGTTTGACTACACACAGAAGTTAATCGTGGAGGAAACAGAATGTATAACCCCAGAGTAGAAAGATAGGGTTTAATTATGCGTAACACAAAATCTGCAAAACTAATTTCATGACCATGTCCATTTGGCTTTAAAGGAGGAAAACTTACACTTGTTCTCAATAAACTGATGGAGAAGGCAGGATTTACCGGCTCCAGCGCTGCCAATCACCAGGAACTTAAACAGGAAGTCTGAAAGCAGAGGGGGGATCAATGCAACATCAACAGTCACAGGAGAATCTGAGAATATCTTTGCACTTCCACCCTCGGAGACAATCCTTAGCTTTCCTTTTAAACCCACAGAGCAAGTACACCACAGTATTCAGCAACCTTAAATTTGTCGATTAATCACATGTAATCTGTATAACTTGCCCACTATGATTATAAATTAAGTATGCATGTTTATCTGTGATGGAAATTAGTTGGTTTGAAGCCTTGTAGAAGTGACTTGATAACACATGGGACTAAAGCAAAGCCAGGGCTTTAGCGTTATTAAACATGGTTTAGTAAATCACACAGAGATTGAACGACCACAGCTGGCTGGTTGTAAAGATGCTGTTTGATAGTGTTGTCTCTTGCCGTGTAAAGTACAACCTCAATGACGCATAATATTATATTGAACGACTTGGGGCCCTGACCCTGCAAGACAAGAACAGACAGTCTGTCTGTGTGTGCAGTGACCAAAAATAGTGTAAGAGACATTTACATACGAGCGTAGGCAGCAAAGCAGGATCCATTAGATATGAAACAATGTGATAGCTGAGAGTAAGTGACGTAAGTCAGTCTGCAACTCACTCTTTCACTATTCTTTTTCAGAGATTTTTTCAGAGCAGAAAAACTGAATAATTTTGGTTTGTGGACATTAACAAGACATTTAGGAACATTGCTATTTCCAGGTTTTGGAAACACAATCAACATTTTTCTACATTTTCTAACATTTTACAGGCCAAACGAGTACTCAATTAATAAAGAAAGTAATCAGCAGATTAATCAATTATGAAAACAATTGTAAGTTGCAGCTGTACTTCGTATGAATGAAGCCTATGCTTCAGCGAGTGCCTGCTCTGCTTGCAAATAGAGCCCGTCTGGCAAATGACTAGTCACCAGTGTTAAGATTAAGAGTACCTGTTGACACACAAGGTTAACACAACAGTAATTGAAAAAAGACAGGTGGAGGAGATCAACCTTTAGTTATTTCCCGAGTGACATTCATCCTAAGTATGCCAGTGCTTTTCAAGGCTTTTGAGAGTACACTTCCATCGCCAACAGCCCAACACACGGCACCATGGGTTCAGTTCATGTTGAAGGGGGTGTTTTCTCAAGCTTCACAAGCTATAGGACAAATACATGGTAATAGAACAGCAAAGTAAAAGGTGCCAAAACCAGCACTAATGGTTCTGCATCACCCGTCAGCATTACATCTCAACCACAAATTGCTGAGTTTGACTCAAAGGCAACAGATCTGTTTTAGAAGCCTGCCTCAGCTTTTCAGCATTCCCTAACATCACACAAATTCCCACAGGAGATCCAGAAACAACAATTAAATTGTCAATATGTCAAAGTAATGAGAAGGGAGGAATATACTGTTCTCTAAGAGGCAGCCTTTCAGGCTACTGTATTCTGTACATATCAATGTTAAATAACAGCTGAAGAATTATACTCATGCTGATATCTGCATTCACTTACACTGTGACAACATTAGACGCTTATCCAGATCTACCTGAGGGTTATGCTTGTCTGGTGTGTCCTCTATCGATTAATATCACAGGGTTGTTACACTTCAAGTTTCTGTAAAGGATTGCCTTGGTGGCTTCATTTGTGTACTCATCACATCAGCACAAGACAGACATAAAATACTGAAACTAAAGAAAAACTCAAGATTTAATTAGTACAATCATAATGGCCAACATCATTTCCAAGCAACACAACTGTCTGTTTTTACATACAGGATGTGGATGAGCAAAAAGCGTGATAACCAATTAATATATTCACCAATATATGGAGCAAAAACACCAGACATTATCTGAATACAGCTGAGAAATTCATGGTCTTATTTATCCTTATTCTGTTGAACAATTGAGCATTCTGAAGACATAAACTTGTTCTCTGGGAACCTGCAATCAAATTAATTTCTGAATGACTAATTAATTGATCCCAGAAAATGCTTTAAAAATATCTTCCTTATATACACCAGATTATGTAACTACACGGGAGATTAATTAAAGAACGCCATATTGTACCATAAATACAAAATAAGAACAAATATTAACAATTCAACCTAGCCATATTATTACACCAACTCCTATTTCCATGACCAGATAATCTTAACATTAATCCGATAGTAATTTGGTCCCTGTGACCCTCATGTAGAGGATAAAGTGACAGACAATGAGTGAGCCTAATACAGTTCCCAAAAGTCCAAGGTACCAAGAAGTGAAATATTTTGATAACCTCCATGCATCGCAAAGAAAAGAAGGTAATCCTTTCAAGAGAAGTTGGATTCAGTGACAAATTCATGCAGCATTGATGTTCAAAATACTTTTCCACCACTGGCCCATCAGGAAAAGAGACAGAAGAAGACATCAAGACAGAAATCAATAAATGTTTATTACAGCTTCCATTAGTGTAGGCCCTTTTACACAAATACTGCCCACGGGGATGAAGTTTCACACAAGAAATGAGAGAGACATGGGACAAATACAAATGGATGGAAGGGGTGCGACAGTAGAGAATGATGAACCGATGGTGTACAATTTCAAAACAACTAGGACTATGGTGGTAAGCCTACTTTGGAAGCCCCACTATGAGGCAGAGTCCTGACAGTGGAAATGCTCATCCTACTCAACTAAATTCATTACCAGATGCCTTTCACAAATACATCTGAGATGGTGTATATGTTGTCCGATACGAATAACTTTTACTGATGCAAAAAAGAATAGTTATACAACAGAGTGGGCTACGACTCATTTACAGAACTACGTGCCACAGCTGAGCCAGAGCAGATGGTGGTGTGAAGTCAAGCAGTGTCTTCACAGTAAGTTCACAGTTTTGTGAAATCCACTGCTGTGAAGTTAGTAAGTCTACATTTAACAAAACATACATTTATGTGTACAATACTGTCTGATATATTGATATTTTCTCATCAATGTTTGCCCCATAAGGTATTGGTTGCGCTGTACTTACATACACCAAGGAGGTTTAATTTTGGTCATGCTTGTCTGATTGATGTTTATTAGTGAGCACCACAATTAAGAAGTAGAATGGGAATTTAGATAGGATTTTATGGGGTATATGTTATGGCCCATGCAATAAAATAATATATTTTTTAAGATATTCAAAACAAAAGTGAGTGCTGGGAGTCTAGGCATGCTGCAAAGAGAGAGGTGGCAAAGACTTATAGTGAGGCATAAAGAGGCTAAGGAAGGAGATAATTGATTGGCTAGACAGAGAGCTGGAAAGGATGTGCAGCAGGTTAGAGTGATTACGGCCAGTAAAGGAAGAGAGTGTTGAGAAGAAGGAAGGAGTAATTTGAGGAGCTGGTGGATGTGGAAATGAGAGAAAGACAGATTGAGGGGAGATAGTGCCTTGGGAAGTGCAGAGGATTAGTAAGGAGGATGTGAGCGAAGCTCTGAAGAGGGAAAAAAAGTGGAAAGTCAATTGGTCTAGATGAGAAACCAGTGGAGGAATTGAGAGTGCAGTCCACTCTTTGACCAGATTGTTTAACACAATCTTGGAGAGCACGAAAATGCCTGGGGAATGAAGAATTGTAGTGGTACAGACTTTGGGTGGAGACGTGTGTCAGAGGTGAGTGCCGTTTAGCACACTAGTGCTCCTAAACAGCACTGCTGTGCTGTACAGTAGTGCTGTTTAGGAGACAGGTGGCAGAGCTGAAGATGTTGAGATTTTCATTTGGGAGTGACCAGGATGGACAGCATTAGAAATGGAACAGCTCAGGTTGAACAGTTTGAAGATCAATTAAGAGAGACAAGGTTGAGATGGTTTAGTCACCTGCAGAAGAGGGATAGTGATTATACTAAAAAATTATCAAGCTGCTGAAGAAGACCACAGAGAAGGTTCATGGATGTTGAAGAGGAAGACAGTTTGTGTAACAAGAGGACACAAGGTATATGGCAAGATGGAGGCAGATGATCGGCTGTGGCAACCCTTAATGGGAGAAGCCGAAAGAAGAAGTGGTGATATTCCAAAAAAAAAGTTAAACTTTTGACAAAGTGGAGACCAATCAGCTTTGACAGAGGATTGAAGTGCTTTCTCTAGTAATTTCTGTGAGGGGCACTGGTTGTCAGTAGTTCTCTCACACACAGGTGCAACCATGTCTCCATTTTCTCATTGATTATGTATAAACAGCTGCTGCTGTGCAGGTAAATTAGGGATGATCAGTCACAGCGAGGTGACTTCCTCAAACAGGCCCTGGTATTAAACCTTACAAAACAACGCACTTAAGACTAAAAACAAACAGTCCTTGCAAGCTCACAAGGTCAGTCCATCTCCCTCATGTTCAGCCTTCTTGGGTAAACATAATGTTTGCAGACACATCCTGCACTAATCCAAGTTAACGAGGCGTTCTGTCTAAAGTTTGACTAACTTTCACCTGACGATGTGTCACCATCTGTTTGTTCTTAGTAGCCGTTCAAGGAAGCAACGCACGCTCACCATGATGTAACACAGGTGCCAGGAAATACAACCAAAGCACAGCCAACATTATAATGTCAATTTGGATGAAATGTCAGCAGCAGAGGTTGTTTATCACCACTGCAAAACGCAATACACGATGAGCTGGCACGTTAGCTAGCCAGCTAACTAGCATCGTTGCTAAGAGTCAGTGTAACACAGAACATTACAACCCGCTGCCCGACACACACGTACCGTATGTCTCAGACATGTTGAGCCTTGTTGGGAGAAGGACCCAGTCGGACCTCTTTATTGTTGTCTTGGTATATTGACAGCTGTGTGCTCGCCGAGTTCACACCTCTCCAGGGTGTTTATCTGCGATGCTCGCTACAGATTTCCTTGATCCGCTCCGACCACAATCACTTGCACTACGTGCTACGTCATTCGCCGCCTGGCGTGGCGTTCAGGTGTCGTTGGGAATTGTGACTTTTTATTATTCACACACAAAAAATCCCTACACCCCGGGAGCTCCGGACATGTAGATAGCTTCTTCTTTTTGGAAACATAGCATCAATTAGCCAAAACCAACGATTCAGCCAGCCACAAGTGATGCTTGGCTCATTTAAAGGACCAAATAAAGAACAGACTACAGCTAAAGTTAGGCCTCTCACATTTGCAAGGTTTAAGTAAAATGAATGTGTTAGTCTATGCACAACCAGATATCATATTCATCCACACAAATGTATTAATTTGATCTAATTTATCAAGTATTCACTAACTTATGCTCAAAATGAAGTTGTGATTCAGTGTGTTGGAAATTGTTAGTTTACCTATGTAAACTAACACTAGGCATTAGCGCAGGCTTGGCCAACCCATGGCTCCCAAGCCGAATGCGGCTCTTTGCCTAGTTTCATGCGACTCTTGCGTTCATATCAAATGATGTGTTTGTGGGTTGTTTTTTTTCATGTATACGTGTACACATGTTCGCCTTAGTTCAATATCAATATCAGGGAAAACCTCATTGTTGCGTAAACAATTTGTGTCAAGTTCGCTCTGAAAATGACAGGGACAAAAGTTCACAAAACAAGTTTTAAGTTCTTTGAAATAACAAAAATGTCTTAGGTTTATAAATGTATTTTACAAATATGGATTATTTGTCAAATAAACAATTAATGTACAGCAAATGTTGTGATCAAACTGATCTGAATCTGTCGGTAAAATAATGTGTCTGTATGTGCGACAGTAGATCAGAAGGTGGCAGGCAAAGACAAAAGGAAACAAGGAATTACTTTTTGTGAGACAGCATCACTTTAATATTTCCATTATCCATAAGACATGTTATGTGGTGGCTCCCCATTGTCAATATACCAAACGTTATCTATGAAAATGAGTACATCTTCAAAATAACTACTTACTCAACATACTCTAGCTTTTTACATTTCATTTAGTCTATGTCTTGCTATGTAGTTGATTTCTAGTATACAAGTATATACATTTATTTTAAAAGTGTCTGTAGATGCAACTACAAACCAGAAGGTGGCAGTCAAAGACTGAATTTCTTGAGAGATGGGCAGCGTCTAACCTTATTTGATGTGAAAGCCTCAACATGTCAAGAAACAGCATGATTTTTTACAGAACCCTGTTGTATTTTTGTCGTCCAGAAAAAGCAACCAGTATATAAACATCCAGTGTCAAAATGTGTGGTAAAAGGAGTTATGCATAAATCTGGTATCTTTGGCAAGCAAACAACTACTTTCCTCTGGAAATAATTGCTCAGAACAATTTCCTTTTTTTGTAGGTTTCAGGAGAATGATAAAATATCCTTCACTTACTCTTTGCTTATTCATTCATCACCTTTCAATACACACACAAAAACCCACTCAGAGCCCAGGGTGTGGAGTGCAGGGACGCCCAAGGGCAACAGGTGATAAATTACAGAGTCTTCCACTCTGCTACTATCTCTAAGAGTTCCTCCCTGCCTTTGTTCTGCTTTGGCAGATCCCCCCCATCCACTTCAGTCGTGTTAAAAGCTCTTTTCATAAGATGAAAGACAGAAGGAAACACAAAAGCTCAACGTCGTGTGGGGGCACGGATGTTTTCCTAAGGTGGGCTACAAGAAATGCTAGCCTCAAAGGTGTGCAGCAAACGGAAATTAAAGCTCTTCCGTTACGTGGTTGTCTAATTGTTTCTATGTCCTATTTTTCATCCTAATGTTCACTGCAGGTGTCATCAGAGCATCCACTTGTTTGGGCTGCAGAGAAAACAAGTTGCATGTCTGTGACTGTGTGTGGGTTGTTGTTGTTTGGGGGATTTTGACCTTGGACTAACAGTGCGGACTGTAGCGGCAGAGAGGCCTGCTGGATTCAAGTTTACTTTTTTAAGACATGTCAAATAGAAAATAGCTATGCGGGGAGGGGAGCGCCTAAAAACAGAAATCAGACCGTTTCATGTTCAGTCAAAACAGTTTCAACCCATGATCAAAACAAAATGTGTTGGAGATGAGCACAGAGGGGAAGCCCTGCATAAACCCAACAACATTCACAATGTTTACAACAAACAATGAGGATCATTTGAATTAAATCAGCCCTTGAGACACATGAGCTTTGCGGTTGGTTGGTGGCATCACTGAAAATATGAAAGTGTTTGTCACATCACGAATGACAACCTGCTGTTTTATATAATATAATATAATATAATATAATATAATATAATATAATATAATATAATATAATATAATATAATATAATATAATATAATATAATATAATATAATATAATATAATATATGACTGCATTAATGAGTTGAAAGAAGTACAAGACTTTTGTAAAGGCAGAAGGTATTTACTTGAATGGACTATGTTGTGAGCGTCCCAGTGACTGCAGGAACACAAGAACATTGATAAATCAACAGTCAATATCTCACTGAGGCGGCCACAGGCAGACACAGTGTGACATGTGTTGGAGTGGGGGAGCAGAATGTACCATTTTGTGTATCAAGGTGTATTTATGTACATACCCGCTCGGCATGGCAGTGATTGAGCAACTGTTTGTTTGTACGCTAGGCCATCCACTGCAGTTTCTACCCCACCTCGCTGTGTTCTTCACTCTGCACTGCACACTGAGTCAGTAAACCCCAACATATTGGCACACATTAGATCAAAAACCCCTGAGGCTGTTTGAATCACACTGAAAGCAAGTGGAATGGGAGCCATATGTTAACAAAGGGGAACATCAGTCTTTGAAATGAGTGAGAAGAATAATGGAGCATCTTGTGAAGTCATACGGAGGAGAAAGGTCTGGCCTATCATGTTGCTTTTAGCTATTCATAGTTTAGATCGCTTTCATTTTTCACTTATCATGACTTGTAATGTGGTGGCTCCCCTACAGACAAAAGACTACAGGCTACTATACTACATTCTATCTATGAAGATCATTAAGTGGAAAGCATGCATATATAATGTCCATGTAACATAGTTGTTTTGTGTTCATTTATGTATTTTGTTAAAATTCCAGTGTGGAAGAACTAGTGACATCAAATGCTAGTATTTAGAGTAGCATTTATGTCAGGAGACAATGTTGGCCTTCACATACCAGAAATTGATTGTGTAATAAACTTCTGCTTCAGCAAGGCCCTTTCCTTAAGTACATATAAACATCTTTTTCTAAGGCTACAAAAAAAACAGAATTTTTTAAATTATTATTTTCAAGTGATTATACACTCATATAAACATACATATTTAATTATTTTTTTTAACATCTCTTTACATTCAGTGATTTACTTTGACATGGATCTCATGAGTAGATTTCTAGTCACAAATCATCTTCACTCCTAATGTCCTTCACCAAATAACAACATGCAGTATTTGATAATCACATTATAAACCAGTTCAATGGTTTGAACATCTTTTCCTAATGGTTACTGTAGCAAGAAATTTGGGTTGAAATAAGTGAACAGTCATTTATGAGGCTGGACTTTTTAAAAATAAAAAAATACACTCACCAGCCACTTTATTAGGTGCTCAGGTCACCTTATAAAATGTAATGTGTCTTGAGAGATGGTCCTCTTGGTTATAATTCGAGTTGCTGTTGCCTTACCATCTGTTGCCAAACCAAAGTTCCTCTGACCTCTGGAATAAACATGGCATTTTTGCACAGAGAAGTGGACATTTTCTCTTTTTTCTATTTTCTCTAAAGCCCAGAGATGATTGTGTGTAAGAAAAAAAAATTCGGAGTCACTTAAATCACCTTTCTGATGCTTGTTTTGAACCTCAGTAGCTCTTTTTGACCATGTCTTCTTTCCTAAATACACTTAGCTGCTGCCGTGTGATTGGCTGGTTGAATACAGTATTGGTCGTATCAAGCAGTTAAGTGACCAGTGAAAGCAAATTTTATATGTGTTTACTGGGGTTTTTAAACTCATATTTCATCACAGGGAGAGTAAATTTAGATGTGTTAAACTCGGGTCGGGACCTACTATGTTAGTGGAACTAATCTTGCTGACGTCTCCACTGGCAGATCACTATCTAAACTCCAGCAGCTTCCTCCATACATCTTTGACTGTCACTTCACAAACTCACCTCTCTTCACCTCCAAACCACCAGAACTGCTCTCCTTCCACTTTTCACGCCACAGCCTGGAGGAGAAAAGGATGTTGTTATTTTGGTCAGAAACCTTTCCTGTAGTTCTTTTCTCAGCTGCAACTTTGTTTTTTTCACATGGAAGTAAAGATTGACGAAAACTACCACCAAAAAACACATTTCACCACTTTCTCATACAGAGATTAAGCCTTGTCGTAGACTAATACAACAATAGGCTTCTTTTCACAGTGGCATGTGACTAGAGCTGAAACAATTCATCGATTAATCGATTACCAAATTAATCGACAACTACTTTAATAATTGATTCATCGGTTTGAAGCTTTTTTCATGATTAAAACACCGATTGTTTAAGCTTCTTAAATGTGAGTATTTTCTTCATTTCTTTGCTCTGGATAGAAAGAAATCAGTAAAAGTTAATCATTTTTGGTTTGTGGACAAAACAAGACATTTGAGAACATCATCGTTTCCAGGTTTGACAAACACCGATCAATTTTTTTTTAAGGTTTTCTGATATTTTATGGACTAAACGATCGAGAACATAATCAACAGATTAATCGATTATGAAAATAATCGATAGGTGCAGCTCTACATGTGACGAAGCTAAATGGAATGTTCTTTATCCTTACGTCACAGTAAAGCCAGAGAATTAAAACAAGCACTGCAGGGAACTTCATTTGCCGTTAAGGCTTCATTTGTTGGTGGTGAGAAAATGTCAACAAAACCACACATGAAAATTCTCCTACAAAGTTCACTCAAATTTCAGCCAAACCAAATTGTTATTTTCACATGTTGCACAAGTCAGTTGCATAAAAAAAAATATTTGAATGACGACACAAAGGCTGTTGCATAAGAGAAAGAAAATTACCCCATACAATTTCAATTAGCAACATGCTCTGATGTTTCTGTCTTCTTCTTGGCTCCACTAAAACTAATCAATCACAGGCATTTCGTCTCATGTTGTGACACATATTGACATATGGAAGGTCTTATCATGGCCTCTCACTGCATGCCTGCTGGATGTAACTTGTTTAGGAATCTCTGCATGATGTCATTCACAAACGAGTGGAATTCATACAGATCTGCTGAGGATCATCGTGCACGTCCCTGGGGTAAAAAGTGAAAGAGTAGCCCTGGGCGGCACATTCTCAGCTTCTAATTCTGCAAATAAGAAGACGCAATATATCTTTGCATGCACGGGTGGTTCTGCCAATGTGATTGTCAGGTCGTTTTTCAACGCTCACTTAAGCAAAAAGTCACAGTCAGAAAACATCAAGCCTTTCAGGAACATGCCAGACTGCACGTACACAAAGGCTGATGTTTGCTGGAAAGAAAAAGCCCCTGTCCTTTACATTGTATGCGTGTGTTTGCATAGGTGGGAGGAAATACCTGCTACCCACTAAGTCTCTTTACCTAATATCTATCATTCCAGAAAATGCTATCCATGTAGGAAAAAAACAACCTGAAAAACGTCACAAGCCAAATTTATTGTAGTTATTCAGGCTCTGCTTTTGATATTATCTTATCCTTTGCCGTCTCAGAGGTTATCTCTCACGTTCGCAGGATCACGACAGGCTCATTTACCAGCCTCAGGCACAAACATATGACAAACCCTCATCTATATTTCCCTTCTTGTCCTGTCACACCTGTCAGGAAGTCAGAGAATTTACCTTTTCTCCATGCAGATTTAATCCCATAATTATTTGATTCACACACTTTATGCAAAGACAACTTGCATCACTAACTTCACTCTATGTAGTCTGTAAAGTAAATACAGATGTTTTACAAATCCTTGCCTGGGGCCATATACTTAAATGATTATACATCTATATGAAGCATGTGGCTAAAACAAAACCCGACTTTTAAGAGGTCTGGACCACAAGCACAATGCAGGTCAGGGAAACTTGTCTGTAATTAAATTCAAAAGTGAGTGTGTGAACACGAGCCCCTGTGTCCTCTTACACACTCTTGGCTGGCCCTGCAGTGACATGTCATTCTGCCTTTAAAGGAGGTTGTGTTTACCATGTTCATGAGGAGTCCATAAGAACACACCATTTCTGGAGGCAATTTAAAGGGGACCATGGTCCCTAGGCAACCATATTTACAACACAGCCGTGAGTGTCAAGCAACAAGTGCCTTGAACATAACCCTCATTTATTTGTATTAACCTACACATACAGATAACATGGAATTAGGCTTACACACTCACTACATGGTGAGGAAATCGATGCATCTTTTGCCTCTGTCATCATGACTTTCCATTTTCTACAATTAAGCCCACCTGATGGCTCTCTTAATAAAATAATAATACATCACATTTTATAGTGCTTTGAAGGACATCCAAAGACCCTTAACAAAACAACAAAAGACAAAACAGCAGTAAAAATAAGTAAATAAATAAACTTTAAAACTATGGAAATGCCAGAGGTGTAGCGGTGGCGAAAGCTCGGTCCTCCAAGGTTCAGTGCTTTGTTCTGGCCTTTTTCATCCACTGCAGAAGCAATCAGTGAAATTAGCAGCATCATAAGTCTAAGTTCCAAGCACGTGTACACCATTTTCTACTGTCTGTTTTAATTACAAGCTCACGAGTTCCGTTTGACAACAGCATCAGTCACCCACAGAGGATGATGTCAGGGACTGTGATGGATGACATCACTCACCTCACCCTATGTCTGTGCACATCCCCTCTGTGTTCCAAACAGAGAAATGGCACCATAATTAGTCACTGCAGATATGCTCGAGTCATTTTCTGACTCTCTTGTCAGTTATGTGGTTTAGTAATTGTTTCCCCTGATGAAAAAAAACAATCATTAAGTTCACTAAAAAAACAATCATCAGACGCAGATGCCCTACATATGGTGTCCTAATTCCACCTCACAAAATCTCCTGTCTATTTGTAACAGCAGAGAGGGTCATTGACCTCGGTGAGTCAGGTTAATCTATGGCTAACGGGGACATACAAAGGCCCAGGTGTGCACATGAGTGTGGCTCACCTTCATCACCTCCTCACCACTCTGCTTCCCCCCACGGCTGCTGCTCCTCTCAGAGTTTAAGGATGTGGAGTGAACCCACATCCCTTCAGAAAGCTTTGAAAACCAAACCCTCATATATTGCAGTTATCTATATTTCCTTTGCTTCTCACTCAGTGAGAGAGTGTGATCACTTGCCAATAACAGTTGATTTGATCGGACTAAATTAGATAGATATACTGCACATATCGCTTTCTAAAGTAATGTAGAGTAAATGTGTCGTACATTAGCAAAACATTAAGAGAAATATCACAAATTCACCTTAAACTAAGAATTGTTGTGTTTTCATGAAATGAGAACCTGTTTGGACCGACATGTTTTCTGCAGTAGCTCAAAATAGACAAAACTTGGATTGGAATATTCACTTTTATTGCCACACTGGTCCTGGTGATTCATCTTTGTCAATCCATTACTAAGTATTGAAATGATTGATTGTTTGTGCGTTATCTCTGTGCTTATGAACACATTATGAGACAACAGCCCCTCAGGGACACATTTTTTTTTGTGTGAAGTTAATTTGCGTAATTATTTTCTGTCTCATGCATCTTGTCAGTTTTTTGTGTTTTTCTTTGTGATCGTTCGATCGACTCTTCCAAACAGAAAAAGTCACTTCAAACAGAAGCTCTGATCCAGAAGCTCCTTATTGTCTTAGGCTTCAGGGCCTGTTCCTGTGCAGCTCATCCATTATCATGCTTGACACAACATGTCCTTAACTTAAGAAGCAGTTGACTTGACTTAAAAAATATTATTATATTAACTATCTATATATGAAATCTAAATAAACTAAAATCCATTTTTGCACGCCATTGCTGACTGTTCCAGAAGTCTACACATTTAAACAGCCTTCAGAAACACGACATAATGACATAGGTCACTTCTCCAACGTGCAGCTGGAGATAAAAGCACCTTATTGTGGTGAGGTGGTGATGATGAGTTCCTCTGCATTTAAATGAGTGCAGCTGCAGCACTGTCCTTGTTTCTTCTCACTTGTCATTGCTCTTCACCTCAAATGACAGGTCTGTGCAAACAAAGCAGTCTCTCATTTACAGACGGAGTGTGCCTCTGTTTTTCTGTGCGTGCTTCTCTCTTCCAGTGTCTTTCCCTCTGCCTTGTGTCCCCACTGCAAACATTAGCAAATTGAAGCTGCCACCCTGGCTTAATTGAAAGAGTAACCTCATCTTGTCTTGCTGTTTAGCTTATCTGTCACCATTTTCTTGGATAATTTAACATAGGCTTGTGTCCTTGAAGGGTCAGTGCTGACTTGACTGCCTCAAAGGACTTTCAGTTAATAAAGTCACCCCAACAAAAGGCCCCCCAGATTAAATTAGCTGACCACACCGCTCTGAGTAGCTCGCCTCCAGGGGCATGAATGGTGACTGAGCAGGACACAATGCAGCGGAGAGATTATGTTTTGTGGAAGTGACAAGTTTTGAGGCTGAGTAGTGGGGTCAGGAGTCCTTTTGGAGCTTATACCTGGGAAAGTAGCAATTTAGCTGATCCCTTCCTTAGTTACTATGACAACTCTCTCTCTCTCTCACTCACACTCTCACACACACACACACACACACACACACACACACACACACATTACAATCCACTAAATATTTGTATGACTTTTGGGCTTTGCACTCCTTACCAAGTTTAACATGCCAAATTTCTGAAACAACCTGTTCATTACTTGAGACAAAGGCAGACCTTTAGGCTATGACAGTTCCCCACCCCACTTTTAACACCCTCTCCTCTCTTGCTGGTCCCCCCCTTCAGGCAGAGATAAATAACTCCCCTGTGATTACTCAGCAGGAGGCTTCAGTGGAGTGGAGTGCAAAGCTGTTCTCGTGTTCAGCAGCTGAGGGGACGGGAAACTTTTGGTGTTCCTCTGCTAAAAGTGTGACTACGGTAAACAACATGAAAGCACATGGACGACATGTGGAGTTCACCTTACAAGATGCATGCTCCTGCACCTTGTGTCTAACAGTTTTCAAAGAGAGCAAAAATGACTCTCCTGGTGTAAATGTGGTATTGATTAGGTGCCAAGCCAAATATTGCCCTGACGTTGTGATGGCAATGGAAGAACAGAGAGAGAGCTTGACTCTTTGATCTTCGCAGATGTGAATAATAATACTAATTGCAACCAAGTACACAGCATTTGAAGCTTAAATCAACTCCATGTGATGCAACAAAGTTGCTTGGATGGAAAATGCCAGAACAGGGTGGTGCGCTCAGGTGAAATTTAACTGTCAAGGATGAAAAATGAAGGTCTTGTGGAAAGTCAGGTGGAGACAGCAGTTCTCTTGATGTTTGGATGAACAAATGGAAAGAGGAGACCTGTAACCATGCTGAATCAGCACCATCTAATCCTGAGTCAGAGCTGTGAGTGGCTGCCGACCAGGGCCAGCAAACCCATGACCTAACTTCCTTTACCTTTGAGACGCACACTCACTCACTCACTCACATGCAGTATAGCACTACTTTGCAGAAGCCGTTATACTGTAATGATTGCATATGCTCATTGGAATGCACTGTACACACACAAGCACACACACGTTTGTATAGCATTCATAGTGAGGACATTCATAGACATAATACATTTCCTACCCCCTTACCCTAACCTTAACCATCACAACTAAATGCCTAACCCTAACCTTTACCCTAATCTTAACTTAACCCTAACCTAAACCTAATTCTAACCCTAAAACTAAAACTTAAACCCTGAAAATAAATTTTCCTCACTTCCTTAGGCATATAGGTTTTTTGGTTCTCACCGAGATACCCATACAAGAACACAAACACCCGCACTCTTTTTTTCCTAATACTGTCAACCTGCAAATTGTCTCATAATTGTCCCCTGTATAAGTCTTCTTATTTTGATTCTAATTCTGAAATGAAGTCCACAAATAATATCAAGAAGCAGTTACATAACAAGTAATGTAAAAATGTGATGGTGGAAGTTAAAAAAAAAAAAGAAAATAATAATAATAATTATATGTATATGTATATACATATATATATACACACACACATACATATATACATATATATACATATATATTATCCTATTGATGTTAACAATGACAACAGTGACCTAGGTTCACACATGGCTGTGATGCTGTGGGAGTTTCACCTTACATCTCACTATTTTTATGTGTTTGTTTTGTGGGGTTTTTCAGCAGAGAAGAGAACAAAGAGAGAAACTCAGGAAGTTTACGCTGTGCTTCCACAGATTGTGCTTCTGTCACGGTTTTATCTTGAGTCAACTGAAAAGGACAATTGGTAGAAAGACCCAAAGGGATTGCGGCATTTAAAGGGGGACAGAAGTTTGACAGGAAGTATACATTTGTTGGGGGTGTCTATCTGAAGTGCTTATTGAATCAGTTTCCTGCTGATCTTTATGTCACATAAAAACAAACAGCAAACGGTGAGATGGATCGTGCTATGGTTCTGTATGTTTCGTACCTGCGGTACAAATAAAAATAAAATAAAATCAGACTTTTAACATGCATGTAAACACACTGACTTTATTAAATGAATGATTTCAGAGGAGGGGTCTTCTCCTATAAACACATCTGTAGAGGTGGAGGAGTTGCGCTTGACTGCCATAAATACTGCCTTTGTGTGAGTGTGTGAAACGAGAAGCAAATCTATCAGCACACATGGATTTCGAATGAGGGCATGTGCTGTGCTGTAATGTTTACAGTTATACTTGTGTGGGTGTGGAGGACACACACACACACACACACACACACACACACACACACACCTGTGTACAGAGACAGTATTCTGAAGTTAATTTAACTGCTGGAGGGCAGAGTCCCTTCCCATACACTTATATAGCACTGAACCTACTGTAGATAAACAATAGCAACTTATCAGGTTTTCAGTGGTTATATCTAGGGGAAAAAATCCAGTGTTATGGTGTTTGTTCATCAGTCTAATGTCAGTGTGTATTTAGTCTTCTGCTTCGTATTATTATACAGTAACTTAAATGTAGAGGTTCGCCTAAGACGATATGAGTCTTTTTGGCATATTTAAAAAAATTAAGTAGAAGTTGCTTAGTACAAGTAGTAATTGTAGTAGTAGTAGTAGTAGTATAAGTATATGTACAGTACAAGTTTGTGCTGAGAGAAGCAGCTTGTGATTCTACAAGTTTCAACATGGTTGAGGAAACGACACAGCACTGAATTGGCTGCAAAAAAAAACCCCTTTACTATAACAGATTATTATGTAACTCATATAGTGACTATGTCTTCACTAATGCACAGTAAATCAATATATGCAGCACTTTGAAAGAAAATCCACATAAAGTTCAGTCATGGGATCAGCTGCTTAATGGCGACACTAGATGTCCTTACTAAATATACGTTTTTAGAACTGATTAAAATTTAATTGAAGATTGTATCATATTTGTTGTATAATTATACTGCATTATTGTTGTATTACTATGTGTAAAAGTCATTTATACACTCACCCTACATGTATTTTAGTGTTTTTTCGGACTAATAAAACAATATCTTATCTTATCTTGTATTTACATTGATACTCCCATCTTAAAATATTTAAAAGGTGGTCTCATATCATCTGAAGCTGTTATTACCACACATGCCTGCCAGCTAAGGCTTGTTATCCTCCACTGGACAGAATCAGGGCCATAATTTCTAAAATACACAGCAATTTGCCAGTAAAATAACCAGCTTGAACTGGCCATTCAAATAAATCACTCTAAGCTCCTTTAACACAGCACCAGCTAGACGGTCCCTAATAAATGCTTCAAGTTATCACAAACTCAGCGAGGGATCATAGCTGCCACACACATTAGACACATTCATACACACGAGCACATGAATAGAGACAAGTATACACACAATCTTCCCCCATCATCCTGTATGGCGTCTCAGTTGATCCCCTCAGCCTAAGCCAGTCTGCTTTGCCTTCCTCTCAACCCAAACATGCTTACGTTTGGAGGAGAAATTGGTCCAATAAATCAAAATTGTAACAGACACCAGGACCACGCCAGCGTTTCTCTTTCCCACTGACCCCAGGAGCCCCATTAAGCAGCTCCAGTAGAAACCAGGGAGGAAATGGAGCAGCCTGAACGCTTTCCTCTCTTTTCTGTCTTACCCTGTGCAGCACACGGCACAGCACGTTTCCCACACACTGTTGGGGTTCACCTCTGACATCTGACCCTGCAGCAAGGGGTGTGTGTGGAGGGGGGCAGGGCGACGACCACCCAGTCAGGCTCTTATGGGGCCCCCCTGGGGATGGGAAGGTTGTGTGTCAGGGGACAGCATTAGAGCAGGTTAGAGTAGGGACTGAAGATCAGAGACTTGTGTTGGGTGGTAAGTGTTCAAGTAGAACGGAGGATGGGAAAAAAACAGTAAAGAAGACGTGAAAGGGACACAAAACTTGTGAATGGGTGTTGGGGTCACTAAGCACTTTAGTAAACGACCAGAGGACACCAAACACTGACATCTGGGAAACTACTTGTTCTGAAGCATGTACCTCTGCGACCACACCTGAGGATGCATGCGCTCTGCTGTGATTTGGGTGATTTGTGAATCTCTACCAGAGAGGTGAAGTGACAACATTACTGCAGGGGTGAGTGATGGAGTGAAGATAGACTGGTTCTGTTGTTGGTTGTAAACCTCCTCTTTATCACCAACTGAATAATGCTCCCAGGACATTCACAGGGCCACAATATGCCCCAATAAAGCTTTCAGATTGCCCCAACACATCATCAGATTATAAAGCCTCACCGGTGTTACTGAAAGGTTACTGCAGTCAGTCAATTATTTTGCACTGTATATATATTTGTTACTTTTTTAATTGGTCTCAATGAGACCAAATACATATTAAATAAGTCAAAAAGAAAGGAAGGATTCAAGCTTGTGTATCAGGTGTGAAATGTATCGATTGGCAGATAAAGAATGAGAGATTGATGTTTAATCTTAGCAAACACATTCCTTGAAAAATCAAAGCTAACAATAATCCCTTAATACGTCCTTTGTACAGTCTGTGATACAATAAAACCTGTGTTACAATAAAAAGTGACAGTGTTCATGATAATGAAGGAAGAGGTCACACAAGAAAAAAAAAACCTAACAGAAGGGAAGAGGGGGGACAGGAAAACAAGGTAATGAAGAAATAGTGACAGTGGAAACAGGGCAACAAAGAGTGTGAACACAGACATTTGACAGGGCCGCAACAGGAATGTGCCGGCAGGTAGTGCAGGGGCCCAGGAAGAAGAGAGACATGGGAAAATTTGGGGCGCTGGGGGGGTAGTGACAGTGTGTGTCAGTAGTTGGTTTAGGAGGTAGAGCATAACAGAGCTCAGGGGGTAGATTGATTTACCAACCGCCACTTACCTGCTCAGCACAACACTTACACTTTCAATGCACAGTTAATTTGACTATTGTCCATGTCTCGCTATACAAGCCCCAGTTCAATTTATTGACTTCAGTGTATTTTTCCAGCATGCTGGGAAGTGATACACACCCTTTCAGCTTGTTAGTATTAGGCGGTTTCCTATGGTTTCTGTATTTTTTTTTTTCTCCCATTGTTGTCTTATACTTCTGTGTATTGGTTTCTTCTGTTATTTCAGGGTATGAGCTGTGGGTTGGAACTGTGGTGCATGTGCAGAGCCCCCAGGCTGGTTTGAGTCTGACTCTAGTCCAACTGAAGGTGACTGTACATGTACAAGTAATTCAACTCGCAATGTGTGTTAGTCTGACTTTGAGAAATTCAATTTAGTGCAAGTCCAGTTAGACTAAAATGTTTACAAGTATCTTAAAAATCATCTGGTTTCATCCATCCATCCATCTTCTACCACTTTATCCTCCATATCGCGTGGGAGCGCTGTGCCAATCCCAGCTGCGATAGGCAGGATACACCCTGGACAGATCGCCAGTCCATCACAGGACCACATAGACAACAACCATCCACTCACTCACTCACACCTATGGTCAATTTAGATTGTCCAATTTACCTAATCTCCAAATCTGCATGTATTTGGAGGGTGGGAGAAAACTGGAGAACCCAGAGAAAACTCAAGCACACACGGAGAACATGCAAACTCCATGCAGAAAGACCAACACACTACATCATTTTCTTCTAATGTCAAGTAAACGTACTGGGAGCAAGGATCAGAGGGAGTCACATCAATGGCTGCTATTCATATCAGCACAGGAATGTGTGTGAGCCTGCGTGTGTGTGTGTGTGTGTGTGTGTGTGTGTGTGTGTCAGCAACACACATGAGCTGTTGATTAATTGATGGAAAGATAAGGGAGAGAGGAACTCTTTCAGACATTTGTCAGTCGCATTCCTAAATAAACTCCAATGTTTAAATTACCTCTGCGGTTGCTATAAACTTACAAAGCAAAAAGTCTACAAAGACAAAACATAATTTTCCTCTGTGCCATTACTCGCTGCCCTTTAATTAGACCACATCACGTCATAGAGAGGATTAACACTTCTGGCAAAGACACAGATGATCATGTAAAGATGTGTCGAGGGGTTTTTCACACTCAAACATCACATTTTGACATGCGGTAATGATGTTTGTGTACAAATCTATACCTGACTCACTGTGAGCCGAGCATTTGTCTTGGGGTTGTTTTAGGGAATTTTCTTGAAAGAAACAAGGGGGATTTTCGTGAACAACAGAGAGATATTAAGTTTCAAATATTTGTTTCTCTCAGGTTTACCAGAGTCTATTTAGATTTTCATGTCTAAAAATCCCCCTTTGAACAAATGATTTTGCCTTTTGTGTGTCATACAGAGACTCCATGCTCAAAGGAACCAATACTATGTCAAGGGCGATTTTGAGGAACTTGCTATTGTATATTTTGTGCCATTTACTGTAAAACTAGTATGGAATTGTAATGCTTTCTTGTTCCAAATCTTATGTGGCAACGGTTTTCGTGTTTCAACATGATACAGGACAAGCCTCGTCCACTTTTTAGTCAGTGTTCCCAGGGTCAGAACCAACTGTCAGCTCATTTTAAATCAGTGCTAAAAATGTCATAATCTGCAGCTTTCCCATAAATCTCTTAGCTATTTTGCCTACTTTGAAATGACTGTTTCTATTTTTTACTCTATTTTAATTCCAGTGTTCTTAATACTTAGATTGTCTACCGCTTTATCCTCCACATGAGGGTCACCGGAGACGGCCCCAGCTGGACAGTTTGCAAGTCTATTGCGGGGCCAACACACAGCGAGGGAGAGAGATGCGTGCATCTAATGTGGCAGATGTTTGCATGTAACCTGAGATGAGCTCCAGTTTTCTCCCAAGCGACAGAAGACATGAGTCACAGTGACAAAAACAAGTGACCCACAGCAGCTGGGGGAACATGCTGTGTGTGTGTGTGTTTTTCATATATATATGTGCATATGTCATGTGTGTAACATACATGTGTGACATATGATATCGTACAGGGCAGATGCCTGACAGAGATAACCAGTTGTTGGTGATTCCCACGGACGATTCCCACGGACGAAAAGGGATTGATCGGTTTGTAGTTTGAGTCTTCACTGCCCTCTGTATCCTTGGATTATATACAAGTAGCTAAATCTGCGTTTCATATTTTCACAATTGGATTATCAACGCACGTGTCTCCTCCTGGGCACGTGTGACACGTCAGGAATTTGAGCTGCACGATGCACTGTGACAAATACAAACCAGGAAAGCTGAGAGTAGGTGTTCTCCAAGCACAGCCACAACAATGGTGAGCTGTCCTGTCCTGAGAACACTCACCGTTAAATGACACCACTGCATCTGTCCCTGTTTGTGTTGCGTGTCAGTGAATGCAAACATTGTAGGTCCTGTAACAGGAGGTCACAATGCAAATGTGTACCTTAATTTCACTGAGAAGTGCTGATCCGTACTCTTTCCGTTCACAAGATCACATTTGTTATTTCTGCTCCATATGCCTGTACTGAATTGGGTGAAAGGGCTTTTGTCCATTCGGCACCTTTTGCATGGAATATGTTGCAGAAAGACTGGAAACTAACTGAATTAATTTAATTGAACACTTTCAAATCCAAACTGAGATCTCTTGAGGCCATAATGTGTTTGTAAATTTAATCTGGATTCTTTCTGCTCGTGTTTTAACTGTGTAAATGTCGAGTGTTTCATATTTGCTGCTGTCTATCTTGGCAAGGACTCCCTTGAAAAAGAGGTGTTAATCGCAATGGGATTTTCCTGGTTAAATAAAGTGCTGATGTCTTTATTTTCCAAATGGTGTGCTGAAAGAACTAACGATTTAACTGCTGAGATTATTTTAAAGGGATAATAGAGATCTTTCATGATCAGAAATGTGCAAACTAGTTAGCATTTAGCATTCTCTCTGGAATCAGGACAGACACGGACAGTGATTTAGCACATTTCAGTGTGCATCTTTGTATGGGAGCTATCACAACAGACGTAATACAAATCAGAGCAATGCAACACATGATAGAAGTGCTCATTGGTGTTTGTGACTGCTCCAACCATTATGTCTGCATGGAAGCAGGGAGCAGACCAGAGTGAGTTAACATGAAGTATCAGATTGGTCAGTTACAAACTAATTATTTGGTAAACAACAAATATGGCAGCACATTTCCTTACTTATAGCTCCTCTCACTTTGGACTGAGGTGAAGACAAGAATGTCAGTCAGCAGAAAGAAACGGTGGTGCTATGACTTAATTCTGTTACCAATAAATAAAAGCATTAAAATTATTGTGCTCAGTTTGTATCATTTACAGCAGTAAATCTGATATTTGGCAAGGACATTTTAAAGGGTTACGGTTTTAAAGCCTTCAGCTGATAGATAAAGCTTGAAAGAGATGTTTCCATGGAGACTTTGGCCCGGCATGGGTGAGTAATCTCTGTCCAGCCCAACACTGTCCTCTGATGTTGACTGATGTCTATCACATCTTGTGTAAAGCTGTCCAGTCTTAGCTGGCTAAATTTGACATTTTTGTTCAAACCAGGATCAGCAGCTAGTTATGACTGTTGTCCGTTTAGGGCACAGCATCACGAGACAGGCTTTGTGACAGTGGCAAAACAGAATGGGGTCTTTCTGGGTCACTGTGGTTATTCACACACAGGCACACATATGAGCAAGCACAGAATTAATATCTATGGTCCAAGTTGGGTCACAAGTCAGGTCAAGTTAAAAGTGTGTGCTCAGTGTGTGTGTGTGTGTGTGTGTGTGTGTGTGTGTGTGTGTGTGCGTGTGTGTGTTAGTGGCCTTAAATGAACAAAAATGAACACTGACAAACTGACAAATGATCAAACAGACTGGTCTTATCTCTGCTATGAGAAGGAGCTCCCACTGTTCCATAGGAGGACAAAGTCCTTTAGGTTTACCATTTTAACCTTTCAAAGAGTGAGTGAGAGAGAGAGAGACAGAGACAGAGAGAGAGAGAGAGAGGGAGAGAGGGAGAGAGAGGGAGAGACTTCCAGTAAATGGTCATGCAGCTTTTCACTGCAGCAACTATGGGAAGCAGGTGTCTTTTGTTTGGCCTAATCCTCACAAACCTCCTAATGTGTTTCACTGACGTCAGTGCTGCTACAGATATTTTACAGTTTCACTCTGTTCACTTTTTATGGCCTGTATCTGGTCCACAAACAGAGGATTTATGATATGTTATCTCCCCCACCGCACTTCTTCTCCTCACTCGCCACCCAACTTTCCTCACTCACCTCCCACCTCCTTATCTGTCCTCTCTGTTGCCTCTCATGTGCTTTGCTCTCTCCTTGAATCCTCCTCTACCTCCTTTGTGAAACACAACTTTCTCCTCAAAGCCCTGAGAGCCTTGCCTGTGCACATCATTTACTTTTTCAATATCACCCTCTTATGTCATGTCGTCCATCTGTTGCTCCAGGGCTTTTGTCAATCGGCAAAACAGCACTCATCCGACTCCGCCCACTTTCCATCAGCTCATAGGCACACACAGCGTTGCTGTTCTGACTACTTTCTGTGTTTTTTGTAGTAGTGAGTAGTATGTTGCCGTCGTTGCTGTAGTCGCATGTCTAATTTGGGGCAAAGAGATGATGCAGCGTGTGCACCAGCCACCATGTCTTAAATAGGCCGTCGGCTTTATATAACAGCGGCCACCTCTTCCAAAAGCTTGTCGGCTCTGTTTATCTTACTATATTTATGGGTTGCAGGTTGTTTCTAGTTCACTTTCAAGTCTGTGGAGTGTGAAGCAGTGTTGAACGCTGTTGGATAAAAATCAGCTCAATAAATTTAGTCTATAATTTAATTCAATTCAAAAAACATTATTTGTGCCCAGAGGCAGTCATAAAATAAAAAAATTAAGAAAACATGAACAGGACAATCCAATATTAGTAAAAAGCAGGGTAAGAGAAAGGTAATATATAGTATATATATATATATAAAATGAATCATTTAATGTACAAATAGTAGATAGATACACATGGAAAGCCAATGTATTCCAATTAAGGTTGGAGAATTATGTCTTTGAAATGACTCGACGTGTTGTCAACAGCTTCATAGTTCATAAATGGTCTAAAGTGACTGTATCAGACTAATATCGGTAGACACTCGAGTTTGTGACATCGGTACAGTCCTATCCCTCGATAGAATGCCAACTCCTTGAAAGAGACTCAGATAAAACACTGCACAGACATTTTAAATGATGTACAAATGTTGCTCAACAATGCATCACGTACAGAACATACAGCACATCTGCTTTTGTCTGCGGAAAATAGTGGGTTGTGTGCCTATCAGTCAGTCCATTGTTCACTGCAGAGTGTGTGTGTGTGTGTGTGGATGAATAGTACATTGCACAGTGAAGTTTGGGGTGGGTTATGTAATGAGTGTGATGGAAGGACAGAGTAATGCATAAGGGCAGACAGTACACTGTCTCTCCATGCTGGGACATGTTGGGATAAGAGAATGCCGCCTCTTGTTTATCTACATTTGGCGCTCCACAACTCATCAGTAAAGCTCTTTGACAGAAACACAGATACACTGTGTGTCATTTGTCAACCTGTAGCTCACTCCTACCAGCTGACCCCTCCAAACCCCGTGAACACTCCCATTTACATCCCACCTCCATTGAGCAAAACAAAACATCCATTCAAAAACCTACACACTGATAATAATATTGTTGTAAATAGCATCCCACCCATATGTTTTTGAATATCATGTATGGGAGGGTCCTGTTTTTTCTTCTCTGGTCCACAAACTGTGTTTAAACTGCTTGCCTCGGGCAGGAATGATTTTTAGATAAGATATTATGAGCCAGTTTGGTACAATAAAGGCAAGGTCATATATGCTTTCCATGTCCACAGGGAGACACTTTGCACTACAAGCCTTAAGAGTTTGCGTCAGTCTTCCATACAAGCTTACTTGTATGGTAATGCAGTTTCTCACCAGGAAATCGTCTCATTTGTATGTCCTTGTATTATTTGAGCTCTGACTAGTTAATATGTGAGTACTGGTAGACTTTACATAGCCTTAGTCATGTTTCCATGGTTACAATCTTCTTTGTTGTCTCTTTTGGCCCAAACAGGAGTGCACCTCCAGTGCTGAGCTCTTTACGCTGGCTCCCTGGAAAATTTAGAATATAATTTAAAATCCTCCTCCTCACATATAAAGCAGTCAGTGATCAGGCCCCGTCATATCTCAAAGACATGATTATTCCTTACAACCCAAATAGACCACATTCTGCTCTGAAAATGGAGGCCTGCTTGTGGTTCCCAGAGACTCTAAGAGTAGATACCAAGCTCTTCTCCTGTGGAACCAGCTCCCACTTTGGGTCCGGGAGACAGACAGACAGACAGACACTCTCCCTACATTTAAAGTTAAACTTAAAACTTTCCTCTTTGATAAAGCCTATAGTTAGGGCTGGTTCAAGTGAACTCTGAACCATCACTTAGTTGTGCTGCCATAGGCCTAGACTTCTGGAGGAACCGTTATTATCTCTCTGTTTATCTGTCTTTTTCTCTGTCCCTCTCTCTCCCACTCACACTATTCCAAATTTGTTTTCTCTCCCTCCCCCTAGTTTGTGCTCTTCCTTTCTTCTCCCTCTCTCTCTCTCTCTTTGTTCATATTCCACAGCTTAAATATTAGAACTATAACTATATATTATACACTATATACTCATTACTGCTAACGCTGATATTATCCTTCATCTACGGCTTGTCCTTTTCTGAGTGTTGTCACGGAAACCCGAGTGGATGCCTGCACACATGCGAACATGGACAGTTTAAGTAGAGAAATTGCACATTAACGAACATCAACATGGGAATTTATGCCAGATTATAGTCTTTAGCTAATTTACATAAGTAGTTACTGGGCAGTTTGATAGAACAAGACAAAACACTCAAGAACGTGCTCCAAAAAAAGTATGAAAAAACAAGAACCAAACAAGAAAGAAATACATAAACATGACAACAATAACACCAACAACCAGCAAGAAAAAGCAGCAACGGCTGTACTCCAGCCAATGAGATTAGGCCACTGACAACACTGTAAGCATTGTGTGTATGCGTATGCAGGGGCGGGCAGACGTTTATCTCATCTAACTGCTAAATGACCAGGTTTTCTGAGCAATATAATTCACTGCCTCCATCTGTCTCAGTGTGAATTGAATCCCTTCCTATGTGCAGCGCGGGGATGTTGTCGCGTGGTACCACTATTCTGAGAAACGGAGTCGTGCAGAGTCATGTGATGCCGATAGGCTTAAATCAGCATTGTGTGAACAGAATTTTGTCCATATCTGAATGTTATTATGTCCTACAGTTTTAAAGTCGTCTTGAGTTTTAAATCCTCAATGTGCCATATTTCCACCGTGTTTATCTGTTTGTATACTCTCATTTCAGCTCAAAGATCAAGCCTTGCCCGTCTACAGAGATTCTATCTATAGACCCACTGAGACATCTGCAGCAGCTGGCCAACCTAGTCACCAGGCAAACATTCATTTTAGGCAACAGACGGCTACACAGACACAGAAAGGCGGGATGTCTAAATGAGAGAGAGGGAATAGACAGGATAAGTATGATTTTCTAAGTGTGTGATAGAGGAGATATGCGAAGTTAAACCTATTGTTAAGGCAAACACTGAAATGAATGGAATAGAGATTGAGCTGCAAATTCTATAATTCATTATAATTAAACAAACCAAAATGGTGACCGTTCTAACAAGATGTGGGTTATACTTCAGTGAAATAAATGAAAGATTTCAGTCCTGTTTTCATCCATAAATATAAGAGAGGAGCAGCATGTTTATTGTGAAACCAAACAAACTAAAGCTGTTTTAATGAATCCAGTCGATGTGATTTCATTGTGTCAGTGGTGTTCTACCCAATCATTGCATTCTTAAAATTATCCAGTTTAGATTATAAATACATTTTGATGAATGATTTAGCTCAAAGATGGATGACTCCACCAGAAAGACTGCATAATATTGAAGTAGAGCTTTCATAATTGTAAACTTAAACTGATTGTATATATAAGGTGCTTATTGTCAATATTTTTCCTGGTAACATGTTGTCTTACCTATGTGTTTGTGTAACTGTACCATCAGCATGCCTATAGACAACAAATAATAGACAACAAATAAGCTAAATCTTGATTGATTAATGTGCAATGACCCCATTCTAAATAAGTAAACGTGGTAACTAGAATGTGCAAAATGTTGTATTTATTAACCCAAGCATTATCAAACATCTTAGCAGAGCACTTAAATGGAAATATATTAACCTTTGTTAAATATTGTAAAAGTCAACAGGGACTTACTATACAAACATTGATGCGTCTAGTTAATTATCACTGAACCACCTTTCTTAGTTGTGTGAAGAACAAAAATGATTCACTGGAAAACGCATTGCTGCTGAACAGAATTCTGATAAAAAAAGTTTTGTTCCGACATTCACAGAGAGACAGAGAGAAGAAATACACAGCTGAACAAAGATCAAGAAAGATGGATTGATTTTGTGATGTACAAGAATGTTCTTAATCATGCGTGATTACAGAGCAGTTGTTCATGCTGGTTTGAAACAGGCAGAGTTGTGTGTGAGTTGATATGTCAACTAGCCAGAGGGATTTTTCCTCTGCTCTGCACTCAAGCGAGCGACACGCATTCAGTGTGCGTGTGTGTGTGTGACAGCAGGAGAAAAACTGTGCAAAAAATGCACCATGTACACAGTGCATTGTTTAAACAACTGTGGTGAAATCACGAGTGACGGGGAAACGTGCATTAGCAGGTTTTTAATCCAATCTGAGATAAGAGTCCCAACCTCACTCAGTCTGAGACTGACATACACAAACTGTTGTTTCATCCAGTTTTCTAATCCAGGGCTCAGACTGTATGAGCCCCACTGTAGCATTCATTGTCAGAAAACAGCTTGGACATGGAAATAGACTGTATCAGTGCACCAGCTTCATCTGTGCATCATCACCAACCCCCGGGGCAAGCACATAGACACACACATGCATGTGCGCGCAGAGAGAGAGGCACATACTGGTTGACAGAGAGAGTGCTTGTTCCACCAAGTCCTTCCTTGGCCTTCAGCTCTGAGACGCCATGGTTCTATATTTCAAAGGCCAAGGTCAGAACAGCCTGCATTCACCAGGAAGTTACACAGTAATGAGACCAATTAGGAGGCTGCTGCAAGGAGGTATTCAATCTCTATCCATCTCACTCTCTCTGACTCCATCCCAGAAGGAATAAAGCCTCACTTTGTCCTCGGAAATGATCCACATTTTTACCAAAACCGTAAAACAATAAATACAGCTTCTCCTTGAATGTGGCTGCTGCTGTCATGTGACTCTTTTCCCATAGACTGGGCAAAATGGCACTGCTTTCCATTCAAGCTCTCCTTTTACACACATCACACTCCCTCACTGTCTGTTCTGCTCTGTCTCTCCCTCCCCTCTGACTTTCCCAGACCTTGAGTCTGTCCTGCTCCCTGACCTCGTCCTCTCTGGTTCACTCCCATCACCTCAACATACAAGATTATTAAAAAACACACACGCGCGCTGTTCAACCTTGAGTGAAACAATAAACTTCATTGTCAGTACATACAGAGTATCATCAGTATATATTTGACAAATTAAGATTCAATCAAGTTAATGCATGTTCACAAGAGCAAAATTATTGAGAAAAGAGTTATGGAAAGAGAGTTATGGAAATGTTTCTTTGTTGCCAAAATGTGGATTTGTGCAAAAAATAAAGAATATGCAACATGTGGTTTTCAATCATTGTTTGTTAACTGGCTGCAGCAACTCCCTGAAGTATTCACTCCCACACACAAATAGTTCCATTTATATACTGTACATATCCTTCTGATGTAGCCCATCAAGAGGATACTTTATATTAAACAGTTTCTGTTATTGCTGGATCAATGATTTCATTTTATAATGTGGCCCTCTGTATATTACTTGCAGGTAGAAACAGGGAACAGCAAACCCAAACATCAAGAAACAAGAAAACAGTTCACATGATCCAACGCTTCTTCAAATACATTTCACTCAAAATAGTCAGATCTTTTTGTTACCTCTGACATGTAGCTGAGCAGAGGTAAAAAGAAAAAGACTCAGGTAAAGCATGTGAAACTGTTGAGTAAAACTTAAAGTACAGCAAATGTAACCTCAACTGCTCCTCATTAAACGTGGAACTTGTAACTGTAAATCACACAAACTATTCCAGAGAATTAAAAAGCACAATTTCATACATTGATGAACCAAAACTAGGACACTTTTTAAATTTATTTACCAGAACAACACATGCTATGTGTTAACTGTAGACTCATGCAGCAGGTCTTTGTTCGAAAGCCTTTGGTGGTGAAAGCAGCCTTAGTGCTGACACACATAAGACCCCATCTCCAACATGTCCAAACCTTCTCCCTGTTCTTAACAATGCAGCTCTTACTGATATTTTGTTGGCTAATACTCTACAGTGAAACAAAGTAAAGGATCAACTGTCCATACTGAAATGGAAGTGGACAAAAACGTCTCACTCAAAAGCATCAAAGCCAGTTTCCGAACTCAATAGAGAAGCTTGGATGATGGTTTGAGTAAACCTTGAGTAAAAGCCTTAACCAAATAAAGACACAAAGGCAAATGGATGATTTGTCCAGTGACATCACAAAGGGAGTTCGTTCTTATAAACTTTACTGGCAGTGACTTGCTACATTCATAATGTCAAGGGGAGGATGGAAAAGGGTGAAGAACAGTGAAAGAGGAAACTGAAAACAAAGAAAACAATAATGTGAGGTTGTGACTAAAGGTTTTAATTCACAAAGAGGACGGAAATGTTCTGGGAAACAAATCTACGTCAAACAACATTTACGATTTCTGTTAGTCTCATTATCTCTCTCTTTGTACAACTTCAACTTCTTCTTTTAAAAACATTTTCAATGCCCAAAAAGGTTTTGGAGATAAGGATTCAAATAGTAATACAGTAGATATCTTTTATTTAAATTCTCATTAACCCATTCAATGTGCCGTCCACTATTTAGGACAAGCTAGCAATCACAACCTCCTTTCTTTCCTATGGTGGAAGCCATGTCCACAAACATGAACGCACATGTACGTGAATACACAGCTCCAACCGAGGTGACGGACTGGAAAGGCAACTCCGTGACTCACAAAAAGCTACGTAACACTACTTACTGCATTGCTAAATTGATCTGGACAATAAAGAAATCACACCCCTTCCAATAAGCGCACACACGTAACATTATTACAACCTTGGCATCACTTTTCAGTCCTTCCAGACCCTTAGCTGGTGGTCGAAGAGACTAAATTCTGGTGATAGTTTCTCTGCCATCCGAGTGTCTGGTGTGATGTTGAGTTCTGTATCCCGAGGCAGGTAAGACTGATTATTTATGGATTTCAATCAGTGATTTTAAATAAAGGCAGAAAAAAGTTTTATAGAAACAAATTACATGTGGCACCTTTACATTTATCTAATGACCCATACAATGGTCTCGACCCCGGGTTTGCAGATCTCTGAGATACAAGCTAAAGCTGGAGAACGTTAAAACAATAATTTGATGATTGTTTGTCAGAAATGTTGTAAGTTGCAAGTACAAGCAACATAAAATAACTACACATCACTCTTTAAACACTTATCAGAACCTCTGACATCTTGTTGTAAGTTGTGGCTGGATTGGTCCAGACACTTAGTCTGGACAATGTCTGGGGTCAAGGCCCTCCTACGGAGCTCCTCTTATAGGTCACATCCTGTCCGAAGGGGGAGAGAGAGTAGGCTCCTCTTACCGTGGGAGGAGGCAGGATGGGGGTCAGAGGTCAGGGCTGCTTACTCAAGTTTCAAAGCTTGCTGGGAGCTGAGGCCACAGGGTCACAATGGGCAGTTCAGCTCTAGTTAGGGTAACCCTGTCTTTGTGAATCACAGTAATGGTTTCCGCAATCAAATGCTAAAAATGGAAGCATTTGCATCCTGTGGTGAGGATTGTTGGGGTGAGCGCTGTTTCGGCCAAACACGTGATCCGTC
Source organism: Solea solea (assembly GCF_958295425.1). Taxonomy (NCBI): domain Eukaryota; kingdom Metazoa; phylum Chordata; class Actinopteri; order Pleuronectiformes; family Soleidae; genus Solea; species Solea solea. The sequence goes on along the minus strand of NC_081140.1, from coordinate 15,353,128 downwards.
TCTCGGGGCTCGTTACCTGCTGTGCAGGGCAGAAAACCACACAACTGTGATTTTAGAGTGTGTTTTGTTGTCGCCGTGGGGGATTACGGGGCAATCAATCACTGAGGGCAGCTCTGCTTTTGACTTCAGTGGACAAACACAGTCTCAGTGTGAGCTCACTGTTGGAAATGAAAGACGACTATAGAGCCAGGATTTTTGAAGCCAAATTAAGCCACTAAAAGAGGCGATTAACCCCATTTTCAATTCGATCACCCGTGAGTGAATTGTGACATCACAATCATACCAAAAACAAAATGAGTCAGAAAACAACTACGCCATAGACCTCAGTGATAACATTATGGTGGTGACTATTTTGCATCCTTTATTTTCGCCTCTCCATAAATCAATCATTCAGATGATCCAATTGATAAAGGTGTGCTACAAATATTAATGGATAAATGCAAGGCTAACAGGCAGGCACCTCCTGCTCTGCCGGGCACTTCTTTTTTCCTTTTATTAACACCGGACAGGCCGGCTCATGGAGTTCCTTGGGATAAGCAATCAAAGAAACATCCATTACATAAAATATAATCACTGACAGTCTCTCCCCCAGGGCCATGTTTCTGATTTGTACATTTATAAAGACGTTTCTCAATGGTTTTTGTAGAAAGAAATTGGTCCTGATTTTGATTGGAGATCTGTCTGAGCTAACATCCAGCTGTCATTTCGGAATCCTGATCACAAACAAATTCAGCTGAACTCTGCTCATTAAACATACCTCTCTCCAGGGAGGTGGCATTTGGGTTTGCTAACTGACTCCCGTTGCATCCTGTGCTCCCTGGGGGCTCAGGGCACCTTCCTTCATGTCTTGGGAGTTCCCATCTGGGGCATATTTTTGGAAAGTGATATCTAGTCAACTGTCAAATATGTTTTTTGCTATCCATACCTGTATCTGTCACGGTTCTTCTCCTGAATAATTTATCCCATCTGGGGATTCATGGGCACCGTAAAAAAAAAAGTTATTTTTGCTGTTCTGACTGCAGCTAAAAATGAATAGCTATGTGGTGGAAACACCCAGAACAACTTAATGTGAACAAATGGATTTTCACACATCATGATGGCATTTATTTGGAGCTATCCACCGCCTAATGAATTGGTGTTAAAGAGTCAATTGCCTTATGGATGTCTGCAGATGAAACCTTATCAGCCTGTTTGATTATATCTGGGGCATTATTAATAAAATTAAATAAAAATGGTTACTGCAACTGCTGCATCTGTTAATGTATACTTTTAATTGTCTGTAATTGCATTATATAAAAAAAATTATTACAAAAAATAAAGATTATTAATCGATTACTAAATTGATCGGCAACTATTTTGATAATTGATGGTTTTAAGCTTTTTTTCATGATTAAAACAAGATTTCCAATTGTTTAAGCTTCTAAAATGTGAATATTTTCTTCATTTCTTTGCTCTGGATAACAAAGAAATCATTAAAAGTCAATCATTATGGTTTGTGGACAAAACAAGACATTTGAGAAAATCATCATTTCCAGGTTTGACGAACACCGATCAACATTTTTTAAGGTTTTCTGATATTTTATGGACCAAACGATTGTTGAGTTATTAGACTCGGAAGTGAATGCTGATTATACCCATTCCCTCTGGTGAAAAAACAATAATTCAGGATTCAGGAGTATGTGAAGTGTGACTAGTGACCATAGGACAATTGAGAGTGACTATAAATCTGCTTTCAGGCATGCACTGAGCTCTGGAGACCCTCTGAAGAGGCTGAATGTATGAACACAAATTGTCTGCAGAAGTCACTCCAGAGATTCTCCTGTCTGCTCCCCTGTGGGGTTAATGTCAGAGTAAGCTCATGTGAGAACATGAAACTTTGAAGGATCTACATCAAGTGAATGGACAAGTGTCCTACTTCCCACATGCTAAAGCCAAAGCGTATCCCCCTTGCCTGGATCCTCTGGGGATTCTTCTGCTGTTGTGAAAACTTCTCTCCAAGAAAGGGTTTCCAATTTGTTTGTTGTACGTGAACGGCAAACTTTGGTGAATTCAGGGCCCATATCTTCTGTGATCCCTTTGAGTGCATGTCTGGACACAGCTTCACATGAACTACAAAAATGTAATTTAAAAAAGCATAACAATGCAAACTAACCCTGAAACTTACATAAACCTGGAGGTGGAGGTAAACGGATAAAAACGAAAGGGACTGAAAGAGTAGAGAGAGAAAGAAGAAAAGGTCAAAACGTTTTGTTTTTCATGTTAGATTGGAAGTGTGAATACAGATTATTCAGAAGTGGGATCTACAATGACAATAGAGTGGCGGTGGTGGTGATTGGGGGAGGTGAATGTGGGTGTGGCAGACGCGAAAGGAAACCAGAGAAAGACAAGCCAAGAGTGAGGATGATGGAGTACAGATGTGCACAAGTCAAAGATGTTGCAACAAAATGTGCAAAAGAAAAGGCGGGGAAGAACTAAAAGTACGACAAAAGTACAAGTTGCATCTTGTTGTCTTTTTGTGGGCTGTTAAATTGCTCCAATGTACAGGGACAGGTAAGTGGAATGCATCTGCAAGTGGTATCTTATTTACTGATAAGGAGGTTGATGCACGGTGTGGCAACGAGCCGGGTCTCACAGGGAGAGAGGGCGGTACATACGCAACTGCTCCAGTAACTTTCGGCAGCTGGCCTTTTCTGGGCTTACAGTGCACAAAGATTCAAATTTCATGCGTCTGTCAGACTTTGTATGCAGAACAGAAAGTCCTTGGTCATGAGTGGTTCTGTTTCCTGTCAAAACGAGTCTCTTCAGTCTAAGCACGAAAACATATGTGTTGATCGATTGCCAAGAACTGAGAACGCAACACGCGCGGTCACTTACATTGGTCCACTTATTCCTTTCAAACAAATAATGAGGTAACATAACTCTTCCCAGGTTCTGGCACCGAGTGCTTATTAAAATGTATCAGCATGAGGTAAACGGTGTGTCTTCACTGCAAAGTGGAAAAAAAGTAGGACATTAGGAAACCTGGGGGAAGGAAAAAAAGATTCCTTCACACCTGCAACATTAATAAGAATTTCCACTAGATATACAGTTTCAACTGCAAACACTTGAAACAATAACACACTGTCATTTGTGCTCCAGAGCAACGCATACAAGTGCTCTCTGCTCTGTATCTGCTATGGTTACAATAAGCAAAAACAAATATTGGTTTGTCTCGGGGAAAGATCATGGTTTAGGATCATATTGCTACTTGGTTAAGGAGACATCAGAGATTGGTTTAAAAATCACTGTATCTTTAAGGTTAGAGTACAATGAACCAATAAAACTGTAGTCATCATCCAAAATAATGGACAGAGGTACATTTTGATGGCGCTAAAGTCACAAAGTAAAGAAATTGCAAAAATGATCAAGAGTCTTCACTAAAAAAGGCAAAAATAAAAACTCAAGGAGCAGAAACATGGCTAACACCACCAGGAAATACATGCAAACAGGAACCGTAGGAATCTGAACAAAGTAACTGAAACAAACAAATGAACCAACAGGCACTGGGGAGCACAGAGACATGAGGGAGGCAGGTAGAATCAGACACAGGATTTTGTTTTGGTTTTGAAATTGTATCAGCTTTTCATCCACATGGAAACAGTGTTTTGGGAGCCCTAAAACTATTTTTTTATATATATTATCTTCTTTGTCGTCGTTGTCATCCTCCTCTTGTGTTTGGAGATTATTTGGTCTGTTCGCTTGATGATCATTTTATTTATTTCCTTTATTTTCTCTGTTTTTGTGATTGTATACATTGTACTTCATACTCATGTAGTACTGTATACTCAAAATAAGCTTTTTTTTCTACGCTTTCTTTTGAACACAGTGCACGTGCTTTATGTTTTTGGGGTAGCAGCATTATAGCACCACGTACAGGCCTGGCATATGAACAACAGCGTTTAGAGTCGTTTTGGGCGTTTTGTGTGGATGAAGACATTTCCTGAAATGATGGAAACCTGTTTTCAAAACCACAACACTATCCGTGTAGATAGGGCCTAATATAACACAGGTGAAACACATTAGGGCGGGGCAAAGGGAACACTGGATAGGAATCAAAACTCAACAGGATACACGCAAAGGAAACATTTCAAAATAAACCCAAAAACAAGGAACAGAAAATCAAACACAGAGAACTAAAAAACCAAGGTAAAGAAGAAAAAGTATAAAGACAACTGTCCAAACAAAGAGTGCCTGGGTAATCCAGGGGTCGTGACAACTAACTCAAAAGATACAGAATTTGAATTAATTCTCAATGAGGGGACAGAAATTCTGTGCCAAATTTCAGGGTTAGCCATAACTTTTCACAACACCTTAATTCAAAAAACAAAATTTCACCCTGGTTGCCATGAAGATGTGCATGAAAGTTTACGCCAATCCAAATGATTTATGTCACATAATATTATGTGTGAGATGACATTACATACAATGTCAATGTGAAGCTGTAACAGCAATTTCACATCGCTTGTGCTGGGTGATGGCGATCATGTAAATCACTTGATGTTAAAAATATTATTGTGACATCATCTAGCACACGTGGAACAGAGTTATCTGCCAACACTGTCACAGCAAAGAACACTGCGGTCCCTTAGTCCTGTTGCTGGTCAGGCCACCAATGACTCACTGGATATATAATCAGCTTCCACCTCTGACGTTATCAGTCACTAATCCTGTATGGACACATTTCATCAGTGTTTGTTTACTTTTGGAATAAAACCGCACTTTTGTTGATAATGTCAAACGGGCGTGGATGTTTGGAACAGCTCAGTCAGGGCGAGTGATCAATATGTTATCGGAGTTGTCTTTGTCCTGTGTAAATTAGTCAAACTGAAGGCTATTGGATTTGAAGTCCAAACAGTGGTAAACCAAGGCCAGGGGAAAACAGGGCACGAATGTGTGCGTATGCATATGGAAACACGAACACACACTTGCACCCTTATCTGTCCCACATGAGAGATCAAAGCACCATGGGCTGTCAGCAATCAAACGGAATAGAGGGAACAGCAACAAAGCTGATAAAAGAGAGCAAATGATAATGACGACAGAGAGACTGGGTAAGTACTCTGTGAAGAGATATGAAAGCAAAAGGAGGGAGACAAGGAAGAAAGTAAAAGAAAATATTCACATATGTCCCAGAGTAAATGAGGTCACTTCACCCATAAGCCATTGCTACAGTACACAGTGAACAATGTACGTCTCTGGAGGCCAATCAGATAACACCAGCCAAGTGGGCTGCAGCTGTGAGCCAATCACTGTCTCTGTTAATGACATCAGATGTACAGTTGGATTCATTCCAGGGAATATGATATGCTAAGGAAAGAAAAAAAAAAAAAAACCTTATTGAATTAGACCCTACAGCCTCTACTTCTGTGCTCCAGTATCATCAGGAATATCACTTTCTAGAGTCAGTGAACGACCGCTCTTCACGCCCTCCATTAAATTCAGCAGTAAACAGTAAAAAGAAGTAAAGTGTAAGCAACTTCAGATGTTGTACAAACAGCAGACGTTCCCATTTTCAAGCAGCACATCACATCTGGCAAGTGTCTAGTCATCGTACTAAATATTTATGGCTCAAAACTTGAGAGACAACATGTGAAATTGTGACATAACTCAGGGTAACTATTAACAGCAAGTTTAAACGGACCAGAGTTTCTATTGTGCGGCAGAGCCGCAGATAGGGAGCCACTTCTGTCACCTCACCCTATAAAACAGGTTCATTATCTTTTCAGCTGTATGCTCGACCATAAACAGAGGAAAATTACTCAACCTACTTCAATATTTACCTCTAAAAAGAAAACCCAATACATTGTGAGGGTCACATGTGACAAGTATACACGAATCAACAAATGAGGAGTCGTTGTTAGTGACAAGTTTGTTGGAATCATTTTTCCATCTAATACCACTTCACTCAAAGGTTCAGGAAAAGTTTTTCTTTTTATGAGCCAGGACAAAAAGAGAACTGCTAACTTAAATTATAATATAATCCATTTATCTCAAAATCAAAAAAGTCAGAACATTTGGCTTTGATTCTAATTGGTTAGTTTATGTCCTTCTGCAACTTTCAGTCGTGGCAGAAATATTTAGGCCATTTTCTTCAATTCAATCACCACATAATAACACAAACTATGTAACCGATTGAGACACTATTTCATTTAACAAGGTAAAATTACTGTTTATGTTAATGGAGTCTAGTGGTTTTTATAAAAGCTGTTTCTCGATAAACGACAAAGAATCATACAATTGAACTAAAAGGTCTCTCTGGGTAGGAACCAGTTCTTCAATGTTGTCAGACACATGCAATAACCATCAGACCATGTTAGTGGCAAAAACAAGCATTTTAGAGGACACAGCCATCCGACTTGGACAAATGTCCAGCAGTAGTATTTTACAGTTCCCAGCAGTGGATTTATTGGCAATATTCCCTGTCAATCATTTACCGCTTTAAATTAGCAACAAATAATGCCCATGTACATAAATCTATCTCAGGGTTATTATTTGTCACATGCCATATAAGCAGTGTGTTTTGAGCTAAGTGCTAATGTAGGCATGCCACGACATTTACAATAACAATACTAAAATGTTTAATTAGCCCTAAATATAAAGTGCAGCTGAGGCAGGTGGGAGTGTGTTTTCTGTTACTGTATAAACCAAAGTATTAGGTCAGGTGGCGTCATTGCGGAGGCACCAGGAAAGTAAGAGAAGTAGGACAACAAGGTAAGAAGGGACACATTTTTTTCAGTTTGACAGATGCCTAGGCTAGTAAATGGAAGTTTTGTATTCTAGTTTGTTATTTTTACAGTTTCATTTACCTCAAGGCTGCAGCTGAAGCCCCCCTTTACAGTACTCATAAAGACAACACCTTTATTGTTGAACATGCATGTGCGACAATAAAGACGTTCACATCCAAACAGATTGCCGGGAGGACAGACAGATGTTCAACAGACCGCAGGACAGATGTTCTGAATGGCAGCGATGGGCCTCTTTATAGCAAAACATAAGAGTTGTTCAAAGAGACCCTGCTGACCCTGGGACAGAGCAAGACAATTAGCTTCACATAATGAGACCAGACTGTGGGGGGTGTTTATATAAGCTTATTAAAACATAATCCTGCAAGCAACGTCATACTGTAGCATGCCAGACAGGCCGCTCTGTAACAGCTGTGTGAGGTGCAGCAGGTCAGTGGCTGTGGTTCTCAGAAGTGAAGAGAAAAACGCGCACATATTACACTTGGAAAACGTTCATACGAGAGAGGACTTGAAACATTTCTTTGGAAGTATAAGTGTTATCTAAGAGGATTAATGTACAGTAGGTCTTGTTAGAGTTGGTAGAAAACACGACCTAAGTGCAAGGCTGTAATGAACCTATATCATGACAAAAGAAAGACAACTGAATTCACTATGGGCAGACAAAAATAAAATAAAAATCCAAAAACTGATCCAAGGTTTGCAGGCTGTGACAAAGGGCACTACAGGGAAGCAAGGGACAACTGGAAGACACACTGACAAGTAGCGAAGGGGAGGAACACGACAAGAGACAGGTCAGCTGTGCAATCGCTAATCTCTTTAACACCATTATTTTTCCTTAGTGAACCGGTGTCACGAGCACATAGATTCTCATGCTTTACAGTCCTGTAAACGTATACAGAGGCTGTGTGAACAACTCTTGTAACAGGAGGAGATTTCTCTCAAGAATAATGTAGACAGTAGTCAGTACATGGGCATCAGAAGCATTTGTAATGTGGGGGGGTCTGAGGGATGAAGTAGATCGATGCCTACTTCTACCTACAGAAGTAAACAAAACTATGTACTCAACTAATTCAGAGACAGACTCAATAAAATGCCCTCATTCAACTAGTCCATATGTATCAGCACTGTCATGGCCAAGATAATGACAGGAGTTTGACAACATTTATCAGCAACAGTGCATTTTACTTATGCAGTTTGAAAGTGAGTTGAGCCTAGGATGATCACCAAGAAAAAGTATATGTAGTTGGCTTTTTTTTTTTTTTTTTTATAAATACAAACTCACCTCAGCAATGGAACTGTCTCCACTGTCCCTACATGCTGACGCTGCCTCTGATTCACTCTCAGTCTCAAGCATCTATATCAAGAGAGATGGAGATGGCTGAGCATTGTTTTTGTTTATAACTGAAATAAGTCAGCAAATTAGCATGAAATAACATCAATAAATGACAAATGACATGTTAGGCCTAGTTTCATAAGTAGTTTTAACCCAATGGTCTTCTCATCAGCTGAGTTGTCCGACTATAGACCCAACAAACTTGATGATAAAAAATACAGAATACCTGCTCTTTAGGCTATACTAGTCATAGCTAACGCAATAACATCCCTTTTCATTGTTTGGTGGAATTTAACATTAATCTAACATGACCTATGGCTAATACAGAGACTATGAAACAAAAGAATAAGGCTTTAGTAAAAGCTGAACACCGGAGCTGACGTTACCTCGTCCAGCTTTAATGGATTTGATGACGGTTCACCTGCTGTAGGAACCATGGTAGGAACTAGCAAATACGTGCTGTGAGTTGTGGGTAGGTAACAAGGAAAACCTGGAGTGGACTTTCAGTGGTATAGGTAACGCAGAATGGATAGACCAGTGTTTCCCGAATCCTGGGGAATATTACCTTGCATGTTTTAGATGTTGCCGTGCTCCAACACACCTGATTCAAATGAAGTCATTATCGGGCTTCATTAGAATCAGGTGTGTTGGAGCAGGACAACATCTAAAACACTGGGTCCCCAGGACCAGGCTTGGGAAACACTGGGGTAGACTGAACGTGCAATAATATTTTACATGGTAAATGTAACAAATAATCATGAAATATAGTCCCCCTCCAATATAATGGCTGTGATGCCTCGTATAGCTGGATACATCTATTGTGTGAATGTCTTTTAATCAGGGCCTCAGACTTTGCATTGCCTTACAAGAGCTTGGGCAACAGTTAATCCTTAAAACAATGTACCCACTGGACCACAGTCTTCACAGTTTCACACCGCAGCACAGACTCCACTGACGTATGTGGTTCATGTGGCCCAGTAATCCCTGCCCTGTGGGCTCAGCTCCAGTGGTAGCAATTATCTTTTGCTTTTGTGTGTGTGTGTGTCACCAGCTTTAAGACATCAAAACTGATTATGGAGGTGCTTATGTGGAGACAGAGTTCAGTTGTTGCCTAAATGATTCTCAGAAGTTATGTAAAGAGGTGGGTTTACATGGCTGAGAAGTTCAATGACCATTTGAGTTTTAACAGCTAACACAGCAACTGGCTGGAGTTGACAAGGCCACCCGTTTGACACCATTACCTCATCCGTAGCATTAAATAAAAAAAATAATATATTCAGCTGTTTACATCCAGGACTAGTTGCAAATAATACTTAACATTTCTGGGATTGTAGGGGAGTCATATGAGAAGAATATTCTACATTATTCTACTTTTTTTTTTTACATTTACAAGTGAATTCACAGTGGATGTGATGACCTATAGAAACTATCATAAAAACATACTTAAAATTCTCATCTGTACTCAACTAAATACCAGGACCCTTCAGTATGGAGCCACACATCTGTCAGTCAGCATATATTGTATTTAAACTTGTTGAAGAGAATGTATGGATTCAGAGAACTGCAATATTATAGTCCTTTTTATTTTACACAGGTAGGGCCAACAGTATTTGTTATAGACATTGAAACTGTAGTGAAAGATAATTTTCACTGAGGATAAATTAAAAAACAAACAAAGTCTTTAGGCTCTCAGGGAGCAGTGTGGTTAATCTAATCTGTCTAAATGGTTTGTGGAGAAAGTTGAACATGAGCAAAGAATCTCACTGTGAGGTCTTAGCAATGTCGCCCTGATATGTTTCCTGTCTGGTAGTTTCATGACTGACGTCTCCAATGTACTCGCACAGACAACTCAAATTTCAAGCCGACAGGTACTAGGTATTGTAGTCAGACGCACGTCACAACACTAAATCAGAGGGATTCTTCGCAAAATGGCTGCCTCAGACACAACAATGGGATTTCTTGCTAAAATGCTGAAGCAAAGTGGAGCCACACCAACTATCATAATTAGACCATTTGGCACCAGTCTTAAATTAGTTTCACCCACACTGAGGCTGGACAACATACTAATCTACAGTCTGCCAGACAACACAAACTCCCTTTTAGCCATCTACCCTATGATTAGTGCTTCTAAACAAGCACAAGATACCTAGCTCACTGTCATTCTCTGCCCATTGTTGTATACTGTGGTGTAGACACATAGCTATGAATAGGAGGAAAGGCATATTTTGGGTCATTATAATCATCTGATCCTGCAAAGTTAGAAGACTTGGTGCAGACAAAACCTCTGAGGCTAAATCCTCAAACTCTCATTTGACTCTTTCCTCACTTTTTAAAAATAGTTTTTTATTTTTTATTATTGATTTCTCAGGCTTTCTTGAAACTCTTTGTCAGCGATTAAGCAGCATACAATGTGTGTAAAGACTGTGGCAGGGTTGGTTGCTACTCTATATTCAGTTTTTTTTTCTCTGTCTAAGAAGTGCATGATGTTGTGGGAGATGGTAAATTCAATTAATGCTACATTATTATAACAACGACTATATAGTTATAATAAATCGTATTAGGCTCCCAAAATAGTGACCATGTTATTCAATGAATTATAGTTAATAGATTGGGCAGACAGTTTTGGCCAAGACCATTATAGAGGCATTAAGGTACCTCTATAATTTTATGTCAATTTTTAAACTAAGCTAAAAAAAAAGAAAAAAGGGAACGCATTTGGACAAAGCTACTGCTTCTTATGTTTCAAAGTGGGTTAGCCTCTGGATTAAACATCACCCTCAGTCTGCATTTAGTTTTTTCTTTTGGCTTCTTATTATGTTCATTTACAGTATGTTTAAATATTGAAAGACAGGAAGAGGAGAGGCAGAAACACTTGTGTCAAAACCCTAATAGCCTTAATCCTACAGCCTAATCATACATCCCCAGTTCCATTTCTGTTTCTTTTGGCAAGTTGTACTGCAAATGTCTTAATAAAGCACAAATGTCTTAATAAAGCACATAAAATCTAACACTGCAAGGCAACTTGATTTCCCGCTAGTGAACATCCATCTTACCAGGCTCCATGCTTTCTGCTTGTGGCTGACCCACAGTGGTTTGGACTACACGGCGTCCTAAAAGCAGGGAATAGCTACGGTGTGTGAGTGTGGTGTGTGGAACAAATAAAGACTGCAACTGTGATAAATGGATGGTATAAGTATAAGTATTTTATGAAAGCATCTGCCCTATTTCTTTACACTTCACAACAATGCCTTCTCGAATGCTTCTGTGTAACCTAACAAATCCACAGACGCGTCAGGTTACGTAAAACATAACACCTGCCAAAACCCCTTTTCACGCCCTCATATCTTGTGACCTTAGACATGAGTAAACCCACCTCTATATCCATCTATCTATATCGATATAGAGATATATATATACACACACACATATACATACACACATATATATATATATATATATATATATATATATATATATATATATATATATATATATATATATATATATATATATATATATATATATATATATATACATACACATATATATACATACACATATATACATACATACATACATATATATATATATATATATCATACATCTATATATCATATTCTCTTCAGTGAGTGCGACTGTCAAAATAACGTCTCAATGGAAACATCAGCCGTGAGAACAGGTTAAATATTTCACATTTTATTTTGTTCTGCTTGTACAGCTCAACAAAATGATTCCATGCCAGAATAGAACCGACTGAAACGCTCATACTGTTGAGCACCATTCAGAGTTGGACAGCAATGTCATCTTAAAATGATTACTATGTAACATACATAACAACATATCATGTTTCACACATCTGTCCTGTATCGCTGTTGATCGGTTACTGGCCCAGAATGGACTCAGATAAACAGACAGAGCTGAATGACAGGCTTCTGAAAAATAAGAAGCAAACAGAATCAGTTTCTTTGGTGATTTCACCTCATTTACTGTTAGATTAGAGAAAGCTCCAATGCACTTACTGACAAAGACCATTACTTATCTCTTTAAGGCTGTGGCGACAGTGACAGTGAAAAGCCCTGCTGATCAGCCATTTCTTTTTCACTGATAATGAGTAAACGTTTGTCTCGAGCACCAGTTTCCACTGGTCCAAAGGCCATTGCATGGCAAGACTTTGGTGATATGTTTGGACTTTGTTTGATAAGGACAATGTGCAGTGGCACCACCCAACCTAATGCTACACCCTTGAAAACAGAGGCCATCTGTAAAAATTCTGGTAAAGCTTTTTCAGTCAAAGTGAATACTTAAAACCTCTAAACCCTAAAGCAGACATGTGTTACCCAGGTTACGTGTATTGGTGAGTAGTTTACAGAACTCTGGTGTATGGCTAACAACATATAAAAACTGATGTGGAGAAATCCCTTCACTGGCTCATACACTTTAACAGAAATGGATCGGAAGACTAATGTGACAGCTCACATTAAAACGACGTCACATCCTAAATTTCATATACATTTATACTCTTATACATCTGAGTGTAATTCAATAGAGAACGAGTTAAATAAGTTTGATCAGATTCTTAGCAAGTTGCCAGTGAAGTTATAGACTAGAAAACAAATGTGCAGATTTGGCTTCAACTTTTCAATAGCAGAACTATTGCATCTCAGACTGGAGCTTTAAGGTGAGTGTCAGTCACAAGTGTTGGGTGCTGGATTACAGTAGAACACATAAAAATAGTACACTTTGTTAAAGAAACGTATCCAATCAGACAAAAAGAAGGAGTATACTTTAAGTACATAACATTGGCGCCGAACACGTCCCCTCAAAGTCAGCTCACATTTCCTTTGGACAAGTCCAGTATGATATGAAGTCCATGTGCCATAAAAGATTTATTAGCTCCATAATTTTTGGTTGAGCGCTGGTCTCAGTCATATTTAACCATTCAGTCAAGGCTCTGAGCAGCAGACAGTGGTTATAGCCTCATGTTCTCTGTCTTTCAGGCATTAACTTTGGATACTTTATGGTCACAATGGCAGGGTGCCAAACCTCCAGCCAGTCTACAGCTCAGACAGGCTCACTCTGCCTCCACTGATCTGTTGTTCCACTGAATTAAAGTAATTCTGGCCGGCACATCTGGGGTCGTCCAAGTGAAAAATTAAAAAGAAGTCCATACATCCAAGTTAGTCTGCCCAAACATGTCAGCAGTTCCAGTTTTTTTTAAATCATCTGCGCTCCTCCTATTGAACACACACATACTTCTTCCACCAGGACTTGGAGAGCATCTTCATCTTATCAGCAGTGCTGCGGACCTTTCTCTCCCGCCGTGCCCTCCTGTCAGATTGCCGCAGCCCCACAGCGATGGCAGCGTCAAACACCTCCTTCAGATTCTTCTGCGTCAGTGCCGAGCACTCGATGTACGTCACCGCACCAATTTTTTCCGCGAGCGCCCTGGCGTCCTCATCCAACACGGGCCTCTCCCGCCGCCTCGCCAGCTCGATCAGCACCTTGACGTCCTGCCGCAGGTCACACTGCGTGCCCACGAGGAGCACAGGCGTGAGAGGGCAGCGCCGTCGGATTTCTGGAACCCACTTCTCCCAGACGTTCTGGAAGGAAGCGGGGCTGACCACGCTGAAGCAGAGCAGCAGGGCGTCAGTTCGACTGTAGCAGAAGTGCCGGAGTTTGTCAAATTCGTCCTGGTGGAAAGAGAAGGAGAGTCAGCAATGCGCTCATGTCCATTATTTTAAATCAGACAAGATTTTCCATTTGGCTCTGCTCATTATCTTCGCTCTGTGGAAATGTACGTCTCAGACAGACCACACGCAATTGCACTTTTGGTGCACACACTCAAGCACCATCACATCACAGGAAAGGCAGTTGTGCCAATAATCGCTTAATGACAAACTGTCTACACCATATTTATATTGGGCTGATACACATCAGCCCACTTATTTATGTCATCTAAAGTTAATTAACACTTTGGAGACACACAGCTTTGACCAATAAGCCCCCCCCCCCACACACACACATCCTTGGGTACACACACACACACACAGATTAAAGGTTTGCAGAAACTTGACACAAACCACTCCTCCTCTCTCTCTTAACTCCCTTCGTTGTGGCACACATCTCCTAATCCCTGTACAATGCTCTGTGCCGGCACCTTCTGATTTCTAAACGCAACTCTAATCTGCAGAAACAACCGCTTATTCAAACGGTTCACATGTGCAACTGGAGCTGGGGAAATACAGTAGACACTTAATCAACGTTGGCTTTGCTTTGTTGATCTGATGACGCTGACTGTACAGACGTGTGGAGCAACTTTGTTTATCACAGCTTTGGCTGCAGCTGTTATCATCTTTGTCCAAACCTCAGTCTTTCAGTCTTGGCTCATTCTCTCTATCACTCTGTACCTCTCTCTTGTTCTGTTTTCTTTTTTTTATATTTGGCACATCCCGACCCATTTCTGGCACTAACCCACTACTCTTATGAAACTACATCAGTACAGTAAGTGTTTGAGGACTTTTATCCGCCCTAATTTGCCCAAGCTTGTCTGCATGTGTGGGTGCTTGTGTGCTTGCGTGTGTGTGTGAGTGCAGTTTCAACACTGTGTGCAGCTTGCAACATGCTGTGAGGTTTTTATGTGTTCCACTTCACTTGCCAAACGCCTTTGATTCTGCGTAGAACTGGCAGTTAATATTTGTGAATGTCAAATATGCTGCTCCGAAGGGCAGGTTTCTAACGAGATGAAAAAAAACTAAACAAAATAACTAAAACAAAAAAACACCCATGCCTGAGAGAAAATATAAACACTCTTTCACAAAATGTTCTTAGCAATATTATGAGTCAATAACATTTGCCTGACAGGTTTGTTGCACCACCATGTTCTTCTCGGTGGAGACAGACTGACTCACCTACAGCCAAGCCTCCACCACCAGATACTGTATACCTGTACGGGCTAAGCTATTTTTCCAAATGGAGACTGACTTAAAATGCAACTGGACTTATTCACATTTCACTAATGACTCACAATTGCTTTCTTTTCCCAATGAATCATATTTTTTGTTTAACGTCACATGACAATGTCCACATGAGAAATCGAATTGCTATAACACACACACACACACACACACACACACACACTCAAAACGGAGCTTTGTTGTAGTCCAGTGCATGTTGTGGCCCATGCTCCAACACACCTGATTCAGATGAACGGCTCCTCATCAAGCGCTGCAGAAGCCGGATAACAAGCCGTTCATCTGAATCAGGTGTGTTCTAAAACATGCCGGGCACGGAGTTGTCACATGTTTGGATGGTTTTATGCTTCACGAGAGGAAGGTGTTTGCCGTATGAGGTTTACACTCTGGGTTGAAGCTAATCTGCTCGCAGACATGATATGTGCTGCAGGTACAATGTTAAATCTTAGGTTATAAGTTGTATTTGTTTTCTTGGCATTGGGGCGAACAACAAAGATGTTTTAAAGTCATTTGTGGTGGCACTTAAGGAAAAGTGCAGCAATCACAAAAATGTGACGTTTACAGCTCAATGGAGCAAAGGCTGAGAGACACAGGGTTATCTGGGAAGAGTGCCAAAAACTCACCTGTCCTGCAGTGTCACACAGCTGTAGTCGAACTGGGTTTCCATCCACCTGAACCACAGCTGTTGAAACAGAAAACAGACAAAGAAAATATGAGTATGAGGCCACCACCTGACACTTGAGCACATCTCACACACACACGAGCATGTTCACTGGAATAAACAAGAGCGTGCCAGTTGAAAACACAAAGACCTCTGCTCTTCCTGCTCCGTCTCGCCCACCCACTCTGCTGCATGTTACTGTTGAGGCCATAACACTTAACTGTCGCTCGGACCACTCGCTGGGCTTTGTTCTCTGTTGTGTTTTGACAGAGGCCATTCCAACGCTGACTAACAGAGGAGTGAAAAAAAAAGAGAGGGGAGATTTTTTTTTTGTGACTCTTCCAGTCAGCCTCACTTTTAGATTGGAAAAGTGAATGAGTCACCTTACGACGGCTTTCATTACAGGGCCAATTATTCTTTCGAGACGATTGAACACAATGCAGAGCAGTGGGCACATGGAAACATTTAAAGTACGCCTGGAGTGGTCGGTCATACAACCTGATCAAAGAGCCTGCTGGAGCTGCTCATGTAACAGGACAGGCACCATGGCACCCTGCTTTAACAAAAGGAGGAGAAAGAGCCTCTGAGTAATCATTCCCTAATCCCTGACATATGATATTCCTTTGATTTTCAGGTCCCAAATTCCCACTTATCATCCCCTCTCTCAGCCTCACGCTCCATTGCGTCTCTGCCACCTGTGGCATTGCGTAACTGCTCAGAAGTCAGCTTTCAAGAGGACACTGTGATCCCCGAGAAATGACATCACCATTAAGGGCCCCCCAACTGCACAATCGCTCTCTGTCAGGCTGCGGCGAAAGACAATCTCTGCCTCAGAGCCACTGCAACAGATGTGCCCATTCCAGCATAGAGGAGAGGGCTTGTGGGTCAAGGCTGACAACAATAGGCAGAGTTGTGCAATCCAAAACCCCTGAACCAGAGACCAGTCTGTACCAGAGGGTTGAGCCAGTGCTGGTCTGAGGGTGGTGTGTGTTCCCACCAAGTGTTTTATTGGGATTTGTGCTTTACTGCACGACACAGAGAAGTAACTTTAAGATAAATGACAAAGCAGCTTGGGTTTAAAAGTGAGAGCTACAGATACTCTAAAGCTCATACAAATACAAATAAGAGCTCCAAAAAAGTTTCTTTAAGTGGTGATCAACAGGTCACAGGTGCATTGTTCATGCCAACACTGCTCACTTTAAAACAAGACGTTCTGTTCTTGCTTTTCTTTTTGATTAAACAAAGCCTGCTCGGACTAGTAGTGAGTGAGACAGTTTGGAAAGTGGGACCGTGCCAAATGGAAACCTGGCGGCGTCAGCTCGTGTACATTAACCCCGATGGAAGATAGATGATAGGAAACACAAACACATCTGTGATGACAGTCAAATAATAGGGGACATGGCAGAGTGGGCGGGTGCAATCGAAGCATGCGATGTTGAAGAAGAGTTCAGTCATTGAGAGAGATGAAGAGGCAAGTGCAGACAAAAACGCAGAAATGTGGGGGGGGTTTCACTCAGTGAGAGGTGGCAATATGTGCTTACCCGAAAAGTCATCAAAGGCAGTGGGAACGTATTTGGTGGGATATCCGTTCGTTGTGTAGCTGACCACCAGGCTGGTTTTGCCCACCGCTCCGTCACCGAGCAGCACACACTTCAGCAGCCGCTCCTGCGCGTCTCCAGGCCGGTCTGGTTTGGGGTTATGCGGAGGCACCGGAGGAGCCATGGTCCTTCCGTAATCCATGGTGAACAAAGGTGACATTCAATCAGCCAGCACTTGACCGCTCTCTCCTCGACGGCCAGACGAAGCGTCCACCATGGGAACAGGTTCCCTCGTCTCTAAACTGTGCGGTGCCGACAGTCCGTGCGTAACAGGCTTACCTCTCGACCTGCGCGCTGTCAAACTCACTGTAGCGTCTCACCATCCCGACCCCAGCGAGAAAATCCGCACTTTACAATGCGAGGGCGGATCTTGACGCCGTATATGTTCAGACTGATTTGACTAACCCCGCCCACTTCACTCCTCACAGCAGAGGGATGAACAGACGCAGGTGGAAACCGAGAAACCACTTTTCGTCACTTATTTATCTATTTTTATGTGTCTATATATGTTTATAAACGGGGCCTGTCAAATGTGTCCATTCATATCAGAATACATTGATGCTGTGCTGCATACTATTGTAATAATAATAATAATAATAATAGTAAGTACTATTATTATTATTGTTCACTATTGTATATATATATATATATATATATATATATATATATATACACACACATATATAACTATATATATACGTATATACATATATATACGCAGCGCTGTCAATAATCTCTAGGGTACAATGATCTAACAGTGTAGCAGTTTGACCTTGTGTCAGCAGGTCCATACTTGTCCAGACGTCATGGTGTCCATTTTGAAGATGATGCATCATAATGTGGTGAAATTTCAAACCCCTGTCTGTCAGTCAGTCAGACCGCCTGACCTACTTTCGTTTGTAGCCAGCTCATGCTGCAAGGACAGTATAGCCAGGTCTTAAAATGCAGCTTCAGAAGGAAACAATCAAATCACGACTTAGTCAGCAGTTATTATTTATGTATTGGTTAACGTAACTTACTTTCTGACTGGGTCCTTTTTCAAACCGTACTGGTCCAGGAGAAAAGGTCAGACACATTTGACAGCTGGATATAATGAGGATGAGATTATGTCTTGACTTGTGTCGCCCCCTTGTGGTAAAAAGGAAGATCAAGCTCCCAAGTTACATCCACTAAAAGAACAAAGCATTTTCTTTTTAATTATAATATACAATATATATATAAAGACATTATTAATACTGAAAAATACATTTTGCTCAAGTGATCCCAAGGGCTCACAATGAAAGCAAATAAATAATGAAATAATTTAAGTATTTGTGTGACCATCCTTCACAAACCAACATCAGTTCATCTAGGTAGACTTTTTTTGAAAGAACTTAAATCCTTCTGTCTCTTCATGTAATCCCAGACACGCTTCAATGATGTTGAGAACAAGGCTCTGTGCGGTTTACACCATCACACACAGAACTCCATGTTCTTCTTCACACTGAAGATAGTTCTTAATGACATTGGTTGTGTGTTTGTTGTTGTTGTTGTTCTGCTCCAAAAGTAAATGTTGGCACAACCATATTCCTCCCTGATGGTCCTGCATGATGGATAAGTAGCTGCATGTATTTCTCAGCTCTAGGGAAACAATTCATTCTGACCATCTCCCCAACTCAGTTTGGAGAAATGCTGGCCCACACTTGCAAGGAACCCATGATTCACTGTTGCCTGCAGACTGTCATTATTGTACATTTCAACTTTTGACTCTCCAGAACAGCTGATGCCGGCTTTTTCGACACAATTCTCCCATGAAGACCACTTGTGATCAGACCGCTCCAGACAGTAGATGGGTGTGACAGGTTTCTGCCAGTTCGAAGCTGATGACACTGCTCAACATCTTCCATTTTGCATGCATCTACTGTCCTCAATGTGGCCTTTTCTTTGCACTCCTTAACCCCAGTCTAGTGTGAAATCTTTACCTGGGAGAGACCTTGCTGTTTCAGCCTCAATAGGAAAATGATGACAATATTGGTTAATCATATACCTGATTGTAACCCTTCGAAATCCCTGACTTTGTGCAAGTATACCTATAATAATTGATGCTGATTTGAAGACAAATGTTAGATTTGTTAGCTCACTCTGCATTTTGCAAAAATAAGAAATAATTGGAACTATTGGCGTTATGGCTCTCACTTAAATGTACATGAATTTGGAAACTTTCCTTTGAGATTCTGGCTCATGTTGATGTGACTGTATCACCACAGTGTTACTGGATTTAGATCTGATGACTATAACGCCAGTGAAGTTTAAGGAGGCCAGCATCATGGAAAACAATTGAGCTGACTTTCTTTTTGTGACAGTTAGTTTATCATGCTGGAAATTGACAAAATTAGACTGTAAAAGGACATAAATGTCCCCAGACAGGACCTAAAATGTGTCTTTCATGACTGAACGAGGCCAACGTGTGCCAAGAAAACAATTCCAACACGATCACACCACCTGTGTGCCTGCAGGTTGGCTAACATCTTATCCTCATCCTGATATGATATAAAATAACTACACAGGTGTTTCTATCAAAGTGCTCATCGAGTGTCTCCATTTGAAAAATAAATTCACATTATACTATTTATTTTCAATGTTTATTTCTCAAGATTAAACTCTATTTTAAAGAATACAAAATGAACTGCTTACCGCTATAAATGGGTTTAATGATTTGGACTGATTCCACACGTCTGTTACAATTTGATTTTCTTCACAGAGCAAACATAGAAACTCAATGATCCGAATTTTGCGACACAGTTTTACAAGAGTGATGCGTTTGATTAAGATACACACCAGTTTGTGTTTAAACATAATTGCACAAGACAGTTGTGAGGAAATGAACTTCCTCTGTGTCAAGCTGTGAGGACAGATGAGGGAATGAGTCCCTGTTAATTTCATTAGTGTCTCATTCACTTTGCTGAAGGTGGAAGAAAAAGATAGTGAGAAAACAATCAGAAAAGCAGAGCATGCAGCTGCCGCAGGTCCATTATGTTACACATTAGGATGTTACCAACCATGAGCAAATGACAGAACAGACACAGAAACAGCCTAAATTACAAATAAAGTTAAGACAATTAATAACATATAAAATGTTTTTGATGTACAAGGCTTTGCTTTTTCTTCCAATTCATTCATTATGAATTTTGGCAGTTTCTGTCAAAAAAAGAAGAAGAAAAAAAGCATCTGCTAAAGGGAAAAGAGTATCCTGAATAATTTCATTAATCCTAAAATTTATTTTACTAGTTACACAATGCTGCATAAGTTAACTTGTCATGGTGCACATGAACATTCACACAAGTATTGTAGAGATACAAAAGCCCATTCTCAGGGAGGCAATGGTTCATGTAAACATGAGGGGTTGCTGCAAGCGAGGGTCAGCAGCTGTAAGATCACGCACAATAACCTGCAGTTTAAAAAGGCACCTGCTGTTTTCTTGCTTCCTCCTCCAGGGCAGGAGATAAACAATCAGTCTGACAAATGAACTCCTGCTCAGCAGCACTGACACTCCTGGCACTCCGTCAGTCTGCCAAAGAACTTCCTGTTAAGTAATCTTTATCGTGCATCTCGCGTTTCAAAAATGTTGAAAGAACTCACATAAAAGTGGTTAATGTAAGCAAAGTGTTTTATATATATATATATATATATATAAAGTCATAAAACAACTATGATGCGTCATCAGAGATAAACGAAATGGAAAAATGTAAATATTGGCTTCACTGTCTGTCTCTTTCACTTTGTTGGTCAATATTTAACATAAATAATGTCCCCCAGCTAACAATATTTGGTTCCTAGAACGTTCTGTGAACATTACCTTTTGGATGCGGGAACATTCCCTGAAGGTTCCCTCCTAGGTTCTCCTGTGGTTGCCATGTTCCCCTAATGTTAGTTTTTGGTGGCATATTTGACATATAGAATGTTACTTTGCTACAACCTTCATACACTTTAAAGAGAACGTTCTCCAAATCAGAGATTGTTCCCTTGATGTTACTTTTCTACAACCTTCGTACAACCTTTACAGAACATTACCATGTGATAGTGGTCACACTTTCACTTTTAAACGTTACTTCTTCAATTTACTAAATAGGTTCAATTATAAAAATAAGCAGTATGTCAGCTGGGATTGGCACCAGTGCCCCCCACAACCCCCATGTGGAGGATAAAATGGTAGAAGATGGATCGATGGATGAAAAAAAAGAGGGTGGGATTGAATTACAGCTGTGTTGACATGATCCAGATAATTGCAGTATTTTTAATTGGGATTGCAGTAACTGTTTTGTATGCCAAAGGTCACTGTGAAGCATATTTTACACACATCCCCCTCTAATATGATGTTTTAACTTACCATTTACATGAATGCGTGCTCATTAGTAGATGCAGTGACCAATGCTGGTGTGAATGAAGGTGGATGTCTGTGTATGATAAGAAGAAAGTGAGAGAAAAATCTTTGTAAAATAAAGAAGAAATGTGACTTTTAATTTAATTGCTTGTAGGTAATATTTGAGCAAGCGATATGTCAGGAATTACACACACGCACACACACACAAACACTCATTCTTACATACACACTGATAAACTGTCATGAGAATGGATATGCATTCAGAAACGTACATGTGCCGACACATGCATTCTTATCTGCCAGTTTTATGCTGCCATGATTAATGACGGATGACCTCTGGGTTTTTTTTTGTCCTCGAGCGTAAAACACCTTAAAAACTGACTTCCCTTTGCTCAGGTGTGTAGCTGTCAGTGTGGGAACTTCCCACTTCTGGTCGCAGTACCTCATTTGGACTAAAGCTCAATCTAAGACACTTCTTAATAATTTTTTACAATTTAAAAACAATATTTCCAAAGATGGTCACAAAGGATGAGGTGAATGGCTGATTCCTTCCACCTCTGACATCAGCTTCAAAAGTCTCATCCAGGATTTATACCCCTTGTTTTCGCCTTGATTAAGATAAATCCCATCCCCAACCACCTGACCCAATAACTTAGATAGTTAAGAGTATAAAATGCCATGCTTGTCATCGTCCTTTTACGTAACATCCCTTCCCCAGTCTCGGCGGCTCTGTTCTCGGCACAGACTGCTGGGTAAGACATCTGAGTGACAGCCTGTAACACGGGGAGCTTGTGTTCAAGTTCTTGTTCATGAGTGTTTACTGGATTTTGGGTTTGGCGCCACCGGGAGTTGGGTCAGGAGGAGGGCCACCGCCATGGGCGAGTCTTACAAAGCTGTGAAAGAGAAACAGAGGAGAGGTTTTTTACTGTAGCTCTTGGGTTCTTAAGTACCTTTTAATCAAATATTTTATGAAAGTCATCTTAAAGCTACATGTTGATCTTAGCATTATCTTAATCCGGTATTTTAATTTAAAAATATTTGAGTTTATTACTGTATCTTTGATTTTTATTTTATTGTGTGATTTTTTTAATTGGTGAGCACATTGTTTTGCAATTTTGCACAAATGATGCTATATCATTGATTTTTTTGATTGATTAGTGTGCGTGCAGATTGAGAAGAGTAAGCCTTGTGGTATTCTGAGGTGCTGTAGCATAACCTATTTTAGAAATCACTTAAATTCTAGTAGAATTGCTAATATTTTCATACATTTTGGGGAAAACAAACCACCGCATAATGGCTGTGTTGTGGTTATTTTACATTGTCACTATGAGAACAGTCAGACATGGCAGCTTTGCCACATCTGGATTTCTTTTCACCAATTGTCAGAAATTCTTGTAGTTGGTGGAAAAAAAAGCATCACTGCTTCTGAAAATAAGGGTCTCATAGACCCAATCTCTGGTTCAGTACTCCAGGGAAGGTGTGAGACACGGAGACTGAGTCTTGAAATTAGTATTAATCAAATACAATTAACAAACATTATATTTTAGTCTCAAAAAAGTGATTAAATTCATCATTTATTTTCTTTTTTTTTTTTGGGAAGCTCTGTCATAGATTGTAGATTGATAAACTAGACATTCAAGCCCCAAAATCAAGGAGGACATTAAGCTAATGACACATTCAAGTGTGGGTATCCACACAGATTCTTTTGTCGATATTAACAAACTATAAAACTGTGTTAGTGGCACCATTGTGCCAGAAGATGGCGCCATACGCACATGTCCCTAAAGTTGTCAATGTGGGCCTGGATTTTTGCGAAGACGGCGTCCACTTTCTCCTGTGACATGACAGTGAAGAACAAAATATGTTAAATACATGTTTAAGAATACTGACATGAAAGCTCGAGTGACAGCACGAAGAGCACGTTGACAGACTGATTACCTGGTGCTGTCTGTAGAAAAGTGGCAGAGAAAAGAGAGCGATCACACCTGGAGAAGAAGAAAGAAACAGACAAAGAAGCATTAAATGACAAGAGAACATGTGCGTTAAGACATTCCAGATGTGTGCGAGTCGACAGAGAGCAGTTTCTTACTGATGATGAACAGAGTAAGGCCATTGCACAGCGCTCCCAGGTAAGTAAAGACGTACATCAGGACCAGGAACTGAGACCAAGAAAAACAGAGACAGAGAAACACAGCTGCAGAGAGTTAGTTCAACTTTCATCAATGATCCGAGCAGAGGTCAGGGAAAACCCTCCAGCTCTGCTCCATGTGGCTTTCGTTCAGTTTCAGGAAGCAGTAAATCATGCGACACGTTTACCTGCATTCTATTATACTGTGGTAATGTGTTACTGTGAGCTGCTGTAATGGAACTGATAAATAAAAGCCTACAGGAATAAGTGTTGCTGCCTTGTGCTTTCATCCATTCTATTTGCTTTTCATTTGTTTCTAATTTTGTAACAGCAGAAAATAAAAACAGTAAAAGCCCAAACATTTCAGACAAATACAGTACATCACAAGGGCAACCCCATCAACAGGCCCAAATAGGGACATATTTAAAAAGTTGAATTCATTTTCTGCATTAATTAAGTTTTCCCCATTCATCTCTATGTTTTTTAAATATACCTTTAAAAATAAAGTCACCTATTCAGTCAGTCATTCTAATTTGTTTTATTTGATGCTTTTAACGTGCGTTTGTCCCCGTCTTGACTAAGTCTTACGCATTGAGATTTTAATATCTACTAAAACGATGCACACTGACACAATTCTCTACTCGATGACGGAAAGTTGCTCTAAATACATGGGTCCCAGTATAGTTTTACATCTCTCAGTGTCTCAGTCCCAGTGAGGCCCTGATATGGGACACCCCCCCCCGCCTCAGATGGGAATAGTTCATCCCGGGCGTTTCTGCGTTTGGCGTCGTCCATGTCATGTCACATACCGGCCAGGTCAGGGTTGAGGCTCAGTTACTTCACACTGACTCACCATTTACTGTCAAGGCATTAATGTCTGTGTGCTCACAAACTGCTGCGCTTCATAACTGAAATGTCAGAATATGTTGGAGATTAAGTAAGGTGTAATTCATGACATTTCAGCGGATACTGATGACTGTGCAAATGTCATTATTGGAGCACATAGTATGCAGTTTTTAAAGTCACACACTTTTCACACACAAAATGAAACGCTGGCTCTTAACAGGTCTATTACACCATCATTAACTCACGCTTGAGCATAATATACACATGTCGTTTGAGTTAAACTCAAGTTTTCAATCCATTTTTAGCACTTTTGTCAAATTCATTGAACATTACATACGTCATTTAGTATTTTTTAAATTCAAAACATTGATTTTATCATTTGTTTTTGTCCAGGATATTTTTTTACACTTTTGGAAACCATCCTTTCTAAAACTGTCCAGTGTTTTTTTCTGCAATCACATTATCAAAATGCTACCTAATGACAAATGTAAGATAATCTATATTCGGGGTAGTGGCCAAGTCTCATTTTCAGCCGCTGCTGATTGCTAATTGGTAGACTGTTCAGACTCAGTGTAACTCGGAGAAACCGATACTGAAACTTTCTTATACTATTAACTGTCCACACTCTGCTGCGACATGACTTTCAATAAGTTTTCCATACAAAGTCTTTAAACCATAAACATCTCACACATGTCTTCCAAGCAAATGAGTATCGGTTCTCAAATGACTCACCTGGATAAATAAAGGTTTAATAAAATATATAAAAACAACAGTACTTTCATATATTGCAACAAAACAGAAACAATGTAAATGCATTGCACTGTATACATTAAAATGACCAAAGTGAAATGATTACCAAATATGTCATTAGGACTGAAAGCGGCTGCTGTCAATGATATTGCTTTGATTTAAGAGCAGAGACTTTATATATACTGGTATAATGAAAATGACGGTTGGCATGGCAACGCTGTCATCTCCACTGATAAAGGGGACTGAGATGATGGAGCCAAATGAAAGTGAGCAGAAATGCACGGACGCTTGGATTTATGGGAAGTTCTGGACGGAACTAAACAAATCTTAGAAAACCGATATTTAAAAGGAGTAAACAAGTGAACTGAACCCCCCTGACACAAACAACCACACACGTTTGCACAGCATTCATAATGAGGACACTCATTGACATAATGCATTCCCTAACCCCTTACCTGAACCCTAACCGAAACACAATTCCAACACTAACCCTAAAACCAAGTCTTAAGCCGTTGACAAAACGTTAGCACCAACCAAATATGTCCTCACTTCCTATGGTTTATACGTTTTTTTGGTCCTCACAAAGACACCCATGTTATTTATTGATTTATTAGTTTTACATATTTATTGATTTGAGGCTGCCTTTTACAATTACTTTGTAAATAGTGGAGACTATATCTCACTCCTCATGTTCAGTGACAAAATAAAGCTTGTTGAACCTTGAAAGTTTGCTGGATTGGCTCACCTTGAGGGAATCAAAGAGGTTTCCAACAAAAAAGAGTCTCTTCAGAGTGTCGACAGTGGACAAAGCCATAACGATGGCTTTCTGCGTGTAGAGTTCAGCCTGTTCTCCACTGAAACTAATGTCCATGTCAAAGTATGTCCTGCAACAATAATACGAGACGACAAAGAGAGGAGATGAGGCGCAGGAAAAGAGGGAGGCTGAAACTGCAAAAAAAGTCTCGCTTTCATCCCCTGAACAAAGAACTTAGTTAATGAAAACTCAACATGCTTTAATTTGTTGAAATATACATTAAAACAGAAGCACAGACACATGCTGCAGTATGCTACACCAAACCCGTTACTGCATATAATAACTGAAAACTATAAAAAATAATTACTTAATTTATATAAAAAGAGCTGCACAAAAAATACACAAGAAACATATGGACATTAGTAAGGCAGGTTTGCAGGGAAAATGACAAATATATATGTAAAAAGAATTAAAAGCAGCTTTAAAACAATGATTTAAACTGGGGCAGTGACTGAGCACTTCTAATCTTCACAGGCAGGGCATTTAAATGTCTGGGGACTTAAACCGCTACTAAGAATAAGTGCATGTTCATAAAAGTCAGCCTGAAAGTTATTTTGGCTGAATTTACTCAGGTTATAATAGGATGAATCCAGTGTTATGCTCTTTTTCTCCACTCCATCGTCACCACGTTCCCTTTACTTGTTTTTAATTAGACAAGCTGGAACACGCAAGGAGAGTGAATCCTTTAAATGCATCGATTCTAAATAAAAAACAAACTAGCATCTTACTTGAAGGGATGCTCTCCATCACTCCATTTGAGGGCATGGAGGACTTGATAGTAGATGCGAACAGAGATGGTGACACAAACGACAGCCAGGGAGATTGTGGAGACTACAGTGATGATGCTGAGCTGGAACAGGGTCAGCAGGGACACCACCAGCCCAGTGAGCACCATACCTGTTCGCTCCGTGTCCTTCCAGTAGATCAGGTCCGTCACTGAGAGACAACGAGGAAAGGAGGAGGAAGAAAGGGGAAGATAAACCATTAACATAGGTCAAAAGAAACTGGATTTTAATGCAAGTGAATGGAAAAAGGAGATACTAAACCAAGGCAGTGACAGCAATCTGTCATTTTTGCAGTAATAATAGGACCAGCTGAAGCTCAGTCATTGGCCAAAAACATAGACAAAATAATAGATATATATAATATAGCCTAGTAGTTTTAAAATATAAACATAAGTAGCAGTTAGTCCACTTTTTTTTGAATGAAAGTCTATGGGAGAAAGAGAGTTGATGGTCTCAATTTGTAGTTTCAGCTCTTCTTCAGTGACACACATTTAGAGGAAAACAGAAGATAAAGCATGACACATATGAGTGAAGTGAACACTATGTGATTAACAGCTTGTACTGTCCCATAAAGTATAGTGCCTGGTTGTAGGTGAGGTCTGTGAACCTCTGCATTCTTCACAGTGGGAGTGCATTACGTGTGTTATTTCTGGTGTAAAAGGGTTGCAGTAACACTGGTGAGATAAGAAGTGGAAGTGAAGCTGAAGAAGAGGTCGTGGGAGACATGATTCAGGGAGATTTTCATTCTCCAGCACAAGAACACACACACACACACACACACACACACTCATACACACACCACCACCAGCAGCAGCAGCAGCTATGAGGACACATCAGACTATAGCCTGGGCTAAATTTAGTCCTAAGTTGAAAGAAGGAAGCAGGATCAAGGATAATTTAGACGCAGGATTTCACAACACCTGCTGGCAGACGTCAGCCCCCTTTCCACACCCTGGTGGTGTCCCTCCCTGTCACCCAGCAACAGCTGCCGTGGAGACCGTGGCGTCCATAGAGTTACTGGACTGGATTATGATATAATATAAAGTACATACTGTATATACTATATCTAGTTTGAATTATTTCAAAAACATTCCCATTCAAAAACCCCAAACAATGAATAACACCCTTGTATTAGGATAGTCCGTGCATAATAAAGTTCATAGTAAAGTATTTAAAACGGTGGTATGTGTTAATCTGTGTAGTTGAATGGTGATGTGCTGTCAGACAAGTGTCTAACTATTTGTGCTCCTCGTTCAGTGAAATGCTAAGCCTCAGCATTAAAGTAAGTGGAAGCCTATTAGAATACAGTATTTTTAGAGCAGATGGGTTATTTATATAAAAAAGTGACGGCATACAATTAATACAGTGGGATATGTCTAGGGTGTACCCCGCCTTTCGCCCTATGTCACCTGGGACTGGCACCAGCGTCCCCCCATGACCCTCATGTGGAGGATAAAGTGGTTCCCATCCAAAAGAGTATGAGAATCTACGGTGGCCTTCAGGTAACATAAACACAGAGCCAGTGTTTATTTAGTCCATTCTGTGCTACTGTAAACATGGCTGCACAAAATGGCAGACTCTTTCAGGTGATAATAAATTCATGATTTCGATATCTGATATGCCGATATATATCAGATATCAGTGCTTGGGCCAATACCGATATAATTAACGGATTGCTTTGTCACATCTGTTTTCTTCATTGAGCAAAATAAATAAAAAAAATAAATGAATGTAGAAGAAAAATAGTTATAGAGGGCACCAGCATAGTAGCCAAGGAGGTATCTGACAATACATTTTAAAGCCAATATATGCCATTACCGATATTGTGCCGATAATGTCGTTCATCCCCACATGAAAACATACTGTATTGTATGTGTGGATAGCTACACCTACAAACTCAACCTTTAAGCTAAGCTAGGTTAACCACCTGTTGATTGTAACTTAATGTTTCATGTGATTTTATTTTGTTCTTTAACTTCTAAGTCAACATATTTCTACCAACATTTTTTCTAAATTCATCGAGAAACATACATATCTGCACTTCTGCAAATCTTTCTCTCACACTTTTGAATAGTTAGTTGTAAATAATGTCATAACCCTTCTTGGTTCTCAACACTGCACTAATGTCCAACTTATGTGCTGATCGTGGTCTTCATGTGTTGGTCTAAACCAGACCTGGGCATCTTACGGCCACAGTAGTATAGTATAATAGTATTCATTATATAGTGTAGTAATTTGATATTTTTAATAGAGTTGGTTAGTAATTGTGTTAATTGTGTGTGTTTGTATGCTGCCAAATTGACACCAAAACAATACAATTTACTGCTTTTTTAGATAAAAGAGATAACAATTTTATTAAAATTCATTCAAATTTGGCCCAGCCCTCAACAATATTTTTTGTTTCTCATGTGGCCTCTTGGGGAAATGAATTGCCCACCCCTGGTCTAAACTATCAGATACTCAGTATAAGTGAGTGTAGTGACTGGCTGAAATACTGAGACACTATCACTATTGCGCTGCACTATTGATGACCACAGAGATAACATATAACAGGACTGTATCTAAACTCTAAACAAGAATTGAAGTGTTTGAATCCTTGAATTTAGTTTGCACAGAGGAAGAAGCAAGAACTAAAGAGTTAACCAACAATAATAGTCATACTTTTTCTCAACCAATCATGCCACAATTGAATGTTTTTCAACAATAAATCCATTTCATTGAGCACATGTGGTGGTGCTGCAGTTGGAAATGTCAGAAATTTCACATACGACAACAACATTCTATTAACATACTGCAACATGACAGGGCAGCCTCTTTTGAATGGTGCTGCTGCTAATTTCAACTGAGGTATTTGATACAGAGTCTCTGAGCTGATGGAAGCTGCCGTCTCCAGAGACTCTGCTTGTAAAAGGATCAAAGAGAAGAGAGACTCAGTTTCCTCCTCCAGTCTCACGAAAGCCTTTTCCAAAACACCACATTCACAAAGGTAAAGAGTTCACTACTAAAGACTACCAGAGGTTTCCACCCCTCTGCTGTCTGTCTCACTCACTCACTCACAGCTCTTTGCAGAATCGAACAGTCAGCTCATGACTTTAAACAAATACCTCAACATCATCTACATTATGTGCACACACTGCTGTCACAAATCATCCTATTTTCACCAAAAGCCCAATGTCTCACCTTTACTGGCCATTTTGAATGCTGCTCCAGTGTTTCCCCCTCACGCCCTCTGTCCCCGTCGCTGTCCTGCTGTGCTCCCCTTGTTCCCCCCGAGCTGTTTTTGGACACCCTCTGCTCATTCAGCAGTCCAAAGTCCTGATGTCCTAAAATAATCCTGTTTACAGCACCGCCCACCACTCTTCAAGACTCCAAGAGCTTCACATAGAAAGATTGCTGATTCAAAGCAATCACACAAGAATCCCCAAACCACCTGCTCTTACAGCAAAAATCACCTCTAAAGCAGAATGAATTTATGGGATGCCTTTGAACTTGGAGATATTCGCAGAGTTGCCTCCATAGTTATGACTGAAATGTGAGAACATGGATTTATTTTCTGTTATGTCATGAAGCCAAGCTCTTTCGTGCCGTCAACACTGACATTAACAGACAAGTGATTGACACCTTTTCAACATCAAATTCTTAGGATTTATTTATTTATTTATTTTTAAAAAGCATAGCTTCAAGAAATTACATTTATTTCATTGCAACTTTTTTAAGATGCTATAAAAATGGGATAAGTGATTCAGGTGAGGTTCAGAATCAGGTCAACAAAGAAATGTTTATTCTTATCAGATTATTTAACTGACACGTTACCTAGAAATGAAGGCAGCAGTGTGCAACTATATACAGACACACAAATGTTAAATGTAACATAATGTCAGTGAGATTTCCATATATGCATGGAATTTCGTGTTCTAAAAAAAGACACGTCGTCATATAACAAGAGCTGTAGCTGTTCAAGAATCTAGCTGAGCTTCTGTCAATAAAAGGTCAAATTAAAATCATAATCAAAGCACAAGACATTCAATAACAGGATTCAGTGATTTACAGGGAGACATGAGGAGAAATATTATGGCCTTATCCACAAGGAAACTTTTGCTACACAATCTTTTCTTTTTCACTGTTTCAAGAAACGTCTTCATCCACACAAAATCCCGCCCCCAAACGACTCTAGACACTGTGGTACATATGTCAGGCCTGTATGTGGCATGGTGATGCTGCTATAGAGATACACAAAATAAATCGAACAGGAGACTTTGAGAATGTGCATAAAACCTGCACGCTGTGCACATACTTTCACATAAAAGTTATTATAGAGTGAAAATACCAAACAATCTCCAAACACAAGAAGAGGAAGACGACAACGACAGAGAATGCAAGAGCAAGAAAGAGGAGGGACTATGATGTTTGCATAACCAACAATGTAAGTGAGATTTTCTCACTCCGGGACCCGAAAATAGCATAGTTTCATTGCTCCAGTAACGCTGATGGTTGGTGTGGATAAAAAGCACATACAATAAAACACCTTTTGTGTGTCCAAGGCCTAAATCCAGACGAAAACATGATGCTCTTACAGACGCAAAGTGTAAGTGCTATTTATTGAGGAGAACCTAAACTCTGTCATCAAGCTAACCACACATTCATCAACAGTGTGAGGGGTTCAGTGGTGCCGCCCTCGTCTCCACATCAACTAAAATAAGAACAAGCTCCACTCTGACTGACAGGCCACTTGAAGTGACTTTATCTTTGTCTCGCTGCACTGGCTTCCATGCATTTGGATATTCCAGCTGACTGATGAATGCCTTACCTGAACCTAACTACAATGCACATCTTACCTCAGTCAGTTCCTCAGAAATGAGGTTGTGCCTCATGAACACCAGAATTTGTTGCTAATGATTGTCAGGACGACTCCTGACAATCTCAGTGTAATGAAGAGAATCTATCTGGTATAAACATCGACCTTGTCAGGTCCAGACAAGGTCAAAGAGGTCCTGAGGAGTCCACATAGACACATGTTGGTTTTGCATTCTTTGTGAGGACACTCATAGACATAATGCATTCCCTAGCCCCTCACCCTAACATTAACCATCACACTAAAACCTTTATCTTTAACCTCAGATAACCCGTTAAAGTAGTGTGGACCAGACAAAATGATATCACAAAGATAGGTTTGCCTGCCTACTAAAGGCATGTACACATACACACACACACACACACACACACACTCAGATACTCTGATGTCACACTGATGTCAGCAGTAATTTGAATGTGAATGTTCACTGATGTTCTCTCCACAATTAGCCAGACATTCCTGAAATCCCACTGAAGGGTCACCATGGAGACAAAATGAGCAGCCAAGACTTCCGGGTGGGGGCCGTGGTGTATCTTTTTCTGCCTGCTTTTAAAGGTCCAGGCTGAAATGTGATATATTCTTTATTCAGACAGAGTATTGATCAATGAGCAGAGTGAGAGATCTCACTCAGCACCGAGCCGGACACAGAGATGTGTACCAAGAGAGATGAAGGATGAGGAAAGGCAAAGAAAACTGGGTGACTCTTGTACCTGCTATGTGGCTGCATACTGTCGGGTCCTCTGATAGGTTGAGCGCTGAAAACCAGTGATCGCTGACCAGCTGTTCCTGAGAGTTTAGACCAATATCGGCTGGAGACGTGGGCGCTGGGCCTTTGGGTCGCACAGACGTGAGCAGCCTGACTGAGATGGTTTCCCTAACGACGGGAGACTTCGACTCGAGGGTCGGTGAAGCTGCCGGGAAGCAGAGGGTGATCTCAAGATGACATAAGCACACTTTTTGTGCAATCTCAGCTTGAACTAAAACTAACAGCAGAAATTGTCCAATTAGATATTAAATCATAGTGTAGTCTCTGTTTAGACAGAAAAGTTCTGATTTAAGGTGAAGTTTAAACAGCTTAGTAAAGCTGAAAACAGCTTAGTAATTTTACTTTGTTCATTCATCACATCTTAACAGATAAATACATATGGATGTAATAAAAGAAGGTGGATGTATGTTTTATCATGTGCACAAGAAAGGGATTCTAATTTTACCCACAAGTAAACAATGATATGTGATATGCGATATTTATAGTCTACTCTGCCTGGTGTGACAACAGCTAATTGAAAAAAAGAGAAAAGAAAATATGAACAATCTGATATTGAAAAACCCCCAAACCTAAATAAACCTTACATTCCAACACTCAAAGATCATAATATGCCTATAAAAATGCCAACGTTTCTCTGAGTTTGGGCTATTTTGATGCAACGCTGTGCCAAATGATCTGTAGCTCATTAAGAGTCAGGCTGTATAGTCAACTCTTGACATGTTATGATTTTTGAGATGGGGAGGAATCTGAAAGGGAAAGCACAGGCACGTTATTTGGCAAATCCTTATGAAACGACAGAAAGAACTAATGAACTGCAAGCAGAATATGCAGATGGCTTGGAATTGTACAAAAGCCCCTGAAAGGCATGTGAATAATTAAAAGTTTACCCTTAGGAGCAAAGGTTGTTTTTCACTTGCCTTTCAGGGTTGGGCTTAAGAAAAATATCATTAAAAGCTGCCCCACTTCTCTCACCCTCATGTAGCTGTATGGGTCTCTGCTGCTGAGAGGACAGGGATGGAGCAGGAGGCGGGACAGTCTGGATCGTTCTTTCCTCTCTTTGGATCACCTGAGTTTCTAGGTCCAGATTTTGGGAAGAGTCCTGCATTGTAACAGTCTGAGTTTGTGTGTCCTGGTCTCCGTCCCTTTGTCCAGCTTCACCTGCTATCCTCGCCTCCTCCTCCTCCTCCTCCTCCTCCTCATCCTCCTCCTCCTCCCTCCTCTCTGACGGTTCGTCTTCATCCTCTTGACCGAGGAAAGCCTGCGGGTCCCAGTCTACATCAGGCGAGTCCAACAATGTTTCCAGTGTGTCTGTACGAAACAAAGGAGTGCGGCTTCCCCGAGAGCCGGCCCGACGGCGGTCACGCAGGTGTCGTGAGGCTCCCACTGCCTCAGCCTCGGCGATGGCGATGTAAGAGAAAGTCAGCTCATAAGAGTTCTGACGCGGCGTTCCCCAGATGGACGGGGATGAAGCCAGCCCATCATCATCATCATCTGGATCTCCGTACCCACCACCCTCCTCATCGTCGGACCACTCCCTGGCTGTTTGCAGCTCAAAGATCTCAGACTCCTCGTTTCCACCTAAAAAACACAGAGAAGAAGAGGAAAGAGCTGAGAAAGAATTGTACAAACTCTGCGTATGAGCGCAGTGATGTGATTTTGCTTTTGATAAATAAAGATATCAGATTATTTGATGTGTGCGAGCAAAAAGGTGTGTGATATTTTAAAATGAAACTTTCTTTGACAAGTGTATAACATTTCTACTTCCATCATTTAACAACAATGACTTCTTGTCAAACCTGTGGATCTTCATTGTTCAGAGTTACTCAATCGGGGTGTTTGGTGAATTTATTTTCATAAGCAGTAGTCTTGTTCATGTAACAAGTAAACATATATATTATATTATATTATATTATATTATATTATATTATAGGTATTGTGTGTAAGAGTTAAGTGTCTTATACCATCGGTGCATGGGGGCGTTGAGTCTGGAGTGGATGCCACAGAACCATATTCCTCTGAAAGAAAACAATCAACATTTTGTATAAATGTGTGCACATTCAAATAAAATTAGAATATAATATCAGAATAGTCCTGTGTTCCTGCAGTCAACATTTGCCCGTAAACAAGCAGCAGCACAAAAGCAACCTCAGACATATAAATATCAGAATGAAATACAAACATGTTGTGCCTACAGTCAACATCTATACAAATCTGCACCTAAAACAAACTGCGGCCAAAACAATGTCAGAAATCTAAGATAATTATGCTGCTGTTTTTTACCTTCATTCATCTCAAAAGGTGAATTTCTCTAAAAACATCCTAAAAAGGAGATTAATTAAAAACTATTTTATTAAATTTAAATTCATCATAAAAGAACAGTTAAATATGTTTTCGTGAATCTGTAGATTAATTGTGTTTCACATCTAGGGCTGCAACCAGCGATAATTTCTTCGAATAGAGTAATTGTTTGGTCCATAAAATGTAGAAAAATGTTTCCCAAACCTGGAAATTATTTTAATTATTGAAAAAACAGCAAAGCAGCAACATCAAACCGATTAATCGATTATCAGAATAGTTGATGATTAATAATCGTGTCAGCCCTATTCAAATCATTACAAAATAACACCACATGTGACTACATTCGAAACTATGTGTACATCCATTACATATCACAGGAATGTGGCAAGTTCAATGGCGTGCTGTAGGTCAGAGCTAAACTGGCAGCAGTAAAGGCCTTGACTACATTAGCTCATACAATACATCAAACCAGACAGAGCTGCTGTGGGAACGCAGGCTATTCTCCTCTGCGTTTACATATACACAGAACACACTGTCATACGAATGAAGACAATACCAGGGGGAACGTTGAGACAGAAAAATACAGTAAAACACAAACAACTGCTACACAAACACCAGTAAATCACTCAGGGACAATGGACAGATCAGCTTCTGCACTGCATCCGTCCATCCATCCATCCATCGACCATGTGTTTATAAACGGTTACAGAGGGAGAGGGGGGGACAAGAGGAGAGCAGGCACTTAGCAAGAGGACATGATGGAGCTGGAACACACATGTCGATGGCACAGTGAGATCAGCAAATACACACACACAGACTCGGGAGGAAACTGCACAATAAAAGCAGACTCACGGCAATGGGAAAATCCTAAAACCTGGCCCATACTCCATCAAGGCATCTCTGAGCCCATTGAGTCCGGAAGCCCCCACCGACTCCCTCCAATTGCTGCTGGCAATCACACCCTGTGGATACACAGCATACTCCCTCCCTCTCCCTCCTCCTCCTCCTCCTTTCCTCTTCTTCCGCTCTGTCACTGAGCAGCCCCGCCCTGCTTTGCTCCAGCATCCTCCCCCCTCCCCCCTTCTCTCTCCTCAGCTCCTCTCGCATGTTTATGACTGCAGCGGTGGTCATGTATCCTACAGCAAAGGGAAAAGCACAAGTGAGCGTGCAACGATGTCATCTCCTATTCATGGTTCACTCTGTGTGCCTCGTCATGTGTTTTAATGTATAACATGAACGCACACAGTCTGGTTTCCATGACTTCATAGGACATCACATTTACTTGCATATGTTTCTTTGGAGACTTCAACTAACCATAACTACTACTGGTCTAATCCTAACCAAACCATGTCTTCACCTTAAAATGTAATATCATTTATGTTATGGAGACTTTTTGTCCACATGAGTACGACAATAATGTGACTGTGTAAACAGATTTAGGTCCTCACAACATGAGTAATACCTGAAACGCACACACTGGTTTGCACAGCAATTCTGCATACATATGGATACATAAAGACACTGCATTGACTCCAATTCAAATCCCTTGGAAGTGTATAGTAAACCTCCACTTAAAAATGAAAAATGCATGCACTAGAAAGTTGTACAGTGTAAAATGCTTATTCTGCGGCAGTTTCTTTTTTCTTCCTTGAAGCAATTATCCTTAGGAACGTATTTAATTTCAATATAATTTTAATTTCAATTTCAATAAACCCTACCAAATGATACACACTGGATCTTTAATATAGAAGAATATATTTATTATTGAAACTAATTTCACATTTATTATGATTTAAAAGCTGGAGGACAAATGATGTGGAAACTCCAGTAAGAACTACTCTATAGTGGGAAGTGAGTTTATGAGTCCAACTGACGCTTTGACACTGGTTCATGACGGGTGAAACCAAATGTGCATGTCTGTTATGACTTAACTTGACGTTCTTTTATTACCAGTAGAGAAAATGGGAGTGGGATGGATGTAAAAACAACATAAGATTCTCCCTCTCTAGGGCAAATGATCCACATATTTGATTTGGCAGAGATTTTCCTTCGTGAGGCAACCTTCCCGTTAAACTGGGGCTGGGACCTACGCACGAACACTGGAATTGACCTCCCTGTGACTGGGGTCAATTTTATTCTCATCTTTTAAATGTGACAATAAAAGTACTCTCATTCAAACATACACGAAGCAGGCCATTGTCATGAAATAATAATTTGCATTTCTGCTCTCGTAGTGCAGTGCAATAATATTATGTCCACAACTTTACACAACCTGTCTATCTTTGTTTTCACCACACATTTTAATCGTTTCCTCCCCCAGTTAAAGCAAGAAGGAACATATCATTTTCTAACCTAATATGTAGGTTTTCAGCACTGGGACATGTTGTGTTACATGTTGTGGAAGTTTGCTCAAGTGTCATATAATGAAACTCTGCCTTCACTTGTGCAGTTTGTGAATAGACTGTTCACTGGTCCCAAACACACTGGGACTAGGAGAGTTTGTTAAGAGATTTTGAAGGGATTTTTTTTTTATTGACAGCATGAGAAAAGCAACAAATGAGCCAATTGGAGTAGAGTTACTAGCCTGGGTTTGTTTCACAGCATAAAGCTTTTAAACAGCACACAGTGGTCACTATTTAGTTCAAGTCTAATTATAGAAATGTTTCATCATCAAGATTTCTCTATCTATGCAAGTGATATCGAACTCAGACCAATTTAACACCCCTTAAGTACGTTGATGTACTTGTCATCCTGTTCACTGCATGCATGCTCAGTCTCGATAAACAAGACACCTCATCTGAGACTAAAAACAGCTGATAAAAGGTTTAGTCCTACTTTTAGCTTGGTAGAAACAACGTCAACGTAATCTCAGGAGTATTTAAACCTGGTTGTTGGCTCCAAATACACGGCAGTTAATGAGATAAAGACACAAATGTAATTCTGGTGAGGCACGGAGTGGACCAATCACTTACACTTGTACAGCTCAGAGCAGGTTTAAGGATGTGTGTTAACACAAGGGACTTATCACCTTTTAATTTTGTATGAGCTTGTACAACATAACATTACCTTTTGTTACTTTAATACATTATTGTTCTAGTTTCATATATGATTTAAAAAAAATAACGCTTTAACTAGTTTGGATAAGAAGTGTAAGTGAGATTGCTAACAAAAAACAAAACTGTCATACATTGAATGGGTACTGCACAAGGGATTGAAAACAGCCATTACATATACTGCACTTATGCAATAATGGAGACTGAACAGCAGATCTTAATGCAACACAAACCAGAACTGTTAGCCTTATTTTCTAAAGCATTTACTATCTAATTTACTTTACTTAAATATTGAAAGACAAAAAGGTTTTGTGGATTCAAAATGTCTTGCGTCTGACCTAAAACTACTAACAGAAATGTCTGACTATGGGATTCCTCTGTGCTGTGTAAAGTTTTGCACTCAGAGTAACATGAACACTCACAAGTGTGCAGGCATGGGTCATCTGGGCTGTCCTGACAGCCAGGTGATTATCCAGCAGTGTTACTCATACAGAAGGAGGAGGTGGGGCAGAGCAGAGGGATAAATCAGTAAAAATAGACAGGCTAATAGAAGCACAGGACAGTTACTGA
Organism: Solea solea; assembly: GCF_958295425.1. NCBI lineage: Eukaryota > Metazoa > Chordata > Actinopteri > Pleuronectiformes > Soleidae > Solea > Solea solea. The sequence goes on along the minus strand of NC_081140.1, from coordinate 15,314,561 downwards.
CGGCTTACAGCAGAGAATGGGACGGACACACAAACAGAGAGACGAGAGAAAGAAAGACATCTGTCATTGTCAGAGAAATAAAATAATCTCAGTGATGGAAAAATGGCTTTGATCATTATAAACATTTTTTTTCTCTAACAGGATACTTCTCACTTAAAGTTTTTGTTGTTGTTTTTTTTACCTGCTTGGAGTGACGCATCAAAACTGCTGCGCTGGACCTGCTGAGAAAAACACAAAGCCGGAGGAGAGGCACAAGGAAGAGACGGGCTGCTGCCAGGTCGAGCAGGAAGCTTGAACACAGGTTCCGTGGAGTGATGAGGACGGCCAGGCGGGCGAGCAATGTGGAGGTGCCCTCCTTCCTCCGACAGCTGGTCAAAGAGACCGAGAAGATGGTCACCTTCTTTTTCAAAGGGGGGACCAAGGACGCTGCAGGGCCTGGAGAGGAGGACAGTTTGGATGAAGAAGACCTGATGCCAAGTCCATACCTGGACCATCCCATCTTGGAGAAGCACGTGTCAGAGGGGGGGTCTCAGCTGGGGCTGAACTACGCTGTGGCGAGCATGCAGGGCTGGAGGGCTCAGATGGAGGACGCACACACCTGTATGCCACAGCTAAGGGGGGAGCTGGCAGAGTGGGGATACTTTGCTGTTTTTGATGGACATGCAGGGATCACAGTGGCACAGTACTGCTCAAAACACCTGCTGGACCACATCATGGCAACAGGTACACAACACTGTGACTACTAATGTGAATGTAATTATTCAAGATTAATGTATACAGGCATTGTACACATATAATATAGAAGTGCACAATGTATATATATTGACTTTAGGAAGAAGTCTTGGACAGTGGTAGATTAAGAGCAGATTAATGAAATCTGACAAACGGAGAGGTCAGGTTTTAAACTTGACACTGAAATAACCTTTAAATATCACTTGGAACTAATCAAATTTAACGCCAACTGCACTAGCCTAACAATTTAAAGGATATAATGGAGGACAATAAATGAAAATGTGTCTGGTATTGTCAGAGGATGTTCTAATCCAATCTGTTTTCTCTCATGTATTAGACCAGTGTTTCCCAACCCTGGTCCTCAGGGAACACTGCTCTGCTCCAACACACCTGATTCAAATGGTCAGCTCGTTATCAAGCTCTGCAAAAGCCTGATAACGATCTGTTCATGTAAATCAGGTGTGTTGAAGCGGCACAACATCTAAAACATGCAGGGCAGTGTTCCCTATGGACCAGGGTTGGGAATCACTGTATTAAACACAAGGGCAGTGATAGTGACTGTTTTGACTCCATTTTGTCTGTCGAGGTGTTTTACATACAAATAGCTCCATGTTCTCTGGACAGGCTAGCCAATTAGCATAGCTATCAGCTTCCTGCTCTGGCAAACAATGCTTTGAGTGTGAGATGGAGGTAAAGGCAAGGGTTGTTTCTGCTATGGGAGCCTAAGCTGGCCATTTATATCACAAGCGTTGCAAAAGTTAACTATATATTTCATGTCATATGAATTTAAAGGCCAAGTTCAGATCATGAGCCCTGCTAGCTTAATAAACTGTTGTTAGAGTTGTTCATTATGACACCATAACACTTCTGTGTTTTTTCTTCTTAGATTAATAAAGGTTAAACAACATAATACAGCACATATGATATTGTTGCATTGAGCTACAGAGTTAACACAACAACTATAGGGCTGTACAATTTTGAATTAATATCTAATTGCAATAATTTTTTGTGATACGAGTCAAAATAGGGGGAATTCAATTTATTATTTACATTGAAAAACCTATTTAGGGAGATTACTGATTCACGATTTTTGTGATTTTGATTTTTCTTCAGTCTGTAGAATATGATGTGTAGGTCAGGACCATATTTAATCTAAAATGATATTTTGGCTTTACCAAATATTGCACCTCCTGCAGAAGGCCATATTGCGATTTTGATAAAATTTCCAATAATTATATAGCCCTACTAATAACACAGATGTCTTCTGTCTGCAGTCTTGTTGTAGTTGCTGTCTAGTTAAATGAAGTTGCCACTAAATTAAACAAAACAGCGGTGAAACTAAGAGCAGAATGTTTCCAAACAGGTGCAGTTAAAGCGAGCAAAGACCCTGTGGAGGTGAAGGAGGGAATCCGTCAGGGCTTCCTGGACATTGACTGCCACATGCACAAACTGGCTCGCCAGGACAATTGGGACAGGAGTGGCACCACTGCAGCGGCAGTCCTGATTTCACCACGTTTCGTTTACTTTATCAACTGTGGGGACTCCCGCACTTTGCTCTGCCGTAACGGCCAAGTGGTCTTCTACACAGAGGACCACAAGCCGTTCAACCCCAGAGAGAAGGAGCGCATCCAGAACGCCGGGGGCTCAGTGACCCTGCAGAGAGTCAATGGCTCGCTGGCTGTTTCCAGAGCACTGGGGGACTTTGACTTCAAGGAGGTGGACTGGAGGCCACAGACGGAGCAGCTGGTGTCACCGGAACCAGAGGTGTATGAACTGGAGAGGACAACTGAGGATGAGTTCCTGATTCTCGCGTGTGACGGTGTATGGGATGCCATCGGCAATGAGGAGTTGTGTGCCTTTGTGCGCAGCCGTCTGAGGGTGTGCGATGACCTGAGAGAGATTTGTACCCAAGTTATTGACCTCTGCCTCTATAAGGTGAGAGGTCACTGATATTACATATGGGATACCATACAAATATTCGAGCATGTCAAGATGGTAAAGAAAGTAATGAGTTTGATTTTCTTTGAGTTTCTTAAATGCCATACTTAAATATTAAATGTTGTCCAGGAGCAGCCATACAAGAGTTTTCCTCAACCAAGCCACGGTCTAAAAATCCACTTATGAAACATGACGGTTTTCAGTACCAACAAAGTTGATCAATCCATTAAATTGGCAACAATTTTGATCTTCAAAATATCTATAATCCAAATGTTTTTTTTTTTAAATGTTGGTCAAGCAAAGCGAGAGATTTGAGGACGTTAACTTGGCTAGTGTGTTTCTTTCTTCCAAATTTCACAAATTCAATCTGATTTTAAAATGTAGTACTTTTTGCTCATGTGTCTTTGTACAGTTAGTGAAAATGAAAAAAAAAGTTTCATCAGATTGTCTAGGTTGTGCTGAAGAAAGGGATATAAGACTATATTCTTGTAGCCTCTGTATATACTGTACGTTTTAACATAGTAATAGAAAAGAGCAGCTGAAATGCTCGGTGTTCCACGGGTAAAAAAAGAGAAAAGAATAAATGTCCTGAAATATTTAAAACAAAATAATGCCCCACAAGCAGGTGGATTTATAAATGAACACCTTTACACTCAGGAGGAACCACAGACTGGGATCAGTCTTTGTGATGTTGTTATGCAGGTGTATTTATCCTCTCTTTTTAATGCTTGTTACGAACGATCTGTCTATAAATAGCCAGGACATGGGATAGCAGGAAAGTACAGCTACACATGGATTAGGGCTGAATGTGAGCTCAACACACACACACACACACACCAGCTCAGATACAGAATAATTCCCTTGACGCACACAGTCACCGCAAGTAGCTTTCTTGCAAAAGGTTTATTGGACTTTTAATCCACTTGCCAAAGCCATTGTTAAAACTAAGCATACAGGAATGATACAGGTAATAAATGAGTAATTGCAGACACAGGCAGTGGGGTTGTGCTGACTGTTATGAGGTGCAATTTATTTCAACCTAAAATAGCTGTTGTGTTTTAAAAGTACAATTACTTGTAGTAATCATTAACATTAACCAGATTTAACTTCATCTGTGTGGCGTTCTATTTCACAGGTAAACTTATGAACCTATATAAATAATTAGCTGCAATTATATTTAATATAATTTTATACATACACTGCAGATGATAATCCACACATAAAATAACCCACAGTATAGCTCCATAAAATATAGCACATACTTTCCCCCTGCTATTTTTTTCCCCGAGTGCAGGTATATTTTCTGTGATTACACATGGTACAAAAAATATTCCGATCATTTAATAAAGTAAAACTATCAGTACCAGCAGGTACCAGCAACAGTGTGTAAAGTTTAGAGTACAATTTCTGTGTATTTTAAAATGATTCCTGTTTGGATGCAGTTAATGTAATGCTCAACTCAGTTTACGTACATAATACATCATTGAATCACTTTTTATCACTAGTTGCCAGTGACAACAGCTGTATAATGAAGTATAATGAAGTGTACTAAAGTAATATTTGTACTTTTATATGTACACTTTCTATGAGAGCTGTAGGACTGATTATCCTCTGCTTTGTCTCCCCCCTCAGGGGAGCTTGGACAACATCAGTATAATCATCATCTGCTTCCCTGGCGCCCCCCAGGTGTCACAGGAGGCACTGCAGCAGGAAGCCGCACTGGAGCAGCAGATTGACATGAAAGTGGAAGGTAATCTGCTGCAGAAAGGTTAACTTCAACCCTCAGCAGCAAGAAAAGGGCAAATGTAGTCATCATCCCTAATTCATAATTAAAATAATTATTGCTCTACACATCTCCCTTCACAGAAATTATCCATATGATAAGGTCCAGAGATGAGGACCCTGACCTTCTTTATGTCATCAAATTTCTGGCTGCAGAAGAGATGCCAGCACTTCCACCAGGAGGAGGTATCACCAGCAAGTGAGTGTCAACAAGTAACTCAGCAAACACTGAAGTTATGTTCAGCAACAGTGGAAAATATTTGGGGTTTTCACGTTTTTAATACGAGCTGCCACTGTTTCTCTCTCTGCAGGCGAGACTGTATCCTTTCTGCATATCAGAAATACATCACAACAGTGAAAACTCAGGTGCCTATGGTGAGATGATAATATTAACAATAATAATGTATTTGTTATAGGTAATTGCAAGCAAATGTGATAAATTAGTTTCCAGTTTCTGACTGCGTGAAGATTTGCAGTTTCGCTTTTAATGTTGCAGCCATAATCATACTTTGAAAAAAAAACATTTCTTAAATATTTCAAGCTGTTTCAAGTGTCTATTTACCCTTTAACACTTAAACCTCAAAAGGTCTGTCTGGACCTTCTAAGCTTATTTTAACCATAAAATATCCTGTGAGTAAGTGCTTTTGTCCATTTTTCCAGAATATCTTTGAATATCTGGCAGTTATTTACAATTTACTGCATGTTAAAATAGTGTATTAACAATTTAAAATGAAGAAAGTTAAAAAAAAACCCACTGTAGGTGGGGGTGGAGTGGCTCAGTGGTTAAGACCCTACCTTGTGTACCAAAGACATCATGGTCGCAAGTTCGATTCCACCCCTGGCTAAATTGTACTTGATTCCATTGTAAGTCGCTTTGGATAAAAGCGTCTGCTAAATGACATGTAATGTAATGTAACACAAACACCAGATTTTGCGTGTTAAGTCTGAAATTTTAACAGTATAATAATAGTATACGTTCGAGGTTTTGTCTCAATGTCCAAAAAATGTACAGGTGCTTTCACAACTCTTTACTCTCTGGTGACAAAGACACTGATTTGCTGGTTTCCTGCAACATCACCAGAGAATTTACTGTAATAACCATATGTGGCTTTGACGTGCAACTTCTCACCTTTCAGAAACCGTTGGGGTATTTCCGATAGCATGAACCAGTGCGTAATTACGATAATGCAAAGTGTGCTCGTGCAAATTTGTCGTCTCCATATGCTTGGTGTTAAAGGGTTAAGGACAAAGCAAAGCAACTACAATTTATTTATAGAAATGTAAATTTAAATGTATAAGTTATGGAGGAAGTGGTGTGGCTTTGATGATAGTAAATGTTTGATTTCAATGAAATTTCAGGACATCGAAGGATCGGAGGAAGACTCTAACTAAAACTGTAACCATGGAAACAGACCAGTTGGAGACCAGTTAAGATAGCATTTAAGTGTAAACTTTAGATAAGTATGTACAATAGTCAGAGTATTTGCTTTCTGGTCAATTACAATGAAATTTCAATAAAAAAAGAAACCTTGTATTGTATCTGATAATCTTGGACAGACATTGGTGGACATGTTCTACATCGGTGTTGACAAAGAAGTACAGGCTCCACACGTGAACTGCACGTGTCAGAGTCTCGTGATGGAACGCAGTAAACTAATGAGTTTGCACGATGCCACCAAGGAGCAAAGGTGACATCAACAGCGACACTGTGTTATAGTAGGAACATCAATGTATGCCAATGCCATAAGCGAAAAAAGCCACACGCAGAGACACACAAGGAGGAAGAATGTAGAGGGAGCTGGAGAAAGAAATAAGGGAGCATATCAGGGGGGTAAACTGAGGGAAAAATAAGTTATTTCCAGGAATTAGCACAAATACCTCATTAATCATGCACTTTAGAGTGGATGTGTGATGATGATTTAAACATTCTCCTGACAGCTTGTTCTAATAATGTTGATTAAAACATTTTGTGACATTCAGATCCACTTATTTTGAGGGATTCATCAGTTTATCTGCTGATTTTACAAGTTGTTTTCATCACAAAACCACTACAGCCAGATGTCAGATCAGAAAATATTACATTTTGCTCCTGAATGAAATTTGAAATTTGTCTTATGGACAAAAATTAAAAACATTAATTAAAACAGAGAACCATTTCACAAATCTGAGGCAAAACATTAATATCAATGATAAGCCTTTATAGTATATATACATATAAGCTCTCCATTCAGCTGATTTTCTACAACATCTTATCAAAGTCTGATTTTATCACTGTATGGTCAAACAATTGTGTTTCATTCAAAATAGAACACAGCATTCAGCATAAAGCCAGACCAACAAAAATACGACTAATGCAAATGTAATAACACCTTACTTTTCCTCTGTCTTGTTCAGCTACACTACACTATGATGTCAAAACATTTCTAGAAAGTGAAAAATACCATATTAGAGGGCTTGGCTTGGGGGAGTGGGGGGTGGGGGGGTAGCAGCTCTCATTTCCAGTCATGGGTTCTTCAGAATGTGTTGCATGGGTGTGGTGAGGCCCAGCACCTCTGTATTAATTGACTGAGCAGACCTTTTATTGGACAGTGTCGTCCTCACATCCTCACATCCTCACTCAGATCAACTATTCTAACTACAACCAGCAGAGCTGCGTGGTGTGGGGACACTTACACTTTTGGGTGAAGTCAATTAGAAAAGAAGGAAAAAGGACGAGGAGAAGACAAGGAAAAGGTGAGTTTGAGAGTTTGTCTTTGGGGTTATTAGATCAGCATCACAGAGAATGAGTGGTAGTGTGGTACCTCATTTTGGAGATTTTCTGTATTACATTCAGAGATATTGGTTTGACGCTGATCTGGAAGCTATCAACCACATAAGAGCTGTTGATTAGTCAGTGGGTGTCAGAAGCCCCTCAACTAACAGACAGATATATCTTTGTTTTACTGTCGTGGGTGCACTTTGGCATTACTATCTATTGGAACAGTGTTTTAGAAATTTAGTAATAAAAGTATTACTTATTATCTAAAATCCACACTAAAGCCACTTTAAGAGAATAGCATCCATGTGATCCATGGCATAATTAAAGTAATCATTCATTATTCAATAGAAGGAAAGTGAAAACACACAAAATAAATAATGTGTACATGACATGTGGTTTAGTAATATTGCCTCACTGAAACTATCTACCCATTAAATAATGTGATCATCAGTACTGTAGTGATATATTAGTGCAATTATTCTCAATCTAGGGTGCTTTGCATGGTTTAGATAATCAGGCTTTTGCAGAACTTGACGATGAACTGACACATTTGAATCAGGTGTGTTAGAGCAGGGAAATGTCTACAACATACAGGACATGAGTCCCCAAGGACCCAGAACGAGAAACACTGCATTAGGGGATCATTTAGTGCCAAATGTTTTATGTTACAGCTGGCATAGTTAGGTGAATGTGTTTCTTTTAAATTGCACATGTCTGAAAGCAAATTAATGAATGGATGACTTATTATTATTTATTTAAAAATCCCATCAGTCTGTTTTAAGCAAAATAACCCACTGGGTACCCAGTGTTATAATATAACTAAGTACAAATACTTTGTTACAGTACTTAAGTACAAAATCCACATGTCTGTACTTCACTTTATTTATATTTCTAGCAACTTTTACTTCACTACATTTCCTCTAACTGTCTTTGTTAGTTGTTACTACCAAATTAAATCAGAAGAAGAGTTGTTAATGCACTGTATTTATATAGAGCACTATAGTTTTCACCCATTCACACACTTCAACATGGGGTTAAGTGTCTTGCTCAAGGACACATATAGACTAGCTAGGCCCAGAATTTAACTCACAACCTTCCAGTTAAAAGACAACTCACCCTAGCACTGGTTCAATCCTAATTACACACTTTTTTAATACTTTTACTTCTAAAACCTAAGTACATTTTATACCCGATGTGGATACTTAAGTAAAGTAAATGTCATATACTTTAAGGCTTTTACTTAAGTAATATTATAAAAAGGTGCCTTCAACTTCTACCAAAGTAATTTTCTGTTAAGACTTTTGGTCTTGACAGGCCTTGCAGGATTTCTTTGGTTATTTCTCCTCATAATCACGCTACCATAGAAATCTATAATAGAAACCTGAACTCTCTAAGCTGAGAAGCATTTGTTACAAACGTCTCACCTGACCTGAGGTCAAGGCAGGTCATTTAAATCAGCTGGTCAACACCTGTGTGTGTACACATAGGTGTGTTTGTCTCAAACTTTCTGTAGTTGGCATGGATCACGCTGAGGAGACTCACAGACCGGTATGCAAACAAGTGCAACAACTCCAGCCTTGCACGTTTGAACTTGAATGAACAAATGTTTGACTGTGTCTCACCTCACCTGCAGACACACAGGATGCCGCTGAACGCAGGAGACAATGGCTACGGCAGCGCGCCTGGCCCCGGGCTGTCGGCCAGTGTGGGCGGCATCGAGACTGCCCCGCTACTCATCCCGGAGCCTGAACCGGAGCCGGAACAACGATGGCTGCCGCTGAGCAAGGAGGAGCTGGAGGCCGCGGCGGGGGGTCCGCTATGGAGGAGGGTGCGCTGTTACCTGGTGCTGTTGTTCTGGCTCGCCTGGGTGGCCATGCTCGCCACCGCCATCGCCATCATAGTCATGAGCCCCAGACCTGTGGTGATACCACTCAAGTGGTGGCAAAAAACTGTGTTCTACGAGCTGCAGCCCGCGCCTTACATGGAGGCTCCACATGGTTTAAACGGTGAGCATTGAACAGCAGAGGCGCGTCCATTTTTGAAATCAATTAATTTAACCAAAATATAGCTTCAGAATGTCTAAATGACTACAGTTTCCTGGTTAACAGTAACTAAAGTAAACAACATACATGAATGACTTTCTGCCAGAATCAGCCGAGGGAAGGTCAGAGAGAGGTCACGGATGGCTGTGGTGTCAGTACCGGAAGTGACGTAACGTGGAAGAAGAGACGGTATATCAAATTTAGGGGAAAAGCGCAACCTGGGGTTTAGGGTTAGGCATGGAGAAGAAGTGAAGTTAGGGCCAAGATGACTGGGTATTTTTATATAACAAGTGAAAAAAAAATCGCGGTAAAGGCTATATTTCATAGACGTCGACGGCTTTATTGTTCAGCTGTCCTTGGGCCTGTGTACTATGGCCCTCAGGACGTCACTTCCGGTACTGGAAACTAACCCATTTCACATAATTTTAAAAAATAGTGGTTGTTTTCATATGGAACTTTCAATAATTAAGCATGTAAACATATTTATGGTGCAAATATTAAATGACTCACAACTTGGCAGGCCACATGACATTTATTAGGGGGCCACATGTGATGCATTAATAGTTTATACAGAAGATGGCCACTTTTAAACAAGGTGGTTTAGGATTTCTGTCCTGTGATGGCTGCCATTATTAAAGCTCCACGGTGTAACTTATGTTGCCAAAACTCTGCAGCTACATTCTCAGACTTAGTCCACACCTCAGAAGAGACTGCAGGGCTTTCTGAAAGGACAACAGTTCTCTTTCGATGTTCACTTCTGTATTTCATTACATTACTCATAGAAGTTTCATAAAATTGTAGATTGTAGAGAAGTGAAGCTGTCACTGTACGCCTCTGCCTGATGAAAACCGCACCCCTCTGTGTCACCATAGACATGAGAATAAAACAATGGTATAATGAGAAACAGAGTCATGTGGAGCTGATCATGGCCTAATCAGCATTGTGTAATCCCAGGGCATTTGGCATTTAAAAGTTAGACGCTATAGCTTTAAAGATGACCAGCACTGCATATTCCGTACAGTTTAAAGAAACAGAATAAAGCGTCTCCATGTCTGCATGCATCCTATCCTCCACCAACTCACCAAATGACAGAGGAGCTCGAGATTGTATGGACAAAGACCACTATGATCCACTTCTTAGTAGATTTGGCCCAAGTATGTAAAGGCGAACCGCCTGCTGTGAAATTGTGCAAAGGCCACAAAGAGCTACTATTGTTTTCATTTCATTTTGGCTCAGTGTAGATGTGTCCAGAAAAAAACAGGCCATTGCTCTTGCCTGTTGTGTCCATTTGGTCACTTTTTTGTCTTGTGACAAAGTACTGTAGTTGTTTCTGCTGTAGATGGAAGCCATTTTCCAACATGAAAATTGGGTCTGGACATTTGCTGGTGTCCGTGTCGGAAAACGGTTTTCCACTCACTGATGATGTTAGCAGGAGATTGTCTGGCATGTGCTATAGACAAACTTGGAGTGTGCTTCAGGTGGTCGGATAGAGCCAAAAACTTTTCTTCAAAGTTAAAGAAAAACATTGTTGAATAATACATAATCCCAGAGGTTTGCTATTTGCAGTACAGTATACAGCATTGTTTTATAATTCCTTTTAGGGCAAATACAAATTGACAAAAACATGCACTGACGCACATCCGCAATCCAAATTCAATGTAAAAAATAGTTGAATTTATTTGATTGAATATAAGAGTTTAGAGTAAGAGTTTTATCCAACTCATAAATTTTTTTATAACTTCATATAATATAAAACAGAACAATAGAAGGTTTTCAAATGTTCAGAGATGACTGACTGTACAGAGTGAAGGAAAATGAACAGTATAGTAATTATCACTAACTTGGTAATGTTTTAATCTGTCAAAAGTGCTGTGTGAGCAGCTTCCCTACCTCAGGTCCCTGGGTATTGGGACTCTAATCCTGCAGGGCCTGTTCAGTAAAGAGGTTTCTGCTTCAAACCTCACCATGGCTGCTCAAAGCTCGGGGACGCTGCCTCAGATCCAGCATCTGCTCACAGAGAGTAACAAAGCCGGTGAGTAAATGACTGTCGACTTTTTCACCCCGCTTAATTAAATAACAAATGATCTTTGGTGTGAATGTGTCACTGGTCTTTACAGGTCTCAAAGTGATGCTGGACTTCTGTGGTCTGGATCTAAATGGATCGCATGTCTCAGACACAGAACAGGTGGGAAAAGTACTCTCTGCTCACTTTACTTTTCACACTGAATTCTCAGTCACGCTGGATTTAAAATGTCACTTTTTCTCTCCCTCTCAAAGCGCTCACTGCGGTTCTGGTTGGAGCAAGGTGTGGCAGGTTTTGCGATATGTGATACCGATGCAGCATATTCAGAAAAGGTGAAATAAAAAGACAAATGTATGTTTTGAATTTTCTTTTCAGCAGCATCTTCAGTCAAATGTTTACATTTCAGACTCTGCTGGAATGGAGAGATGTCTTAGTGGAGTTTGACGGCCAGGAGGATGAAGAAAGGTGAAGATATGGATGAACTGTGTGTTCATTCTATTCTTAAATTAAGTGTTAATTTGCATGCAATTTGTCTGTCTTTTTAGGATTGTGGTGGTCAAACAAACTCAACACGTCTTGCTGCCTCTGAACAACTCCGACCAAATCAACAGGACACTGGTGGATGTGGTTATGAGGCCAATTCTTCCGTCTTCACATCATCCCCTCTCAGCACAGGAAGTGGCTGACGCTATAGAGACGCACCTGCAAACAAAAGATGAAAAGATATGGCCAAGCTGGACAGTAAGACGTGTGCATTTACAATACGATTTACTCCACTGACTGTTAAAGCAAACCTAGGTAAAACAAATGTAGCCTCATAACAGATCAACAGTGTTGCTCTCTGTTTCAGTTGTGTACTAATTTTTGTTATGTTTGGTTTGTTATCCACCCTTTTAAAATCAATAATGAAAGTTAAACAATGGAGTTAAATACAGTGCAGTTTAACAGCAGCTCAGCTTACAAGGTAAAAACACAACCCGCAGCCAAACTTTGCTTTGTTACATTTAAATACTGATCATGGACATGCTTTGGTTCTACATGACACATTTAAGTTAGAAATAAAGACATACCTGATGTACAGTTTTCTGAATCTAAGCCTAAAATAAAAAAAAAAAACATGCCACATAGCCATTTAAAAATGTACAAGAAACTCCACCTACCACGAGGCAGTCTTCTGCTGATCAGCTGCTCGTCTCTATGGTCGTAGTTTGAAATAATGAATCTTCTCTAGGCTGGAGGTGAAGTGTCTCATGACTTGAAGAGGTTACTCCTGGTGTTGACGATGACTCTGCCAGGATCGCCTGCACTCCAATATGATGAAGACCTCGACCAAACACAGGTTAGACAGGAAAAGACTGCATGAACTGCATTAACCACATTAAACATTTTATAAGATTAAAACTTATTTAAATATTTAATATACTGCCTCTCACTCACTCTACACTTCCTCCCTCAGGATAAGGGGAAAGAGAGGCGCTCAGCTGTCACTCTTTTCACCTCCCTCAGTCACTCCAGAGCCAGAGAAGAAGCTCTAATGTACGGCAGCTTCACCTTCCTCCCTTTCAACACCTCCTCCACCAACTCTTCCTCCTCCTCCTCCTCAAACTCCACTGTTTCCTCGCCATCATCTCCCACAGTCCTGGCCTTTCTCCGCTCGTGGGGCTGTGTCCACTTCCTCGTCCTGCTCAACGTCGGGTCTGAGCCTCACGCTCTGGATCCGGCCTGGGCCCCGAGTTTACCTGAGGCTGGAGTGTTTGTGACCAGCTCAGGATTAGACCGCCTGGGCTCGACGTCGTTGTACACACTGGTGTTGAAGCCCCACGAAGCCATTGTCATCAAACTGTTTGAGGGGGGAAGCTACTCGTAGAGCTTCTGTTTGTTTACAGAAGCCCACATTCAGCACAATTTAAAAAAGAGAAAAAAAAAAAGATTGCTCCCTGTTTACATCATTGAAAATAAAATAATAAATTTGCGTCGTCTGTGAGTGGTATTATTTGCTGTTGTGAAGGTTGTTTTTGTCATTTAAGGAAACGTTAAATACTTTCAATAACGTGTGGAGAACAATTGGAAGAACTTAAAAGGGTAAAAACAAATGGAAGATTATACTTTTAATCAGCACTTTCTACATTCTAAGATTTGCGGTCCTTAAAGGTTGTGCTTTATGTTGACAAGATGGGATAATAGTTTGTGGTGACAATGTGTAAAATGGAGTAAGCGCAGCTTAAAAGTGATCTGAACTAAGACTAAATTAAAATTAAAATAAGAGACGACAATTCTTTAATATCAAAGCAGTGATTTTGCTGATATTTGTATACTTATCATTATTTTATATCATTTAATGGAATTCTTTAGGCCACTGTACTGTTTGTGTTGTGACCTCACACACATCTGCTTTTTTTTAACCACACAGTGGTGCTGCAGTGCTCTGACTGTCAGCATCCCTCATTTATAACAATAATGTCAATATTTAAATAAATAAATCAAGGCACACCAATACTGCAACATTAAACTAAATGCTGGCTGCATAATGACTTGACTTAAAGACTAAGTAGTACATTTTTAATTAGTATACTGTGTATGTGTATATATATATATATATATATATATATATATATATATATATATATATATAAATAAATCAGGTCTCTGTTAGGCTGCATAAGAACTTTTTTTATTTGAAATGATCACAAACCCTATTTAATATTTTTAGAAGTTAAAATTTTACACTGAAGAACTTGCCTGAAATTGTTATACAGCTTTACGGTTATCAAGTTCTAAAACACATTTTATTAATAAAAACACCTAAAATGGTATACTGTTTTTAATTTCCACTGTAGTGAACACACTGACAGCAATTTCAATATTTCTAATCTGTATCGCCACACATCACATTCAAGAGAAAATAAATGTATTTCCAAACAACTCGAACATTATCAATTCTTTTATTCTGACAACGTTAACTGTTATCTGACAATTAATAAATTGAAACACTTTATCAAATGTTCATAAATGTACATTTCACTATTCACAACTGGCTACACTACAAATCAGAAAAACAAAGATATGTTGGAACAAGTTGCGACCATTTTTTGCTTATATTTTTTTTTTATTTTATTTTACATTAACAAAACGTGTGCTGTATACTTTAAAAAAACATATATATATATAATTAATTAATTAATGGATATAAAACTCAAAACTTTTGCTCAAAGTGATTCACGCCGGGTCAGACATGACTGAGCATCAAAGGCAATAAGCAAGAAATGAATGCGCAACACGGCAAGAAACTCGAAACTCAAATCACCACGTTATTACCTCTATTATTTCACTGTATAAACCACAAAATCATGAGGATGCACAACATCACAGCACAGTGGAAAGACATAAATAATGCACATTTAAATTATAGTTACAGCATTAGTCACAACAACAAAATCATTCTCACAGTGCGTTTAGCAGCAGCAGTTTTTTTTCTTCAAAAGCAAAAGGCTATAAAAGGACATTCATCATAGGTAGCTTAGAAATAAGTGAGGTGGAATAATATTCATGCACTACAATGACACTATAGACCAAACAGGACGAGTAGATAAACTGAGTTAAAAACCTTAAGAGGCTTTAGAATAGTCTCACATTTAGGATTGGCTTCTTTCTTGACACAGGATAAGAGCTACATTTTGAAAGTTGCAATCACAAACATTAGCCTGAATTAAAACAATTCACTGTTTTCATGTTTGTCTGTGAAGGTTCCTCATCATTCAGGTCTCAAACCCTTTTTCCACCACAGGGACTTATCTCATTTAGCTGGGATTTTGAAAAACCTTGACGCGTTTCCACCGAAATTAGAGAAAAACTTTCCCGTGACCCCAAACTTTCACAGAAAAAAAAGTACCTACTTTTCAGATTACCAGGAACTCTTAGAGGGGCGGGGCTGTGTGCCGAAGAACACTGATTGGTGGAACACATTTTGCAGCTGTTAGAGCCACTGCGGCTGCAAGCCACCTTTTAACAAGACCTTTAAAAGAAGACGAAGAAAGGAGAACTTATTGATTTCACTAACAGTCATTTCAAAAATATGGAGCAAAAGAATAGGACGGATGACGAGGTCTGAGTGTTGTTTTCCAGAACTTCGAGGTGCGGTGGAAACGCAAACCACACAGATTACTGGGAATTCTTTCTCCTCAAATAAATAAGTTCCTGGTAATCAAAGTTCCTGGACATGTTTGTGGAAAAGGGGCTACAGACATCTTTAGTAGGTAGCTCTAGCTGTAGGCAACAGGAGTTAGGTTTGAAGACGGCCATTTACTGCTATGTTGGGCTACTAGAGTACTTCAAAAATTACGGAACTCTGTTTATAATTACATTACATGTCATTTAGCAGACGCTTTTATCCAAAGCGACTTACAACGGCATTGAGTACAGCCAGGGGTGGAGTCGAACTTGCGACCATGATGTCTTTCGCACACAGGGTACCAGTCTTACCGGTCTGAACCACTTAGCCACTCCACCCCCGTAATCATAAATGACACATTCATATTCATGTATTTAGTTTGTGTTGAAAGTGGAACTGTGGGCAATACAGTACAATGTTAAAGCTGTCAGTCATGGAACATGCTGATTATTTTGTCTGCTTCACTACAGACGACCAGCCTCATGTTCTAAACAAGAAATGATTACACACTAATTGGAAAATGTCTCATACCAAGATCATTTCCCCAAGCACCGAGTAAACACAAAACAGCTGGAATCCACACTCGCACTTTATAGTCATTAAGTATAAAGTATCTCTAAAAATCTGTTTTTGAAATATGCTAATTCTGATCAAGACCGACGATCGCCAAAGAAACGCTTGAGCCGCTGTCAGACACGGACTCTGGGAAATATAAATGAAGTCCGGATATTTTTTAATTTGCTGTTCTCACACACAAGAACACAGCGGGACATAATTGGGGGTTAGACATGTTCACAACAGCAGGAACACATCCAGAACATTCAGGCAAAGGGTAATGCCTGGGCTGAGGCCAGGACACTTGCAAACTGGCTCTCGCTGTGTTTCCCTAAATGTTTTCCTGCTGTTTTCTCACAGGAGCCTGAGCCTCACGCTCGATGTCCAGATCTGCAGAGCGTGTCAGACTGTTTCGTTCCAAAGAGGAGGAAACTGCTTCACTGCCCACTCTCGGTGGACATTTTTTTCCATGAAACTTGAGAAAATGATTCATGGTGAGCTATGAATTATTATTATGCAAATTTAGCCAATTCTTTAACTTTTAATTTAACACAATCCATCCATCCATTGTATAACCACTGTATCCTCCACATAAGGGCGCTGTGCCAATCTCAGCTGACATAGGGGGAACACCGGTCCATCAGAATCAGAAGTTCTTTAATGCATGAATTACTCTGAGTCATAACTCTGAAATACTGAAAACATTCCCTTCAGGGTTGTACTTCATGCATGCAAACACATAATAGTGACTCAAAGTATCACCATCAAAAACCTCCGTTAACATGTGTCAATGGTTCACCTCCTCTTGTTGAGATGATCATCTTTTAGGCACCGGCAGGATCACGATTACACCTCTTCACTTTATCAAATAATGTGCTTCCCACTCACGTTATAATTCCGATCATGATGAACACGACATCGAGCCTTGTCCTTCCAGGTCCCTCTTCATGTCAAGTGTCGCCAGTGTCAAAGATGCTGTAACTGTGCACAGGTCAGCTAAAAGCCAGCTGGCTGCATCCTAAAGAAAAGAATTGATTGGATGAGGCAGAAAAAGAAGACAGAACACGCATGCATATTGTTCACCCATAATAGCTTTACCCGAGTGCATACATTCTGATTTTACAGTATATGATTTATAGTGATGATATGGTTTGATGTGTCCATTAGTGCTACGTTACAGCAGCACTTAGGGTTAGGGTTAGCCATCGGTGGACAATTTAAGACCTAGTGCAATTGTTTCCCGCGAGTTCATCGAGAATGACTGCTACTTGGCATGTTTATATTTGAATCTCGCCTTGTACTTCAGAAAGGAAAGACTCCCCAGTCTCCACAGGCAAGGATTTCTGTCACAGAGGTAAACTGGAGTATGGGGACTGGGAAACTGTCACGTCGGGGGGATTATGCTGTATGTGATTGTCAAGGGGCAAAGACAGAGCGCAGTGTGCCGTTGTCTTCACGGCGTCCTTGCCAAAGGAGCAGCTCAGCAGAGAGCAAAGGTGACGGATCACGGACTTGCGGCAGATGATGAAGACCCACGGATCCACGATGGGGTTGAGGGCGTAGAAGCGGAAGGCTGTGAGGTTCGCTGCGTCACCAGAAAATGGGTGAATGGCGTTGATAAAACCAGCAATCTGAAGACAGAGAGAAAAACAAAAACACAAGAAAGTATGAGAGAAAGTATGCTTCCCAAAGTGTGAGCTGGTGCCCCCTGCTGGGCTTTGGAGGTATTACAGGTGGGGGAAAAAGAAGCATGACCTCCCAAATTCACATTTTAATGACACACTGTGAGTTTCTACGTCATGTGATCACAAATTGTTTTGCTCAAAATTTAAATTGTGATTATTTGTGATCATTCATTGGTATCAGTGTAACCAGTGAGGCCTCACACTCTGTGTTGTGTTGAGTCAGAGCCAAGTCAAAACATAAGGGATGAAAGACGTGGTGTGTCACAGCAGAAAGGGAAGAGGAGACACACCCTGACACACGTGGGCACCAACAAAAGCAGACAATAGGAATACATGCAACTGAAAACAAACACATTCCACACGCCTGTCACTTAAAACAATGCACATTTTACAAATCAACTCCTCAATACGTTTTTATCACCCACATTTTGAATAATTTTATAATTATCTTCCTAATAAAGTTTTGTTGTTCTCACCCTAACTCACCCTAACCCTACAGGTTGCTATGTTATCTGTAGACAATAATATCCCACACATCGCACATCCAGAAAATACGGGACTCATGTATGTAGTTTTAAAACGTTGCATGAGTTAAACTCATTGACAGCTTGAAAATACCAACTTTTCAGTCACATCATTCCAATCCAAATACCAATGAGAATATGACAGACATAAAAAACAAAAAACAAAGCTGGCGGTGCCCTAAGACAACAACTCAAATCTTCAAACTTGCGTTGACCTTTAGGTATGACAGACTGCAGACAGTGAGTGCTGACAGCAGCATTTGGCTCCTGAGCTGGGAGAGAAGCAGCAGCTGGCCTCATACGCATCTTTGTCACCTTGCTCTTCTTCTCTATCAACAATTCCCCATTTCCTTCACGAGATGTCCAACAAACAGTGGCCAATATAATGTCTCGTGCTGAGTGAGTGCTTCTGTGCACTGATGTAAATGTTTCCCTGTTGTTAGGCCCCGGGGTAAAAGCTAATAGGCTACAGAGGCAGTGAGAGGGGGGGCAGAGAGGACAAGAGGGACCAGAGGGACCAGAGGATGACTGAAAACTGTGGTCACTTAGAATTTAATCGACTAATTCAACGTGAACAACACAGATTGGATGGTGGTGACTGTATATGTGAACGTAAAACCCCAAACCCAAAAGCAATAATCACGTAATGCTTCTAAGATGGTGAGCTCACAGTGATCTTCAAAAACCCTGGAACAGTGTTGTCATGTTAGGTGGGTCGGAAGCGAAGTGGTTACAACGCAGCGTGGAAGAAAACAACATCCAGATGGTCTTGACTTTTAAGGAAGTCATCGTGTGACTTGAGGTTTTAGTCTGAATTTTCTCAAATTGCGCAATCGAATTTGCTGGAACTCCTGTTGGAGTCTCTGACTTCATACATGATACATGAAAAACAGATACAACTTGTCATAACACTCACAGATTTAATTGAATTCATATGCATGGATGTGAGAGGCAGTGTGGATAACATGCTTCCTTTTAGAAACACAGCAAGTACAAAAAAACAACCTAATATTTTAACAATTTGGCCAAATGGGACATGTTTGACAATTTTCCCCAGGTGACACTGCACTGATCTGCAGAATGTTAAGAAACAATTTGGCTTGGAAACACAACAGACGGATTGCACATTTAGATCTGCTGGAGACTGTGCTGTTTCCCCCAAGATCGTTAGTATAAATACGGCATGCTTCACAGACTCAAGATGATGCAAATGAAATGCATACACGTTGGTTACGTGGTGACACAAGAAACAGTCAGTAGATCTTTAAAACTATTGGATCCCGAGGTGGTGCAACTGAGGTGGAACAAGGGCCTTTCAGCATAGAGTTTGCATGTTCTCCCCGTGTGTGTGGGTTTTCTCCGGGTTCTCCAGTTTCCTCAGTCCAAAAACATTGTTGTTTGACTCTATGTGGCCCTGTGTTGGACTGGGTGTGACCCCGCCTTTTTGCCCTATGTCAGCTGAGATTGGCACAGCGACCCTCATGTGGAGGATAAAGTGGTAGAAGATGGATGGATGGTATGGATTCATACAATAAACTCAAACCATATGGAATCTGCATCAGGGGTGCAATAGACATGTTTTGGTGATATACATGCTACATGCATACACCACCATTAAAGATCCCAAGGTCATTGACGGATAATTTGTTGTTGAGGTCTCATCTAGGACTGGGACATCTACCTGAATCTGATCTGAAATCTGAAAAACATAACCAAAAAAAGGCCTTTTGTCCACTGTGCACCTTTTGCATGGAACACGCTACATAAAGACTGGAAACTGAGTTCATTTCAGTGAGCGTTTGTAGTACATGATGCTGAAACATAAACCGTGAATAAAAAGTGAACATAGTCTTCCATTTGAAGTAAGAATACATAAAATAGCCACCAGGGGGCGACTCCATTGTTTGCAAAAAGAACTTGAATGAACTCAAAAGAACTTGAATAGGAGTGTATCTGAAAATGAAGCTAATTCTTACTTCATTTAATCATAAACATCGTCCAGAGGAGTTAAAATCACTAGTTTCAGGTCATCTTGAATAGAACAAGATGTTTGCTGAATGATATCACCATTTAGAGGAAAATGGATAATTAAGCACGGCACATTTTTGTGAAAACCATGTGATTGACAGCTGGTAACATCTGCCTGGTTCCTGGTAACATCTGTGAATTTCCAGTTGCAAAACCTCGACTCGTAAACAGAGTTCAGATTCTTAAGGGAGACATCACAACCAGTTACCACTTGAGGTACAGACAATAGGCGCGAGAGCCCACTCTGTCTGAACTGTGAATGGCCACAGACGGGATTCTCCCAGGGCTGTGAGAGGCTCGAGGAGGTGAAGTAATGAAGTTCTCTCTCGTATTATTTTCATGACATTACGTTGATAGGCTGATATGAAGTTACCTATCAATAACTGAAACAATATCCTGCCTACCACGGCTTTAACTGCCTTGGCTTATGACCAAAGACAGAAGTTATACTGACACTTTGTTATTTGAGTCAGTGCATGAAGCCTAACTGGCGTGAAACACACTAACAAACAAAATGAGAAATGTCTCCAGCGCTCACAGTGCAGGTCCACTTCATTAATCATGCAACGATGCCAGAGACATTCTTAAACAGACATTCATTCTCATACTGTTCTCTATCATCATCCTCACCTTTGTTGACTCACTGCACATTTACCACCCTCACACTTTTGCGTCTGCTTTCTGTATGCCACCATACCTCTTATGGTTCTTTCAGCAGACTTACGGCTCCACTCAGAGGGACACAAATCACAAGCTGTCTTCTCCAGGCACAGCAGCCTGTGGGGCCGACGCTGGTGGCATGTCAGACTCTCTTGTTACACATTAGTGTCTGTGGTTCACCTTTGCTTGTCAAGTTACAGTCGAATTTCAGAAAGAAAAGCAACAGCTTATCTAAATTCATTAATTACTCACGGCAAAAGACTATTAAAAGAGCTCCGCATAATTTATCTGTAGACTTAGTGATTATGTAATTACTTCAGGTCCATATACTTTCCCTAAGCACTTCAACATCCTGCTTTTAATGTACCTGCACCCAGTTGCCGTGTGGAAATGGGAAGCAAAAGATGCTATTTTGGGGCGAATGACTGCTAATGATCTGTCTTTCAGGAAACAAACCATGTAATGGACGTCTGCGCCTTACGACCCATTATTTTCCATCTCATGGTCCTGGAGGACTCTTTGCAGCATTTTCTGCCTGATCCTGTTTCACTGCAGGATCGTTACACGGGAATAAGAGGAGCAGAGATGACTGGACTTTGAGAGACGACCGTTTACAGCAGTGAACCAGGAAACAGAGACCGATGGAAAATCGAAATTGATCTTATATAGGTCTGCTTAACGTGCTATGAAAGATTATCACTTGGAGGCAGCAGAAGTGAGCTCTAAACACATTATCGTATCATCTATTATTAGGGCCCAAGCACTGACTTTTCACACTTTGCAAACAAAAGCCCTACACTGCGTTTGACCATTTGAACATGTGGGGGAAAAAATGGGTGAAACCGCCCTTCAAATTTTGAACTTGAGTGAGTTTCTAAGGATATTTGAATTTTGGATAAAAAGCGACAGCCCCAGAATCACTACAACTGACACCTTTGTTGCACTGTTTGCATTAAGAATATCAATTACAGCATCTTTAAAGCATATATCAGGTCAAATCAATGTATGGTATCATCTCTTGAATCCTTATCTGGCAGTTCTGATCTGTCCTGTTTACACCTACCGTACCTTCTTGGCGCTACAGTATATGCAGCATTTAAGGGAAAAAAAAAGTCAGGACATTACTGAAGCAAGTCTTTTAGATGAGAGGCAGGTTGACATGCAGGTTAGGCCAAAGTACAAACACAGTGGAACAGTTTACCAAAGGTGTGAGGAAAACCAGCTGCTGCTTCTGCTTTGATCCTGAGGCATTCAATCATTGAGGTGATACTCACTAACAATACGTCTACTGGAAATATTTCTTATATATATATATATATATATATATATATATATATATATATGTATATAAAATAAATCTCATTTGACCTCATGCATCAGGAAAAATGTTTTCACTACAGCTCTACAGAATCTTTACAAGCTACTATGGCTTTTTCCCTCCTTCATTTATTGTAACTCAATTTGAGGATAGTTCTGAGAAGGTTCGACACAAACAAACACACACACACACACACACTCCAGGCTATGTTGTTGTGCAAGGTAAAAAAATCTATAACACATATTACAGCTAATGACCAGTGAGGCGTATTAGAGTTGATTGGATTTTTGGCCACAGCATTTATTTCTCTCGGACGGACGATCACTCTATTTTAAGCCCAGAATCAAATATACATGTTTTGCCCCCGGACGTCTGACCGTACTGACCCCAGAGCCGATGACCAGGTGAGTCATAGTGCGCCTAAAGATGAACTCTTTCTACACAAAAAGGGGATTTCACTGCTCTACCTTATGCACTTAAGGCATTCGTGTGAAGGTTGTTTGTGTCATCCCAGATGTAAAGAACAAGTGGTGGGTGTGCACTGGTGAAGCGAGACGCCTCTGCAGCAATGTTTTTCCACATCAGTGAAACACAACTCAAGCTTCGAATGGTGTTGGTAGTGAAATGACTTTAACTCTGCATCTGAAACTACATATGATGTTGATCAAGGAAGCATTGAAAGGCGCACATAGATGTTTTCTGTCTCAGTGGAAAACACTGAATGTTTATGAGTGTCAACAACGTGAGACTTCGGTCTGTTTGTCATTAGGCAAGTTCCATCAGGGGAATTACCGACGCCTGCCCATTATTGAAATTCAGTAGAGTACCGTGGGGTTTCAGTCAGGGCCTTCAGTAACGCACAAACACAACCACATACAAAACACACTATTATGCACTATATTCACAAGACAGTTGATCTGCAACAACCATAGCGCACACGCACACCACTGCGCATCTATAGGCTACTGCATCATTAACACCACATCTTCCGTTAAGTCACTCAGCAACCGCAATTTCACAAGCCACCATATGACACAAAAACAAGCTTCCACATGAGCATAGGTGTCAGCTACGCGGGGAACACGTCCCCGGCACTATTTATGATCAACAATTTTGTCCTCACCACTTCTAAGATATGTTATCAATTCATCATTAACACTTGAACTACCGAAAACGATGTAGCGCTTTGGTGTAGGTCTTCCTCTTGAAATAATTTCCTTCTTTTCTCCAAACAATCGCGTTGAAAAGGCCACACGAAGGAGATCAGAAACATGATGGATCGGTGGTGTTAATGCAGTGGCCATAGCTTACTTCAAAACCCGCCAAAGGTTCAAGAGTCGTTGATGACAACAGCAGGGGGCTAGCGCCAGACACATCGCTGGGCCTGGGGCGTTCTGTCACTATGCATCAAATTTTGATTGGTTGACGACACACGTCAGTCAAAGTTATAACCAAATAGGAAATGGCAGCTTCAACGAAAGGCCAGCAATACTACTAGAGCAGGTCCACGGAGCTATGATGCATTTAATGACATCCAGGAAAATCCAGCTCAGCTTCACAAAAAATAACCATATTCTTTCTGGAAATATAATCATAACATACTGAAAAAGTAATTGAATTCAGACACGTTCAGACACACATTAATTTGATTATTATATTATTGATAAATAATAATAAAAAATACTTTTTTGATATTGTCAGAGAAGGCCCTGCTGGCCCCGACAGCCCACCACTGTTGAATTTCACTTGAAGATTAGACCTTTTACAATCATTTTTCTAAATGTCCTTCAGCAGTTTGCACTCAAAAAAAAAAGTGTGCAGTTGAAAAGTGACAACTGCACAAGACAAACACACACACACACACTTTTTTTTCCAAGTTGTTAAAACTTGAAAAGAGTGTGACATATGTGTGGGAGTCCTTCTGACAACCGAAACAAACTAAGGAAAAAAAAACTGCTGACCAAAAAAAAAAATACATTCTCACTAGCAACACCAAAGAGGAAGTGGAAGCAACTGAAAGGGTGAAAAACAGACGGCAGAGAGAAGCATGAACTTGAAGTGCAGTAAAAATAGTTTGACACTATTGCAACATTCCAAATGTACAATTCAATGGAAGATTTTTGTTCTCTGGTTTCCTCCCACAGTCCAAGAAACATGCAGATTTGGGGATTAGGCAAATTGGACACTCTAAATTGACCGTAGGTGTGAGTGTAAGAGTGAATTGTTATTGGACTGGCGACCTGTCCAGGGTGTATCCCGCTTTTCACTCTGTGTCAGCTGGGATTGGCACCAGTTCCCCCCCGTGACCCTCATGTGGAGGATAAAGCGGTAGATGAGTGAATGAGTGAAGTCTGAAGTCTATATTATTTATGACTTGTGTTTAATTTCCCTGGTCGGGCCAACTTTAACTTTGTTGCAAAACACTTCAACCGCGTCCAACTTTTCAAATTCACAGCCATACGCACGCAGCAGCATTTCAATTGGAAACAACAAACTTGCATTATAGTGCACATGTATTACTTTCACTGTGTGTGAACAACATCTGTTTGAAATACTCCTGCTGCTCTCAGCCCTCGGTCCTATTTCTGTAGGTTGATCCATCATTTTCAAATTACACAGTTCTGGGGATGTAGTAAAAGACTTAGTGAGGAATGCAGATTTTTCCAAAACAATAAAGCTAATTAAAGCACCGTATGCCAACAAAAACTAATCCCAGAGCATGGATGTGTGTTTTGGTAGCAGCTTTCTGGGTTAAAAATAGTCATTTTGTGTCATCGCAACAACAACAAAGTAGTGCTGTTGGAAGGAAATGCTCACACCGTGAATCCTCGCAGTTCATGTGGCGCTATATAGTTTTATTGTTAACTTTACAACACCATTAAAGTCTGCTCAAATTACATATGAGGAAATTGCACGATGTTTGTCTCCTCTGGCTACTCCCGTGTGTAATTTCATCACTCAAACAAATAAACATATCAATTTACTTCTCACTGCAACATAAGGCATCAACTCACTCATTATCATTGCTGCATCTTAAATTACGCCCGTCAATTTCACTCTTATCTCTGATTTATAATCCAACCGCATGGGAATGCATTGGCTATATAACCATAGTCTAACATTTCTGAATTAATCAAATACCTGCTATTTAAATCAGCACAATATGATTATGTCCTACTAATTCTCTGCTCTTTTCAGATCCCTGGAAATAATCAACCAGGTATTCAAGCGAGGTTAAGTGAAAACACTGTGGCAGGAAAAATCCATTAGCACTTTAGCCGAACATTAGACGTGGAAAACAATTATCTTGACGTCTTGACGGTCACTGCCAGCCAGTAGTTTTATATTTCCCAGACAGACTCTGACATCACTCATTACAAAACAGAACACGCCGTCCGTCTGTACATGTTTTTGTTTCGTTTTATGGATAAAAATTTGACATGGTTAACGGTTTATTAAACCAGCACTAGTCCATTAATTTGACAGTGATATCACCGTGCTGTTTGTGGATTTAGGACGGGATGACGCAGCCATGACTTTGTTAGATGTACGACAAAACACAAACACACACACACACATAATGCACAGACATAATGCATTCCCTAGACCCTTACGCTTACATTAGCCTATTACAACTAAGTGCTTAACCATAATTCTAACCCTAAAACCAGGCCTTAATTGAAAAAGCCCTTTAAATTCGTGACGATGGAACAAAATGTCCCAACAAGGTCAAAAACGTTCACATGTTAATGGGTCCCTGCTAGACACCCAAGCCCACATGACTCCTGGTGGCTGTGTGTTGTAAGAATGTGTGGGTGAGCAGGTGTGAATGGGTGAATGGCAAAAATGTAGTGTAAAGCAGCTTTGAGAGGTCATCAAGGCATTCATGGGGAAAGCCAAAGCAAAGCACTATCACTAACCTTAAAGGAATACTTCACCGAGTTGCATTTAGCGTTGTATTACTAGAATAGGGGCCGCCAGTGACACTTGGTCCTGTTAGCGTAACTCTAAGCAAAG
Organism: Solea solea; assembly: GCF_958295425.1. Classification (NCBI taxonomy): domain Eukaryota; kingdom Metazoa; phylum Chordata; class Actinopteri; order Pleuronectiformes; family Soleidae; genus Solea; species Solea solea. Next base: position 15,288,331 of record NC_081140.1, on the reverse strand, counting down.
ATAGCGGACACTGTTTACATATCTAAAAAGTGCAGAATTAGCGTTTGCAGTATCAAGCCTCGGACCAAAAGAATGAAGATATTTCTCGACTCAGGGGAAACTGAGGTTGAGAAGCACAATTTTTCAAAAATACTACCAATATTCTAGTAATACAAAGCTAAATGCAAATCGGTGAAGTATTCCTTTAATCATTACCACTTAATGCCTGAACCTAACTTTGACCAAACCACAATTTACATCTTAGCCCTAAACCAGTTCCTCAGAAGTGAGGTTCTGCCTCATTAGGACCAGGTTTTGATCTCCGTGAGGACTACTGGTCCTCACAAGGTCAATACTCCCACACACACCAACACACACACGCCCACACAGAAAATAAATTTCCTCATGTAAAAATTGCCAAAAAAATTTTTCACAACACACTGCTGCCTCTCTTTTTGTGACTTGTTGACTCTAGTATCAGAGAGAGAGCGGTTTACCAAAAAAAGGCTGTCTAACGCTGAAAGCAAATATATCCTTTAAATATTGAACAGGCATAGACTCAATTAGGTGAGCTCTTTATTTTACAGGAAGTGGCTAAAATTCTTTTTTGTTTACTCATGTCCCCGCTGGCAGCCATGTTTTTTCCCTGCGTCTCTTCCCAAAAATGGTGATGTGCTGCCGCCATGTACGGCAAAATCTACCACGTCTGTCAGTAACCCTATCACTTTTAAACAAACTTTTCAATGCTTTTTCACTCACACATAAAAAAAAAATGAAGTAAACACACACACACCACAGCATTTGTCACCATCATCGACCAAAACAAAACGACTGAACTGTTGCTCCACATGTAACATGATAGCGTCTCGGATGAGGACTTTTAAGGACAACGACGCAGTCTCTGGCAGCAGATATGAGGGGGACACTTTTTCCCATCACATATTTTCTTGCCCCGTGCACTAGTAAACATCAGCGAGTGTTTGCTGGGTCGCAACATCCTGAACCACAGAATTTGCACTGGCAGCCTGGATGCAATTATTATGTTGTTGGAAATCTTTAGTCCCAGTTGTCTGCAAACTCTGGCCGAGAAGCTCTTCGGCGGGAGAACTTCATTTGCCCCCAAAAAAAGAACGTTCTGGAACAATCACAAAGAGGATTTAATACGTACGTTCCAAAAAGTAAGGAAAAACAAACGGTGAAAACGAAAAACTCTTGTTAAAACACAAAACTGACTCACACATTGTCACATTATATCAGTGGAAGCACTTTTTGATTCATTTGTTGACCACCAGACCATAGCACAGCATGTGCCTGTGGGTGGATTATTAGTCTTTTTTCACTGATGTTCACTTCTTGTGAAGAGAATAACCACAACCTGCAATCATCTAAATGATTCAGATGTGTGTGACTTGGTGGTGAATGATTTGTCGCCCTGATATTGGACTGGATGTCACCTGTTTCTTTTTTTTTTCACACGCCTCCCAGCACGACAACATATGATAACCACAATCTGCCTCACTAGGTGTTTGTTTGACGTGAGGGTGTTGTATTTCACCAATGCGTCATAGCAAAGATTTATTAGATTAGAAATCCCCTGAGATCGGTGGTGAGATGGAGGAGTATCAAACAAGAATCCTATATTGTTTTCCAGAAGAATCAACTACCAATATATCACCAGATTATGTTTTCAGATGGCCAGGTCAGCTGTCTAACTGACAAATTGGCTAGATTATCGTTGGAGAGATCACCCCTAGCATCACTAGCTATGTTTACACAAGTAAACTTGTGCACACAAGTAGTCGGAATAAAAGCCTGATGGGAATAAAAATATGTCATGTAAACATGCCAATCTGAAAACTCTGCTCTGATACAGCCCATTTGGAAAAGTAATTTGATTCCGAACAAGAGGGCTGGTGTATATAATACAACACTGGTGGCTTTAGTGGGGTTTTTTCAGTCAGTGATACATTGGTGACATCATTTCTCACTTCCTCTCATTATTTAACATGAGTACAAAGTGAATTCTGTTGCCTGATTTATAAAATCAGCATCGAAGGACAGTTCCATGTTCAATTGGATGCAGGGCTGCAACGATTATTTGATTAATTGATTACTAAAGTGATCAGCAACGATTATTATAATCAGTTTGAGCGTTTATTCAATAATTAAAACAAGCTTTGTCATTTTTCAGCTTCTTAAATGTGAATATTGTCTGGTTTCTTTGCTCAAAGAAATCATTCAAACTGAATAAAATGTGGATTGTGGACAAAATAAGACATTCAAGAATGTCATCATTTCCAGATTTGGGAAAGACAGATAAACATTTTTTTTAAAAGTTCAGGCATTTTACGGACCAAGAAAGTACTCGATTCATCGATTAGGAAAATAACCATTAGTTGCAGCTATTGGATGTTGATATACAGTATGCCCTTGGGATGAACGACATATTTATGTATACAGTAAGGAAAATGCAGTCGGTTCAGATTATTACTGTTTTGCACAAGAGGTTCTTAAACCTTGTGCACATAGATGAATCAGAAAATCTCCTCAACAACCAAAAATGTGTCACACTGTGTTGTTTATTTTAGTTTCCATGTACATAACGGATAAAGACTTTGGGAATACAGTACATTTATTACAGTGATCTTAGAATAACCAGATGAGCATCTGTCCCTCGCTCCTACTGTGCATGTTTTAGCTTACGTTGCCTCAACGCCGATTCAATGACTTTCAGTTTAGACTTGTGTCACGGTGAGAGTGATGTGGAAACGCCGGACCGAGTAAGACTGCTGATGTAACTGCACACTGTAAAATGACCTTCAGACAGAAGCTGAGGAGCATGTTTAAAATTTGCATAGCCCTTGACTACGTCAACAGGGTGACAGTGGGTATAATTAATTTTAAGTTACACCAGATTGTAAACAGTATGAACATTAACTCAGTTCTTTTTGTCTTCAAAGTCAGCAAAGTCAGACGCCTTTGAACAATAGTTGTTTTAGATTTTAGTGACTTAAAAGATTAGAATTAGTTTTATTTGCGAACACATTTGCTATTGATCTAAATGTAAATGCAAGAGAGTCACACATGGATCAAGACTTGTTCTGCTACTTGCTCATCCCAAAGTTGTCTTTTAGATTTCAGTACAGTTTACCTTTTTTTACAGTTTGGTTTTTTTATCATAAAAGCACACATCATAAATACAACCCCGACATACAAACGTCAACGCGTCACTGTGCGTATCGAATGACCCCACAAGGGGTTTGAACCCTATGGTTGAGAAACTCTACACTTGGGTGTGGAGATCAATTGACGCAATGTTATTTGAACAATGAAGTTGCTGATGGATCGAAAAATAACTGCCAACTAAAAAATCTGTACATAAACATGAGAAAGATGTGTTCCTTATTAATGTCTTGAAGGCTACTGAGAATATACTAAGTCACCTCTCAGGTAAATATTTCTATAAATGTATTGTATTTTAACACATGCAAGGAAACTACTGACCTTTCACACTAATGCAGCACAGGGAAATCTACCTTCTGTTAGCCTTGCTGCTGACAAATGTGAATAAAGAGTGAAAACAATGAAAGACGTGGAAATTAGTGCAAAACACAATAATACAACGATACAAAAGAAAAAAAGGAAGAATGTATAAAAAGCTGGTGTTAATGGTTTGTGAAGTGTATTTTCGAGGGAGAGGTGAAAAGTTCATCGGCCGACTAGAAGTAATGTCAGAGCAATGATACTAACTGCATTGTTTCCTCCCAGATAAACCCACATCTGATAGCTAAGTGAGGACTTTAGACATTTGGACACAACATGGACAACATTTGGCATTGTGGTGTTACCTGCAGAAACATGGTTGCTACATTAGGGGATGAAGCTCCAGATGTATCAACTGTGCAATGTTGGGAAACTGAATTCAATCCTTGAATCCTTGAAAATGACCCATGATCCGAACATCCCAAGAAAACATTGGTTGTGTTCATCACATGGTGATCGGCGACAGACATTTGACTGTACTCAATGCTGTAAGTATCTCCCATGAAGGTTTCTGCCCAGTGGGTGGCGCAGCTTTTGACCCCTGATCAAAAGGACACCAGGCTGGTCATGTCCCAGGAATAGGTTTGGAAGCCTATCCAGCTGGTGTTCTTGAACGTTTCCTAACCCAGAATGAGTGTTAGGTCCACCACTTTGAGCCAGAGACAAAAAGGCAGTCCATGCAGTGGAGTGAGCTTCTATACTAATGGAAGCAACACCAATGGAAGAAATATGTAGACTACAGGTGAGACTATGTTGAAAATTAACCACATTTGGTCAAATTCGAATATTACATCATGGTCAGCCTATGAACTGTTCAGCCAACCCTTGAATAAACTCTTAAAATGACATGAATGATGACAAAAAAAACCTGTCATGCTCATCTGTATGTCTTCTGTTGAATTTCTGTTAATCTACTATATAACGATTGGTTGATAGGACCAAATGTTAAGTTTGTTAAGTGTGAAAACTCACACATTTCTGCTTCTTTTTATGTCTATAATGCTAAATTAATATAATTTAAACAAGGAAATCACAAACCTAAAACCCAAACTTTAAACTGAAGCAAGAAGAAAAAAAGAGCTACGTTCTCAAATAACACCGACTGCTTGACAGCATCTGCTGACCACTTACATTAACTACACACATCTGGAGTCTGGAGGCACATTATCGATTGAAGAGGATTGATTCATCGTGTACTAATGGTACTCAATATCCTGAAAGGAACAACAGTTCCACAACTAATGCTACTGGCCAAGATGATAAAAATTTTATTACTTCGTCAATGAAAATAAATTGTTGGTTGTTGGCTGGAAAAGTATTGGATGAGTCAATTCTACGGGGAAGTGTAGGACAGTACGATGCCACGGTGACTGCAATTATCTCCTACTCCAAGCTCACACATGCATGTCTGTCAGGAACAAACAGCTATTAATACTGAACGGGGACCAAACAGACAAATAAGAGGAAATCATTATTGTCCAATCTCAAAAGACACAGGCTTTTGCCTCTTTCTCTATCACTAAATTGTTAATGTAACTGTGTCCCAAATTACCCGATGACCAGTTCAGTATCAGTATTATGATTTACAGTGGGAGGGTTTTTTTTTTTTACAGATAAGCTGTAAAAAACAAAACAAAGTAAGTAGCTTTAATACACCAAAAATGTTTAAAATCTTAAACTTAAAAATCTAGTTAGACTGAAGTTAGACATAAAACCATCATAAATACTCACAATTAAGAGCCAGGATTTACACACACACACACACACACACACACACACACACACACACACACACACACACACACACACACACACACACACACACACACACACACACACACACACACACACACACACACACACACACACACACACACACACACACATATTCTGCAGTGCCTCCATGTGCCTGTGCTTTACTACACCACAGCAATACTGTAATCTTTGAGATGAACATGTAACCACACAAACAGGAAATTGCTCACTGCTGCGGTGCCAGTGTGCATTTGAACATATCTTTTCCCCAAAAGTGTGACGTTGTAGTTCAGGGGGGTAAAGCTGCAGTCGTGCATTATGAGCAAACAAAAAGGCGGCGGCTGCTATTTTCACATCTGAAACTAAAAACAGGAAGATCAATACTGTAAAAGCTGATTTTACAATTACCCTCCTGTAATACAATGACAGGAGGGTTTAAAGGAAAAGCACATACTTAAAACCCAAGTCATTTCAGTTTGAAATGTATGGAAACAGTCAATAATGAAATGGCCAAGCTACATGTGTGGTTTAATATAAATAAACTATCTCTAAATTTAGAGAAAACTAAATATATGCTGTATGGGAAAAAAGGATGTAAGACTAGTATTAACATACAAGTTAATGGAGTGGACATTGAAAGGGTTAAAGAGTACAAAGTGCTGGGAGTGATTATTGACATTTTAAGTTGGAAGCCACACACCAAACAGTTAAAAGGCAAGCTGGCCAGGAGTGTGTCCATACTTTGGAGGGCACAAAAACTATTAGACCAGAAGGCACTGTACTTGTTGTACTGCGCACTAGTCTCTCCACACCTGCAATACTGCGCAGAGGTCTGGGGACACACTTACAAAACCACTACTTATCCCCTGTTTATACTCCAAAAAAGAGCCTTGAGAATCCTACATCATGCCAGTTACAGAGAACATACAAATCAACTATTTACCAAATCAAAAATACTTAAATTCTATGACTTAATAAAATACCGCACAGTACAGATGATTTATAGGGCTGCCAACAAAAACCTCCCTCACAATCTACAGACATTATTCCTGAACAGAGGGGAGGGACACAATCTAAGAGGGAACATGAGGTTTAGGCAGAGAAGGGTAAGATCTACATTAAAATCCTTTACTGTATCGGTCACGGGGGTCAGACAGTGGAACAATCTGGATGAGGAGATGAAAAAAAACTGAGTGTATTTAAAAAGAAGTATGTAGAGATGACTATTAATCGATACAGAATGACACAGAAAGAAAATATGACAAAGGTCAGAGACAGAAATTTGTAGACACTGGGGGAAACGGTGCAACGGTGCGATGGAACACCATGAACACATGTACATACACACATGGAGTCTGAGTTGACTGTCTAGAGCTAGACTATATCTCTGAGTGCTACCGGATGCTGAAACATGTTTTCTTTGTCAAAATGTCATAAAAAAAAAAAAAAAAGCAAAAAAAAAAAAAAAAAAAAGGAAATGAAATGTATGATGATAATGGGGGCGGGACTAGTTAAGCTTTGCTTCTCCCGCTTTCCCTTTCGGTTATGTATATTGTGTGAACTGCAATGTTATGTGATGAGTGATCTAAATGTCATGACCGAAATAAATAAATAAATAATAATGTATAGTCATGGTTATGAACCCACTGAGAATTATCCACCGTCTTAACAGTTGGCACCTTTAGCACATCGTTTCAATGTTGAGCACAATGATTTATTCCTTTGCTTCACTCTCACTCATGGCCTTACTTTGAGTTGCAAGAAAGCTGGGAGACAGCAGAGAAGGGCAGTAGCTACTAAAAGAAGCAATTAGGAGCTGGTGGAGACCAAATGCATTCTCGAAAGGATGCACTTAGAATCACCTTCACTGTGGTCAGACAGTGAATGCTGATGTTGGTCCACTCTTGGTGGATGCCTCAAAAGGAAATGCTCCAGGGAAAATGTTCCATATCAATTGAAATGGCATTTACACAAAAATGAATAATCATGTTAGTCCATCTAAAACTGGACTGTAACTACAATGTGTGTTAGTCTGCATGACATTATAATCAAAGAAGGACTAATGCAAATGCTAGACAAATTACTACTGCATGTATAGCTTTAGTCCGGTCTGGAGTCTGACTCAAGTTAGCCTGGTGCTCTGTGCATGGGGGGTGTCATGATAATTGCATATATGAAATACCGCTGTACGAACAAGACTATCGCAGAGGAGGACAAGACGCAGTACAACCGTAAATGACGTCGCCTTGTATTCACACTGGTTCAGACAGAAACATGTAATAACACCGTGTACCGGCAGCTAAACAGGAGCGCCAGCGTGTGACGAGCTGACGTGCTCTGACAACTGAACGTTTCTCTTCCTGCTTTTCAAAATTCCAGCCCAGCTATTTCGGGTAAGAGGTCAACCAGCGATGCAGAGATGTTCTACAGTCGGTGTTTAGTGACGAGTTATAGAATGAGCACAGTTTGAATCCCTCAGGGCTTCACTACTTAAACAACTACTAAAAGACACTGTAAACATCCATCCATCTTGTTCTGCTTCATCCTCCACGCGGGGGTCGCTGGTGCCAATCTCCGCTGACATAGGGTGAACGGCGAGGTCCAATTTGCCTAATCCCCATATTGCATGATTTTGGACCGTGGGAGGAAACCCCCACGCACACATGGGGAGAACATGCAAACAACGTGCAGAAAGGCTCTTGGGTCTTGAGTGCTAACCACTACATCAACTGTGTGGAACTTGAATCGCTCACACAACATCTCTGTTACAACTCAGCTGATCTTAACTACAACGACTAGTTAGTCTATTGCAAATACAGTTCATCAGCCCTCACCGTCCCGGGCTCGCTCTCTGTAACTCGGAACACAGACGAACAAAGCAACAGCAATGAAACATGGATAGAAAACTAATAAGCTGCTGGAAGGAAGCAATTTCCCTCCCCCCCCCGGGGACCAATGAAGTTGTTCTGATTCAGATTCTGCCAGGGTTTGAATACTGCGACAGTAGCTGAAATAAACTGCGCAGTCGAGCAACAAACAAAGCTTGACCTAAGAGTAAAAATCTCTAGTTCATTTGCCAATGAGTCGAGACTGTTAACCCCAAGTTGCTTCTGAAGGCCGCATGCTTTATATTCCCTATAACAACATGTACAATAATTGACCCGTCTCAAACATGAGCACTTTACTATCACCCGATGTCACTGGCACTTCATTAACGGCTGTTTTTATATGTTAATGTATGTACTGTATATGTATAAGAGTATGTATGTGTGTGTGTACATATGTATTTCCTCCTTTATGTAACTTTTGAGCTCTCATGTTTTTGTTTCCCTGAGTGTATTTTCATTTTTATCCCTTATAACATCAACCTGCTCAGGGACTACAGGCGGGAATTAGCATCAGGCTACAACCTGGCATATTTACATTTGAATATTTATTCATATGCATTGTCCCTTTCCTTAAATAAATAAATAAATAAATTAATAAATAAATAAATAAATAAAAAGTTGTATGAATATGTGAGTGAATAGGAGAAAACTGTAGTGTTAAGTGCTTTGAGGTGGTCATCAAAACTACAAAAGGATGCTACATGAATACAGACCACTTACCCTTTACCTTGAGGGTACATTTTCTGTCCACTTTCCCCTTAAACTCAGTAAAAATGACTCGTAAATCCAAACAGGTAAAAAAAAAAAAAAGGATATAAATAGCAGGATGAGCAGCCTGTGCCTTTGTGACTCCCGTAATAAGAGTAAATGTGTGCACATACACGAATGTGTGCCTTGTTTGTGTTGTGAACGCAGGATAAAGTGTCTTTCCACTAAGGAAGGGAATCCTCATTGTTCAGTCCACAAAGCCAGCTGCTGATTGCAGAGCATCATCTTTCATGTCAGAAAACCTGGACGAGGCCGGTAACGCCGTCTATCTCCCGGCAACACCTGGAGCACAATAACAGTGCGGAAAACAAAGCTGGCGCTTGTCTCGTCACACCACGCCGGGTTCTGACATCTTTAACAGCACTGTTCCCATGATGCAACACCTGACTGCAAATGGCCATGTACCCCACACCCCAAAGGAGTCAACCATTTCCTCTGACATCACCTCTGAGTGTGGATTTGGGGAATTACCCTCCTGGAAACACACTGAATCCAGTCCGATCTGTGGAGTGTCAATGAACACATTTCATTTTGTCATTCTATCCGTACATCTTCACTGGAATTCAAGGCATGGGCTGTGACTGGAAGGACTTAAAGGGTCCTGGGTGTTTGGGATTAGACAGTAACTGTAAACGAGCTAAAATAAATAATAAAAAATAAACAGCCTCCTTTGTTTTAATGCTTGACTTGTTTTAAAGCTGGATGTCATTTGATGGAATTTGTCTTCGTTTGGCTTCAATTAATCGCTTTGTCGATGCTCCAAGTTCATAGATGGATGAAAAATGAAGCTCTGAATCTTGAAACGGATGCATTTACAAATCCACTTGTTTTTCTTAATAATTTCTTTCAAACTTCCTCCCATATGTTTTTGTTTCAGTGTGCTTCCCTTGTGCTCCTCCTGTCAGACAGCCGAGATTGATGAGGTGTTGTGCTGAGGCTCGATTCCGATAAATAAACTGAAATATAATTGCTGTTCGTCCTGACAATCATCCTTTCTGCCAAGTGTTATTAGCAATGGTTTAGCTTTTCCACATTCCCAAATCATAGAACTTTACATGTGCCAGTGGACCAAAGTTTTGTTTTTTTACACTTTAATTTCTTACTTGAAAGCAGGAACAAGAGTAAGAAGACTTAATGTCAAAGATATTCGTCCACTTCGCTCGGTGGAAACAATCATCTATCCGAGTCGACTATTTATCAACACGGGGGTAAACAGGAGAGCTTGGGCATTATTCACCAAAAAATCAGCATAATGTAAATCAATTGATCTGAGAGAGAACTGTTCCTCACCTGCACTGAATTTTGACCAGGCAATTCATTGAGACGGGGAACTCTGATTCAACTGAGCCGAATCGGAGATTTTGATTACCAGTAGTGCTGTAAAGTCATGTATTTAACGTTTTTAAGAGCAGGTGTCAATATGTTAAGCACGCAAAGAAGAATGGGAATAGATGCGCTTGTTCACAGTGACACAATTCATGGCCAAGCCAAAGGTTTCAGGTTATTCCACTGCTACACGTGGGGGGGCAACTAGCCAAGAAATATTCAATTGTGCCAGCAAAAACAGAAAAGAAGAAGAACACTGCCTGCAAACAAACATGGACATAAAAAACCCCCCCAAAAAACCCAGATGATTCTCAGACGTTTCATGAGGAGGGAAACACAACTATCAGACTAAGGCGATACATGCATTGTGTCCTCGTAGGAAAAGCTAAATATAAACAACTTTATATTAAAAAAAAAAAAACCTCCACAGGGTGCCATTATTTCTTTAAACCACATCCAATTCCCAGACCTTTAATCTAACTTTACTTCAATAATCACAAGCTGTGTAGAGTTTACGTACAGGGTTTTTCCTGGATGCTGACACATGTGAAACGTTCGACAAGCATCATTTATTTAGTTTATGGATCTTTTGTGTCCAAAGTGTCAATGTGTGTTGACCCAAGACATGGGAGTTATACTAATGGACACGGCATCAATGCTGCTGCCTATTTACGACAAAAAAAAACACTGTTTGTTCATAGTTTCAACTGTCAATAGGAACATTTTTTTTATTCATTATTTATTCCAATAACTTTGATTAATTAATTTGGAGCAGCGCTTCATTGATCCAGCTATTGACGAATGACACGTGTCTCGCAGGCAGTTTCTCTTGACGTCATGGGACCAGCAGAGAGCGATATTGGTGATTATCGCAAACAAATGGGTCTGGAAATTGTCCCCCACAGGACACAGCTTTGATCATTTATAAACTGGGGATGACGGGCCAAAGAAAAGTAATTTGTGAGGGAAACCTCCTGCCGACACATGAAATACTCATGAGAGTGTGAGCATATCCGGCCAGGAAATGACATGTCATCAGATTTAATGAAAACCCATCTATTAAATTTTATTATTTTTATTTGTTTTATAACATCAAATGTCAGAAAACGATCAAAACACTCCATCATATGTTCTCAGAAAGACAGATGATGTCTTTTTTTTTTGCAACCAAAACACAATATTTTACCAGAGCTGTTTTCAAAATGTGAAATTACTTACTATTTCAGCTCTATTAATGCAAACAATAAGGTGAAATTTCCTTTAAAAAAAGAGTCTTGCACACTCCTTCTGACAGTTTAACATACATAGAAAGAGAATATAGCATACAAAAAGTATAAATGGCAACACCTGCTAACCTGTTTATTTTCCAAATCTCACTCTCAAAAAAAAAGACCTAAACACAACGTCAGCAATGTTATGTCAACCCCTGAGGCAAAGATCACAGACAATATTGTTGTGTTTTCCAATTCCGTCTCTTCTTTCCATATCAATCTCGTCTTCCAGCACCTGCATCACACACCACACACATCTACCCGCGCGCTGTTCCTGCTGATGAGGGCAAAAACGGTAGATGGATCCCATTTTTCATCTCCAAGGTATATTCTGTATCATAAGACACATGTAGGAGGGCTTATATAGGCACATTATTTGGAAAAATAACGACACAATAACTTTCCTTTCCTTTCCTTATCTGACCTTGACATTATTTTTTCCATGTACAGCACAGAATGTGTGGTTTTCACAGACGTCTGCTGCGCCTCAGGGAAAGTGAGCGATGTTAATCACGAAGCCACATCTGGCTGCAGACAGGCACTCACTCACTCACTCACACACTTCACTGGCTCCATCCGCGCTCGCTTGCTCATGCACACAAACACAGACATACACATGTGCATCTTCTGAGAACGCATGAGTCATGAATTGCGTAACAGCTGGCAGAGCAACGCACTCAGGATTAGGCATGCAGGACAATGGTAATCGTCTCACTGGACTGAATGTGGATTCATTAGGGTTGTGACGTCGATAAACGACTTAAAAGGACAGCGGTATGTTCTATAGGGGCAAAGCGAAGGTTGGTAAAAATCTCACCTAGTAATGTGACACAAGCAAACCACGGAGGGAGCGGGGATCTTGTGAAATCAAAAACATGACCGCTTACACAGCCAACACAGGCTTTTACGTGTTGACAAGTCTCTGTGCATTCCCCCAGCAGCTTGCCCCCTCAGCCACGTCTCTGAGCAAATTCAGCAATGCACCACAGATTAGTCAGACCTTTACCACAACCCTTACCCAGACGCACACAATGACTCCTGAAAACTTGATTATCGGAAAACACTAGTGTTACCATGCTGGCTAAAGTTTTAGCGGCAGTTTAGCTGAGGACCACAGGTGGTGGAGCTCTGCCCTCAGGGAGAGGCAGGGCTGGACCAGCCCTCCGAGGTTGTCAAGTTCGGTACACTCCTCTCAAATATGGGAAGATATGCAGCTAAAAACACAAAGACACAACACACACACACACACACACGCATGCACACGGCGGTGACAGCGTGCTTTGTGTAGCAAAGGCTGCACTTCCAGACACACCTTTTTATTAGTGAAACTGTCGGAGCTCTTGGGCAGGCTCCAACAGGGCACACAAACACATACCACAGTAGTAAAAACATCAACGGTCACTAGGCCCGCTGTGCTTTCTATGTACATAATAATTGCAGAATAAGGGGAAGGTATTCATGTTCATGTGCAGATGCACAGGCGATCAGTCAAATCCCTAACACCAAGAAAACCAACAGCATGGTGGAAGCAATACCCTCTACTGACAGTGTGCAGATACAGAGAATAATAGCAATTGACTTATCTTAACTTAAAAGTCAGATTTCTGTTCCACCTTTAGTACAAACTGGATTGAATGATTGGTCACAACTCATTTGTACTGCTGACTTCATTTGTTTTCCTATTCTGATTTATTTGGAATTCTACCAGTGCTGTGATTCAATAGTATTAGTATTTGCATTTTTTTTTTCCCCTCCTTAAACCAAAATTGTTTGAGAAAATAACCCATGAGTCATGCATCCAAAATCAATGTACATCACATGTGTCAGTGAGTCAGTCTGACATTAATCTAAATTGAATGGTACATTGGTACAAAATATGTATCACGTATAGGAATGTTTTTACTTACTACATTTAGCTGCTCCTGCTAATAATAATATAAATACAATCTGGCCAAGTAGAAAATAGTGTTCTCATTGTTCACTGAGCGAGTTCTGTGAACAGTGAAACAGAATGCTGGGTCAAAATGAATAAAGCGTCTCAAAACAGGGCACAGCCTTCAAATTAAACTATGGTTATGTTTAAAACCCTGGATTGCAGATGACACAGATAAACAGAACTTCTAATATGTTTGAATGTAAATTGGCAAATGCTGTATCTCTTTATCAAGCTGTAGAAATATCCCAATTCTGGGGGAGAAATCTTTTTCAATTGTCTACATAGAATCTTGTGTTTTCCACCCTCACCATTGCTACAATCCTTTTACTTTCACTGGGAAGGACTGGCTCATGATTTCACAGCTCCATAAATGACACACTCGGGCGTCAGTCAAGTCAAACCTCAGTCTGTGTGACAGAAACAAAACAAACACAGAGGGACGTTCGAAAGGTGAACTTACCGTGAGCGGGAGGGAGCAGACAACAAAGATGACAGTGATGAGCGCCAGCAGCACCAGGTGGTCCATCTCCTCTTCTCCCCGTCCGAACCAGGTCAGGCTCAACTTCTTCTTTCTCCCGGTCGACACGACCGAGCCGCGCCGCATCATCTGGCTCCGGTGCATCTGGCGCAGGCTGACAATCACTGAGCCGTTGCACACAAACACTGCAAAGATGAGCAGCGCCATGAGCGAGGAGTAGGACAGAGAGAAGGCCAGCATCAAGTTGGCCTGCTCGTCCCCTGTCGCGTCCATGTCGATGAAGCACCACGTCCCGGGGCAATACTGTCTGAACTTGCCATATCCGGCGTATGGCAGGAGGCAGAAGGCCAAAGAAAATAGATAAATAAAGACAAGCGTGATTTTGGCAAAGCTGCGACGGATGTGTACAGCATAGAAATAAGGGTGGCTAATTGCCAGGCAGCGCTCCACAGCCATTGCACACAGAATGAGTGTGGGCGCCAGGCCGAAGAAACTCATAGCAAAGCCCAAGATGTTGCACAGGGTTTTGCCACCCAGAAGTAGCAGTGACATGTTCTGGGCGTAGCAGATGAACACTGGCGGGCTGAGGAGGCACGTGCCCAGCAGGTCGGTGACGGCCAGGCCAGTCACCAGGATGCAGAACAGCGAGGACCTGGAGCGATGCTCCTTCTGGTGCACCCCGAGGATGAAGAGGGCCAGGAGGTTCCCCACCACACCAGCCAGAAACATGACGGTGCTTATGAATGGCGTGCCGCTTTCATTCACGGTGTGATTGTCATTGCACGATCCGTTAGAAATCATGCTTATGTTCATGTCCAACTCACTGAGGAAGACGAGTGCCAGCTCAGTGTGGAACTAAATAGGAGTTCCCAGACGACAGAAGGGAATCCTGACCTCTTGACACCATCGTTCGGCAACACTCCTGGTAGGGATGTATGGTGGGACCCATAATGCTGTGCACATTTAAACCATGCTTTCTGGGCTGTCCTGTTGATGCAGAGAGTCTTTAAATCTTTTCTGTGAAATAAACGAGAGGAAAACAATGCTGATTATTGCTCAGGTAACATTTGAAACATGTAGAAAAAAAAAACCTGTGCACATTACTGCCTAGATTGAACTGCTGCTACACCTGTGGACATTTGTGGTTGAAGGAGAAAGACAATGTGCTACAACTGCTTCTGTCCTGAGCCTGATTGAAAAACATCAAAAGTCAAATAATTGTCCAACTCATTTATTAGATCTTTGTATTACTGTATTACTTTTTCTTTCCTTTGTTTCCTGTTCTGTTTTTCTTTCTTTCCCTCGCCTTTTCTCTATCGTGCATGCGTGTTTGTTTGGTTGAAAATCAATGAACAGTTTAAAACAACCAGATAAAGACGCATGACTGCCACTGATGTCTCTTTGCTTCTGCTTATATTGTGACACTGTCTGTTTCAGTGACGATCAATCGCTCACCCGTGAGTGTCTCTGGAGTGAAGTGTGTTTCATCCGCTGCTGCTGCTGCTGCTGCTGCTGCCTCTTCTTCTCCCGTGGATTCAAAGTCCTTGTTGGAAAAAATTGGACGCGTTTCCAGTGTTACAATCTTGGACTCGATATTTGAACCTGTCGCTGTAGAACACGCGCTGACAGACAGAAGGAGAGAGACGAGTTTAAAGTTGCGCTCCTCCTCTGCTCTCGCTCTCCTCTCTCTCCTCTCACTCACTCACTCACTCACACACACACACACACGAAGTCCCGCCCACTACACTGACACACAGAGACACTGCAGTGTTTAGTAACTTTGCTCTTGTTCCACAATATTATACATCATTTAAAGGTCTAGTGTATGCCATTTGTCAGAAATTTAATTTAGTACAATTAAACTGAAATTTCACCTGATTTTATGAATTGTTTTACATTACCCTACCCCACAGTGGTATGGTGGCCAGTCACCACCATAAATAGGAAAACACAACAACATTAACTTAAAACACGACAAAAGCAAAAAACACAATGAAATTAACTGAAAACACAGCATTAACTGAAAACACGACATTAACTGAAAACACAACATTAACCGAAAACACAACGACATTATCTGAAAACACAACAACATTAACTGAAAACACAACAACATTAACTGCAGACACAGCATTAACTGAAAACACAACGACATTAACTGAACACAACGACATTAACTGAAAACACAACGACATTAACTGAACACAACGACATTAACTGAAAACACAACGATATTAACTGAAAACACAACATAAACCGAAAACACGACATTAACTGCAGACACAGCATTAACTGAAAACACAACGACATTAACTGAAAACCCAACAGCATTAACTGAATACACAACAGCATTAACTGAATACACAACAATATTAACTGAAAACACAACAATATCAACTGAAAACACCACAACAACAGCAGAAAACATAACATTAAATTAAAACTGCCTTTCTTTATTTACGTATATCACAAGCCGGGTCAGTAATACGTTGGACCACCATATGTTTTTAGAATAGCCCAAAATGAACAAACAAACTTGGGTGTAAGTTACCTGGCTGAAAAAGAGGGAGTTTACAGTGAGATAAAGGTGGAGAAAGCTACGTTAAGAGATGCTCCATCCACATTCAACACATAGACTTTATGCACTTTGTTCTCTATGTTGTGAATAAATAGAGAAATCCTGCACTTTCAACTGTTCAAAGACGTTATCTTTCCTTCACTCAGACAGATAACGTGACGTGCCGCTACACGATTGTCTTGCAATATATTGATTATCACAGAATCGTTGTATCGTGGACCACATGATCGTGAAGTACCCTGTGCTTCCCACCCCTAATGCATTTTGTATTATCTGGCCTTTCATTTTGTTGTGTTTTCTATTACTGACTGATTTTGCATGCAACAGTTTCAAAATCAGAATGTTAGTATCACGTTTGTTTAAAGGGCCAGTGTAGAATAATTAGTGATATCTAATGGTGAGACTGTAGATTTTAAAACTCTTTTTCAAGGGTGTTTTTTTTCGTATGCATGTTAACATTTGTTCGTCTCTTTGGGCAGCTGTGGTGGCACAAGCTGACGACTCTTATACGGCCATTCTCCAAAGTGTCTTCTGCATAGAGGACTGTTTTTAGTTCTCATACTGGTTCCCTGTCCTGACGACCTGAACTGAACACGGCCATTGTTAATATTATTGCTAATACTTGTGCTTATCTTGCTGTAACATGTCGAAAGGGCCCACTGGCTTGCTGCCCATAAAAATCAAATTAGCCTATTGTGTAAGTATTTGGTTTGGCACGGTCTCCTCACGGTTTTTCGAAAAAGGTGTTTTTAAAAAGGTGCCTTTGTGTTGTTGGCTACGGTTTACCTGTCATGCAGCTTTTAGTCCAACTAAATCTAAGCATGTTTTTATTGTGCTTGTTTTTTTTTGCTGCTGGTTCATTTTTCACTGTCTGTTGACTGACTGTCAGCCACTGGTGAAATACCTGAGCTTTGAGACAGGTTAATGTTCAGCAGTGTTTGTATGCGCTGAAACAGACTGTGTCCTTTGATTGATCGCTCGGGCTTTAAAATGCTGAAAATGTTGTCAAAAATGGGAACAACCTGACATGGCACTTGACAGACGTGGAACCAGAGAAAGACTTTTCAAAATAAAACAACAGTCACATCAGTGGCTCGCATTGTCCTCACACTGGAGGAAGATGGATGTATTCAGATAGAAATGAATAGAACAAAATCATTCTTTGGGAAAAGAGTAGAATTGAGGCAGCTGTGCTCAGCGGTTAAGCACTTTGTCTTCCAACCAGAAGGCCAGGGGTTTGCTCTCTGGCTCTGTTTAGAGGTTATTATGCTATTATTTTACTGGTCTGGCACACTGATGAAATTGCACTGTATGTGGCCCCTGAACTAAAATGTGTCTGACACCCCTGGACAACACACTTAATCCCCAAATTGCACACTGCTGATGTGAATGTGTACGACAGATGTGTGATAGAAAAAGTGCTGCATATAGATGAATATGGCTTGATTGGTCTTTAAGACTTTGCGCTATGTAAAGACAGAATACTGCATTGAAATTCTGACAATTTTCGTTGATGTTGATGTTGTTATTCTGCCTCAGTTTAGTCGTTGTGAACAGAAACGATGTAACATTAAAAATGACCGAGGGCGTGTTTTTATGTTTATGCACCGGCGGGCAGGTTAAGGCGCATTAATCCCGTCAAACTGCAAGCTCCTATCTGTCATGACATAAAACAAAGCACTTCCTGTATGCAGCACAGAAATCTCATTGGGCAATATGAGATTATCATCAAGATCTGACTAACACATAGAAAGGATGTGTGCGCTGCATGGCAGCTGGGTTAAGAACAGTGAGAATGTAGGAAGGGGAAATAACTATCGAAGAAATAAATGTGCTATAAAATCAAGTCGACTCCTTCTACATGAGGCCATGGACATATTCATCACCCCTGGTCGTCTGGTAGTCTTTTATCTTCCCCCACACACTAACTCACACTGAGGTGTAACACATACACACACACACAGTTGCATGATCAGTGCTAGACAAAATGTGTTTTCCATCACTACAGGCGTAGGATGACCTGGTGCTTTGCTGTACCGCGTTTCAAATGAACCAGTTTAGCCTCAAGGGTGGTTGAGTTCAATCATTAGTCCACCCTCATGTGATGCCCAAAACACAGCTAAAGTTACAAATACTGATTTGGGACAGATGCTAGAGTTACAGCGCATGGCTGATTTGTGGGTCTATGTCAGTGTTGACCATGTTTGGCCTTTCCTTGAGGCAGAAAATGTAGATGTGCGAGATCATGCCACGATACACCTGCACATGGGCTTTCACTTAACATCCCTGTTTATGCCTTATCTCTAGACTGCATGTCTCTGTGTCTGTGTCTGTGTGTGTGTGTGTGCAGATGTCACATGTGTACAATGTTAGTTGTTTCACCAACCTACACGAATTATGGGATTAGCATGCCTGCATGACTGGCTCAGGCCTGAATAAAAGACACTGCAAGCTGCATTTTGCGGGTAATATTTTCCCAAAACAGTGTTAGAATAGATCAGGGGTGGCCTTTGCATACCAGAGAGGATGTTGTTGTTCTTCTTTAGAACATACATACCTAACATTATAAGCTTCCACTTTGAAGTGTGAAATGCATGCTCTGACTGGTTTGTCCATCTGGGCTGTTATGAAAACAAAGCATTTTTTTTATTTAAATGTGTATAATAATTAAATGTATATAATACACCATTTCAATAAACCCCCTCTAATTGTTACCCACTGGACCTTTACATGTGTCTTCTAAACTACACCTGTGTGAAAAGGCATGTTAGGATTGGTTGAGTGAAGCATGGCAATAAAGCCAATGAAGGCAAAGCATGTAACTGCCCCATAGCTATTGAGGTGAGTCCACAGCAATGACAGATTTGCGAGGACTGCCTTGACTTTTATGATGGCCAATACACAGGTGACTGCAATGACACCATGGTTGGAAACGTCCTAATTAGGCCCAATGTCTCTACATTTTGTGGTTCACGTTGTCCCCCAGGGGCCTCCATAGTCTTTTAAAGGTGGTAAAGCCACTGGACACTAATGATGGAAACAAATACGGGGCGGGAGACACAGAGAATTGGCCCTAAAATTCAGACTTTAGGTGTCGATGCTCTCAGTCATCCAGGTCATAATCATCTTCGGTAGTTAGCTGTAGGCAACTGGACCTGCTTGAGTTAAGTTGAAAACATTTAATCTCTTATCCAAGAATCTTCTTCCATTCTGACTGTAGGTGTCACTGATTCTGTTCCGTGAGTTCAAAAGCAGGGAAACTAGTTGTGAGGGTGTGGGTGAGTGTGACAGTCGAATAGAAAGTTTGACTAATAAGCAAACAGCAAAGCATCAAGCAAAGGTCCAAAGCAGTCACCAACACATTTATGCCTATAAAAAAGTCACTGCTGAGGAGTGGTAGGTGACCTGATCCCTAAATTCAATTGAAGTTTGACTGAAGGATGATTGACAAGTGTATAAATGGCGTTGGCAGGAGATGAAGCAGAAGCCACGCCCACCCAGCACACGCTATCAGGAACAAGGTGGACAAGGCCACACAAGCGGGACGTCCAGGAAATCCATGTTCCTTATGCTCACATTTCTAAATGTCCCCAGACACAGCGTGGACTGATAATGGAGAGATTTCTATGCTCCTTAACGGAGTCTCGATGACACCTAAAATGAGACGCAACACTAATAAAACCATCAAGACACAGACTACTGCATAGTAATTGCATTCTGTGGCTCAGTTTCCGCTCAGTAATTCAACATGCTGGCTTCCTGCTCTGTTAATGACAGAACATATTGATAACGGAGTTGTGCCCGCGTTCACTTCTGGGTGGAGGAATGGAGCTCAAGTTGCTCCTTGTTTTACACAAAGCAAATGACAGCAGTGGTGCACGGATAGTGAGCGGTTTGCTGACATGGCCTCCAGTGATGTTTTCATACAAAGACATGCAGGTATTAGTTTGTTTGTTTTTTTTATCATCTCAATTTCACTCGCTCCAACTCTCCTACCCGCACTCGCTCACTGACAGTCAAAGCTCTCGAACAAAAGCTTGAACAATTTACTTTGAACCAGCGTGATGCACCATGAGGTGTTTACAGTTGCAAAGCCCATAAAACAAACCACACTTAGCAGCTACACATGAACAGCAGATGCACACACTCATCACAAATGTATGCGTGCATGCAGCGCAGGGGCCATCAGTTTATGGACAGTAATTCAGACAAAGAGATAATATATATATATATATATATTTTTTTTTAACCAGAAAGTTCCATTGAGATTAAAAGGCTTATTATAGGGGTATTGTGGGTATAGAAACACATGTGCTATGAAATGGATAGAGAACAAAGATAACTGGATGGGGGGTAAGATAACAGTTTAACTTCAATGACTTCATCTGTTCTGTCATCTCTGCTATAACGTCTGACGCACATCCACCATGCAATATCAGCATCAGGAAGGAAATAGTGATTCAGCTATTGTGTTACAGTGTTTTGTTTTTTTTAATTATGGTATTTAATGATCTGTCATTTATGAATCATGACGAATACCATGATACCATAAGTTAAGTAATACGTTTTTGGTGTTTGAATTACATTTGTCAACATTATTATTAACTTACTTTTACATTTATTTTGCATACATGTGTCATACATTATTGTGAAGTATACATTATTCCATATCAAAACAAGCACTTTTTCTTTATTTATATTATGATGGAAGATTGAGTTATAATTTAAAGCTGATTTTGAACCACCCACTAGTGAACAGTGGGTTTTTTCTCTCGACTGGCCCCCTTTAAACCAGACTATAGACACTCATTGGCCCTCGGGACACTTGAGTTTGACACTTTTTCTCTGGAGGCAGAAATGACATACTGTGCAATGAACAGAATATTCTTAGATTCATCTGATTATCCACCGACAACATGAAAACGTAGTTTTTCTGCTACGTCAACATCAGAGTTAGTTAGTAGCCTGTTTTTTTTTAATGTACATTGTAATCTTGGGTTTTGTACAGAACAAAACTCAGACTCAATGTGCCGATAGACATATCGATAGCTCATTGATCAATAGATAGATGGATAGAAAATAAATTGATGGATGGAGACGAATGGAGGCAGCATATTCTCCTTCAGTCGGCTCAAGGTCTCCGCTCACTAGGACGTCAGTGAGGTGTCACATGTTATCCTGCGGCCTGTTCTCCGTCAGTAAATGATTCAACATTTGCACAATGATGAGAAAACATATTATCAATGTCAGTTACAAGGAAGAACACATTTAGAATGGGTTATTATCAGGAAAAGGCATTCGTTAGCTTGGGGAATTTTGGTCTTGGAGGTTTTTGTCTGACTTATTTATTTATTTTTTTTGTCCTAATCAAAAGCAGAATGTTACCAGTGAGAGAGTTGCATATAAGATAGGCGTTTAACTCAAATCTGGGTGAAAACAGCTCCCACAACATCTGACTTCATTTTAAAAAATGTCACATTTGATGGATGCATGTACAGATGCATGTGACCAATGTCTGGCGGTGCACAGATTATCTTTCATAAAAGGTCCAACTGTACAATAGAAACTCACCCCATGGAGATGGAGGGACAGACGTGACTTTCTATTCATTTTTTTTTTTCTAGTTTCATTCATGTGAATGCAGCACAGTATTTGTCCAGCACGTCCTCTTTAATTACTGCCATGTGTTGTCAGTGAGTGGTAAGTATCAAATGTCTATGTCATGGAAATTTTAATAACAACGTTAACTATCCGGCACGTGTTCAGCTGTGCATAACATTGGAAGCCTGGAGGGCACAGGTTTAAAATTCCCCTTTTTTGTTTGTTTTTACACTCAGAAGATCAGCGATGCAAACTGGTTTATGATCCTCAAACGGCAAATACTGCGCAGCGAGCCATGGCTGATGGTGACTGTTAAGACTCAAGAGTCAGGCAGACACACACACACACACACACACACACATCACTCTCTACTGGGTATATTTGAGCTTTAAATACTGCATGTGTTTATCTAAGGATTTGTAAAACGTATGATTGTCAAAGTGTAAGTTTTCATTGTTCATGCTCATTTGTCTTTCAATAAACCATATTTATTTTGAATGTCCAACAGCTTGGCCACTTGAATTGGCCTCAGCTGTGTTCCCTCACCAACACATCTGCTTTTAATGAAGTGCTAATGAAGAGTGTGAGAGAGGCTGCACTTACTCGATGAAAAGTAGTAGTAAAATCCAGAATTTATGGGATACATGTAGGCTGTTTTAAAATAAATGATTTGAGATTAAACAGCTTCTACAGTATTCTAGAAGCTAGAAGTATTCTAAGTATTGTAGTAGTGTGAACTACTCATGAACAACAGTGAGGAGATGCTTGTGCATTTACATGCACATGTCGTAAGAGTACTATTCACAGAGTTTGAGCCACGTCTGTACTGTTTCAACATGATCGTTGCCCAACACTGAACGTCTTAGCACCATATGATAAAAGATAGATTGCTGACAGGCAGTCTCTCTCTCTCTCTCTCGCACACACAGATTTAGTTATCAAGGTCAAGTTGAAGACAGACTGGGCTTTTCCCAATCCTGCAGACAATACACAGGCACCTCTAAGACAGAAATAATGAGCCTGGCATGTGTTGGGTTACCTTGTTTGATGTAATTCAAAACATAATGGAATTTAAAGATGTTTTCTCAGGAGCTTCACTGGTTGTGCGCTCTGTCTGAACAGGCCTTCGCTGATGTGGCCATCAGCTCAGGTTTATACATCCCACATATCAAGTGAGCAACACACACTACATTAACATAGAAGATCTGGCTGAGAGCACACGTCCAAACACTGATTCTCAGGATGGTTAAACAAATCATACACAAATAGAAGTGTAGTAAAACATTTATTTTCAACAAACAAATAGTATGCGACACTAGAGGAAAGACTGTCAGAATGAGGTCTCAGGTTCCCACACCCACATTTATATAATTTATTGCATCCAAACCACAAAGACAAACTATGGCTAATTCTCGGAAACAGAGAATGTTGATAATGGAGAATGCCCATTTGGATTACTTACGGTCTAAGCATTTTAATGTGGCTAGACTACAGGCTCTGGTTTGTTTGTGTGAAGCATAGAGAGAGCACGACAGTCATGAAGATCTACCAAAGGTGAGTTCCACACAGTGGAAAATGAAATACCAGAAATGAAACCCAGAAAAATACAGAACACCTTAACAAGCAAGTAGATGAGAATGACATGATATATACCATGAAGTGAAAGCATGACATTCACCTCAGTCCCCTTCTCTCTCTGGGAAGATCCCCTCCCTATTAGGCTATTATAGAAACAAGACATTTTCCCAGCACTTCGCAGCTCCCTTTCACTTAATCCTACCAGCAACCGTTATTGACACAGGCTCTGCTGTCCTTCCATGTGCCACAGTTGTCAAACAACCCTCCGTCTGGTGCTGAGTGACAAACCGCCACTAGAACACACATTACGAAAAAAGGTTTCCCGCAAAAGGACGTTTCCGATGTCCACATTTTGCGTGGAGAAAATATCATCTGTATTTACATCCACATGTGTTCTTGCAACCCTATAGTCCCAAAGGGCGCCCATCATGTCTGTAAACATGACACGATTTGTTGCCAGTAAACTGCTAAATGATGTCTTCAGGGGCTCATGACATTTATTTAAGTAATAGTTCAGTTCTTGTGTGGTTGACGTGTAATCAGTGCTGACTGCGCCGCGTACGCCCTCTGTTCTGGGAACCGATGTGAAACATGAACGCTTACCCTCACTGTAAACATGGCTGCCTGCAGGAACACACACACACACACGCACAAAACCTTAAAAAACCTATGCCTGTTCAAATCCACTATAGGTTAAATGTAGGTTTGCTGCATTCTAAACAGCTTTTTCCAACTGGAAACTGGAGTTTTTAAACTGTTGACTCCCGCATTTCATATAGAGAATCCGTGATTTTAGCTCGCTGGGACACAGGAGTTGCTGTTTCACTGCTGTCTCAAGTGATGAGTTTGTGTCACGGAGGCAAATCTGAATAAAGGATTTCAAAAACTGGAGTAACAAAACAACACATTTGAATTTACTGGTGGAGGCAGCAGAGGACCATCAACACTTGTGTGCCGTGATGTAAAATCACTAATCTACTTGATGGACTTTAAAAAAGCAGCTTATCAACACTAGAAAAGCTCTGTATACAGATTATTACCAAGTCGTCTTCTTCTGATTTTATTTGGTAGTAACGAGTAACAAACACAGTTAGAAGAAATGTAGTGGCGTAAAGTACACATATGTGAATTTTGTACAATACAACACTACCTGTCCTAAGGGTGAAATTAAGCACCAAACTATTTCCTAAGATGTAAAAGAATGAAACACAGGTAGATTTTATTGTACAATCGTTCTTTTTGAAGCAGCTGTGTCCAAAGCTGGTTCCCAGCACAGGGGGTGAGTCAGTACTGATCATGTGTCTGTACCTCATACAACCACACTTCAAACCATAATGTGAACTAACCTTTCATATAATTATTATTGCTCTGACGACACAAGCCATACCAGATGACCACAAGTTTTCAGTATCCAGTTCCAACTTTCAGATTCAAGTTTTTTTCCGATTAAAATATACCTGGGAGTTTCTCAAAGCATAATGGTTTCTTTGGGACGTCCCACAATGTTTTTCTCTCTAAATACCAACTATCACCACATTATATTCTAAAAACCTCATTTCATAAAGGGATTTTATGTTTAAGTTATGTTTATGATTATTGTTTGTTGGAATGATGGTGAGATTCAGTCATTAAGTACTAAAATCACACAAGAATGATTGAAATGTTTGACTCATCAGACGAGCATGTGCCAGTACAACGGTATCTAAAAGAATAAGATATTACACACTATCTGTCAAGTTATCGTTAGAACATGTTCCTGGTATTATTATTTGCAGAACATTGAGACTATTGCAGCTAGTCACATGAAGAACATTTCTTATCAAGCTCTCTGTGGAGAGGGTGACTCTTATGTCACTGTTGAGCTCGTCACTCGCTCCTCCTCCTCCTCCCACCCTTCACCTCCACCTGCTGTTACTTGTCAATTTAATGTCTGAATTCCACACCCACCTATTTATCTCTCCTTTAATTAACCCAGGTGTCATCATACCATCATGTTTTCATTCATTCATTCATTCCCCAGTTAAATAATGCCTTGGTCGAATTAAGTAAGCTCTATATGTCTTTAACTGTTGAGGTTTTCATTATAATATCCCTTCATTTATTTATAGTTCCCATTGTGATTCTCTTTGTCTGCATATATTTTAGTTTGTGGCTCGAGCAAGTGCACAGAATCCCAACGTCCCATCCATCCATCCATCTTCTACTACTTTATGCTCCACATGAGGGTTGCTGGTGCCAATCCCAGCTGACATAGGTGCGCCCTGAACAGCTCACCAGTCCATCACAGGGACACACAGAGACCAACAACCCTTCACTCTCTCACTCATCATCCACGGTCAATTTAGAACGTCTAATTTACTCCTAATCCCCAAATCTGCGTGTTCTTTAGACTGTGGGAGGAAATCGATGAGAACCTGCAGAAAACCCACGCACACACACACCCAAGGAGAACATGCAAACTCCATCTAAACGTCCCCTGGGAATTCATGAACTCATCTCTCATTCTAACACACACATGCGTACAAGATATATCAGCAGAGTCACTGATCAGAAACACACCAGACGCCGCACTGTGCGATAAAGCAACACGTCCTACAATTCAAGACAAACACTGTGTGTTCTTCTTACACGTCATTACTAGCAAAGTGCCGAGTGGACATAGAAAAAAAAACAAGGCGACCACTGTTGTAGAAAAGCTCAGTTTGGGCAAATAGCCGGATCACGTATGGATTTAGAGATGAAGGCTAGCACTGAACTACTTACTGTTTGTTTCAGTAAAAGTTGTTGATTATTTCAGCCTGACGTGATGAGCAGAGTCATTGCTGTGCATTGTTTCACTAAAAGCCTTTTTTTTTCTCCAAATGTCTAAATAGTCCCAGCAGTGAGATTTAGACGAGACAGGAGGAAGTTAATAGTGTGTGCAGGAAAAAGCAAAAGTGAATGGTGTTGGTTGGGTCACATGTTGGATGAGTAATCGCAGCAAACATCATGCGATAGTGAATAGTTTCAGAGGAAGTGGCTGAGCGACAGAGACAAAAAGGGAGACTCTCTGTTTACTGAGCATAACCTTGAGAGAGGAATGATTTGGCATCAACGACGAATGAATCATATAGAAGTGTTAACTGTTC
This sequence comes from Solea solea, assembly GCF_958295425.1. Classification (NCBI taxonomy): domain Eukaryota; kingdom Metazoa; phylum Chordata; class Actinopteri; order Pleuronectiformes; family Soleidae; genus Solea; species Solea solea. Next base: position 15,261,502 of record NC_081140.1, on the reverse strand, counting down.
AATTTTATTCATATTATCGGGTTTACATGGCACATTACTATTTACATAACACTACTAACCTATTTCCATCAGGCATAATAAAAACTGCACTAGTGACAAATGATGCATGATACACACATTTTAAGTGAGGCTGTGTTTGTGTTTAATTGAAAACTCCACAAATGAATTTGTTCATGCAGCAGTTTTCACTTATGTGTGTTATCGCCCTCTTGTGTTAGTCACACCGTGCTGTTTGTGCAGAATGACCTAAATTACATTGTGATGCAACAGCACCACCTGGTGTTGAAGAAATATGGTGACATGTGACCAGATCAACGTGTGAGCTGTGGATGTTTCAAAGCCCAGTTGGACTAATGTTAGAGGCATTTGGTTGAAGACGCAAGGGGAGGGGTTTTAATCACGTTTCAGGTTAGTTAAATGTGGCACTATGATAATTAAACAATAGTTTACATGAATAAAAGATTACATGAATGCAGGACAAATAATATGATACTATATCTTCTGAAACGGCTAATATGTATGCTGCTGTAATCGACAACCAGCAGAAATGGGATCCTAATGTACATGTGACTGTAAAATGTAGCCAGCAGAGGATTCACCTGCTTCAGAAACTACATTTTCCTTCAGTTAGCCCTGTCAGTCTTTCTCTCTGTCAATCTTTCATAGAAAATCTTTGAAACGGTTTGAACAGTATTGTTGATTATAAAACCTCTTCAAGTGATACAAAACGCAGCAGCAAGGCTATTGACCGGAACCAAAAGGAAAGATCATATCACACACAATTTTAAAATCCCTACACTGGCTACCAGTGACCTACAGAATTGATTTTAAAGTCATTTTACTTGCTTTTAAATGACTAAATGGCCAAGGCCCTCTCTATATAGCAGAGATGTTTGAAACATACATACTGGTACAACCAAGTGCCCGCACCAAGCAGGGGGAGGCAGCCTTTAGTTGCTATGCAGTCCGTCTCTGGAACCGTCTTCCCATAGACATCAAGACCTCTCCCACCATCCCCATTTTTAAATCCAGACTAAAAACCAAACTTTTCTACGATGCCTTCCACTGACCCACTCTTGCACCCGTGGTCTGTTAGCTTTCATGTTTTTAATCTGTGCTGCGTTTTGCGTTTATTCATTTGTTTTGTAATTATTTATTTTGCTTTTGTCATTTCTGTGTACTATGTTCCCTGTGAATTCCCATGTTTTCATTTTTATTCATATCATTTTAACTATTTTAATCGATTTGATCGCTTATGACATGACATATATTTTAATATGTGATTGTTATGATTATGTGAAGCACATTGGGCTACCGTTCTGTGTATGAAATAGGCTATATCAATAAAACATGACTTGACTTGACTATTGATCTGTGAGCAACAAATTACAATCACACCTGCCTGTTCCTGCCATTCTTCAGTGTGGATACTGTTTCCTAAAGTCATTACTTTATCTACTTAACCACGATATTACTGTGTGAAAACAGATCCAATCACATCGTGCGTCCCCTTAAGGAAGGCCAGCACTCTTTTGTTTGCATTTAGAATGCATGGGCGAGAGGTCACGACCCTTGCTGACCTGGATTACCACAAGCTCCTATAACAATCTGATGAGGTGCTAAACATAGCTCCTGCACCTGGGATGGTTTCTCCAGTGAAGGCTAGAGTGACCTGCTCTGACCCAGTCTGCATGAGATTTGAGCTCCTTTCTGCCACAGAGAGGATATAGAGAAGAATTAGTTTGTTTTTAGGTCAGAGGCTTAACACCAGCAGTGTGTGTGTGTGTGTGTCTGCGTTTTAATGCACGGTATTATCATGCATCACAATACAACACACTTGTATTATGTTCACATAAAACGTCTTCATGTTGTGAAGCCATGTTGTCATTGCTGATTATGTTTTACATCTGTTGTTTGTGCGTTCTGCCTTAATGTTGTGATATGTTATTATTGCTTGATGACGATGTTTTACATCCGGTGTGAATATATTCTGTTTTGTAAATGTGTTTTTATTCAGCTGTTGACTTTGGGACAAAAAGAAATTACCAACAAAAAATACCAAATATGAAAATGAGCCGTTAGATAATTCTGATCCAGCCATGTGGTTGCACAACGTCTTCCTCAACGTAACTTAATAGTAAATAAACACGTTTTTCATGGTAAATTTGAATTATAATAGATAATCATAAAACATTAATATTTCTTGCTCAACAGTATACTGTCCTGGTTATTTTAAAGAACCACTAAGAGGAAGCTGCATCTGCCAGTCACCCCTGAACCTATGACTTATAATAATGTTATTCTTAAATTTGTTTTGTCATTGTAAAAGGTTCTTGTAATATTTTCAGTAACAATAGATACATTGTTTCCGCTATTTTTCAGAAAATAATGGACACAAAATCAGGGTGTTCAGACAAACTTCCACTGGTTTTTGTTTAAAGCATATCTTTACCATTATTACATGTTTAGTACAGTAAAAGTGACAGAAATGTTTGCGTGTGTAAAATGAACACATAAGATGAAAATGACATGCAGGTGGAGTAATGCTCAGTCAGTTTATTGATTTATGGAAAATATATCACATCTTTACATATTTGATACCTCCAGAAATAAACAGTCTTGTCACGGTTTTCATCCATACATCAGAGTCAAAGGTAATCAATTGCAACGCCTCAAACTGAGCAGCATTTAATATTTAGACTTATTTTAGGAATCCGAGTCATCTCTGCTAACGTGCTTTGCAAATTTCTGGATCCACTGTCACATCTAAAGCGGAGTTCTTTGCTACAACTACATGTACTGCCCACCTGTACGTCCCATTTTAACAGCCAAAACACCCCTCCCCAGCCCATCACATTTAGATATTGGTTGATATACAGTATATATTCATGTTCATTAAAACAGCAAGCAGAGTGAAGTTTGAATCTCTGAACTACAAACTGAAGGTCAGACACCAAGGACAAGATATGAGTGAAACAAACAGTAGGAGTTGTTGTTGTATGTGACATTTGTTTTTTTTTATTTTCTAAACCTTTGTAATATCCACATGATTTATACCAAGTATGTTTAACTGCATGTATTATGCCATTTCATTAAGTAAGTTATTATATTCTAATGAACTACAAGTCCTGCATAAAGGCTGAGGTGTTTTTTTTAAGTGTAGAGTATTATGGCACATCTCAAAACCAAGGAGAAAACATGTCACATGTCATTTTACTACAACAATAGGCAATGCAAACTTCACGATACACACACGTATATATGTATGTATGTATGTATGTATGTATGTATATATATATATATATATATATATATTTTGTGACCAAGGTTTGTCATCAATACATTAATATTTGAGAACACATTTATAAAGCATTACATCAATATTGTATCATCAGGATATCCGTTTGCAGAACAAATGTAATAACTGCAGTCCTTCAAGTTGTGTTTTCACAATAATCATCCTGAAGCAATACAACATACTACCGTCTTTAGTTGGTGCTGCAGGCAAAGCCCGCGACTCAAAGCAAGACAATTCAACTTTCCCAGAGGGAACAAAGTCTTCAGCACTTTCGCGTCTCCCATTGTTGTCCAAACTCTACAAAGGTGTAAGAAATCTCATCTTAACCCGAGCACCAATGAACACCCAACACTGCAACCATTTGCTCTTGCAATTATCAATAGTGACACAATTCTTTAACAGATATAGAACTATATATATTAATGTATGTTCCTCCAGTGTACACGCTCTGACCAGTACCTCTGAATGGATCAGAGCCTCCTTGTTGCGACAAGAAAACTGTCACAGAAAGGGTGCATGCAATAGGAGTACTCAATTCAGCTTTTATGGTCAAGATTATTTGGTAAGATTTGAATAGCTGGCTTCTCTATACAAACTGTGGCATGGCTCCTATTCTGCTACCATTTCAGTGTTGCTCTTTCCTCTAAATTAATCAAGAGCTTGGGTGTCTAAGCAAAATCTTGGTCTGAAGTATGAGGGCTTCTGCCCTCTTAAAGCTTGGTCCATTAACTTCTCCAGGGATTATTCTGTTGGTGTTTTGCTAAACAGATACCTTTGAAGTAGTTGGAAAATGCTAAATTCTACATGTAAGTGATATTGAGGGGAAGTTAGTTTATCATTTGATAATTGCTCCTTTTTATGTTTTTTTTTGAAGACAGTGATCTTAGGAAGGACAAGCAATGCTGAGAGAAATGTCAGTGATGTCTTCACTTGGCAGTCATCATCTGGACAAACTCTGTGAACAGAGCAGAGAACAATGCTTATGCAGTTTGCGGGTTTCCGTCACAATAGACATTTGTTCTAAACAAATACGAGTCTGTAACTACAATCACTGTTAATTTTAACACCTGCGAAGAAAAGGCACACAAAATCAAATATCTCACCCTCGTAGTTGACCTGACCATCGCCGTCAATGTCGGCTTCACGGATCATTTCATCCACCTCCTCATCGGTAAGCTTCTCCCCTAAGTTGGTCATGACATGCCGTAGCTCTGCTGCACTGATGTAGCCGTTACCGTCCTGCAGGCCGCAACAGAGGAGTTCTGTTATTGTATTTATTCTCCATTTTATATAAAGTCAAATATCACTTTCTGTGTACAAGCTCTACAATTTTCTCACTGCGACGAACAAGAGTTTTTTTGTCTTTGCCTGTATGATTGAACATTTGAAAATTATTGTCCAGTATGGATGAAAAAGGGAGTTAAGGAAAATAAAGTTATCACAAGGATACAACGGATTCTTAAACTGATCAATGGCAAACACAGAGCTAATGTTAATATTCTCCAACGCACCTTGTCAAAGACTCTGAAAGCTTCTCTGATCTCCTCCTCACTGTCTGTATCTTTCATCTTCCTGGCCATCATGGTCAGGAACTCAGGAAAGTCAATTGTCCCATTACCTACACGATCACAAAAACAAAACTTTAGGGGCTTTTATTTTGGTAATTGTCCTAACACATGTGAACCATTTCATAGCTGGTCCACGAGAGAGCACAAACATGTTCACAGTGTTCAGTGTTTCAAGTGTTCAGCATCCTCATCAGTACATAACAAACACACATTTTGTATTTGGCTGGGCTCCAGTACGAAGTGTTATTGTTACATTTGCCAAGGAGGTTGTGTATTTGGCCACTTGTGTCTGTTTGTGAGCAGTGCAACTCAAAAAGTACAGCAAGGGTCTGGATGAAATATTCCACAAGGAGGAAACATTCCTAATTTGGTGGTAATACCGATTTCAGGTCGACAAAGGAAACTAAGCAGGTTTATGCATTAAGCAAGAGAAGAATACCACAGATTTTTTATAGATTAGATATACATTTGAGTATTTAATAAGATTCTTGCTTTTTACATGGGTATAGCTGGGGCTCTTTAGTTAGTAGATGATGTCTCAAATATTTCCAGCTCCCCAGAGGAAGAGGAACATTTGACAAGAAGGTGATGGTAGTAATATAAACTTTCAGCACGTGTAATTTTGTTGTATGTTTGTACGTTTCATCCTCACCATCAGCATCCACCTCATTGATCATGTCCTGCAGCTCGGCCTCAGTGGGGTTCTGTCCCAGAGAGCGCATCACAGTTCCAAGCTCTTTTGTAGTGATAGTACCATCACCATCCTTGTCAAACAGTGAGAATGCCTCCTTGAACTCTGTACATTCACAGAAATAATACGAGTATTCAGTGACAATTCAGGTCACTACAGACACTGCATGCTTCATAGCAGAGGTCGACCAATATAGGATTTTCTATGGCAGACAGCAATTTTTAGAGATCAGTGCAGCCACTGGCAGATTATTGAAACTGATTTTATTTTCCTTCCCCCATCAGATACAATTAAACTTGTTAATGATAACATAATACAAAAGAAATGCTTCACTTCCGTAACAAGCCATTCAACAAGACTGGGTGGGTCTGTCTCTATTATGTACAGTATTTTCAATAAAATGAATGTGTAAACTACACAATCACATGAAACAGGTTGACAAAATCAAAAAAAAAACTTGAGCAACATTTATCAAGCAAAAATTGTAATTTGTAATAATTGGCTGATGGAATAATTACTAATAACAAACACTGGTAAGGTATGTACTCACCAGCAATCTGCTCCTCAGTCAACTGGTCGGCCTGTTAACAAAAGAATAAGACTCTGATAAAACAATGACAAGAGTCACAGTGAATGTTTTTGTTCAACCAGCTAAACTAAACTAAGCTAAGCTTTTTAACCATAACCAGTATTTAGGACACTCTTGGTTCTTTAGCCAATCACAACAATAGAATCCTTAACAAAGCTAAAAAAACCCCCACTAAAAATAAAACAAAAAGATTTTTAAAAAAATATATATATAAAAAATAGACAATTTAATGATTAATGCTGCCTGACAGTAGACCAAAACTTCAGTTCCCTTTTCATTACATTTTGAATGTGAGCAAAAATGAAGACGAAGACTGAGTAGACGGCATAATGTTCAAAATGTTGTCTTGTCAACTCAAACAGGAAATGTCACTGAGGAAACAGCATTTCACTTGTTTACTTTAGTGCTCTGTTGACTCGACATAAATTTCACTGTTGTGAAGTAAAACTTTTTATGCCAATGTATGGTATCTTTGTGTTAATAATACATAAATGAATTTGAGGTGCAGGATATATGAATTTGAGATCTGATAAATCAGAACACATTAAGAACTGTTCTGAGATACTTGTGGTCACATTCTGAACAGTGACGTCCTGTGACCTGATTCAGTTCCGTCATCCAAAGTGCTTGACACTTTTACATTTGTGAAAATACTGATACTGATTCTGATTCCTTCTTTTAACATCTCAAAAGAATAAAATCTTACTGCTGCATCTTTCCATTTCCTTGACTCACATCTCTCTCAATCTCTTGTACAAACACGTACTGTACAAGTCTGTCATGGTCACATTGGCTAGAAAACAACAAAGCATAGACTTGTTTACATAGAGTGTGAGTGAATGAAGTCACACCTGGAAGTTACATATGTGTAACATACTAAACAAAGGGAGCGATAGGAACTTCTTATCAGCACATTGTACATAAAAGGTAAAAATCAGCCAACGTAAATCCACCACATATCAATCTATTGCAATTCAAGACTGTTATACAATCTGAAAGTTGATAGTTGCTGTGACTGAACTACAAAGTATAATTAGAGATGTAATATATAGAAAAAAAATATTAATCTACAGTTTACAGTCACGGTCCTCAATCATGTCGCCATTTAATAAAGGACAAATTGATTACAGGGCACTATATTTAGGGCTGCAATGACTATTTGATTAATCCATTATTAATCAATTACCAAATTACTCAACTATTTTGATGTTTTTTTCAATAATTAATACAAGCTGTCAAGATGATTCAGCTTCTTAAATGTGAGAAGGTGTATGGGCTCCATATAACAAAATCCTAAAAACGGAATAATTTCAGATTGTGGACAAACAAGACATTCAAATTGAAAATAATCATTAGTTGCAGAACAACTTATATCCCATCAAAACTTATTCATAAAGTCTTAGATTTGGTCTTTTGTGTTGTATATAATTTAAAATGTTAGACTTCTTTAATTACTGCAGTCGGTGTAGTTTTTTTTTTTTTTTTTTATTTAAAGCAAAACACACAACTCCTAAACTGCAGCACTACTTTAATGAGTTAAAACAACATGAACACATTTGGATTCAGCCGGGACATTTCTCAAATTCATCTGAGACGTCCTTCCGTTATCCTCTTGAGGTCTTACCAGGCCTGTCTAAGTCAGTCAACATGCCCACTTCAGGCTGAGAAAGTGTGATGAGGGACGGGTATAAATATTCCACCGCCCAAAATACTCACGCCTGCTATAATTAGTGAGACATGAACAGGGTCGCCAATGTAGCACACAGAATATCACCACAACTAACCACCTCTTTGAATATTTTTAACTGAACAAACAAGGCTGAGTTGATTAATATCAAATCAACATTCCGAGTCAACTATTGCTTAATAATGCTTGTTGCTTTGTGTCCGTGTGCATGTTGTCATGATTGGCAAGTCTGCAGCTTTAAAATACTGGCGACAGCTAAGTGATGCACATTAACAGGGGTCATAATATATAATTTATCAAAAAAGGCCCCTTTTCCTCATCGAAGTGACCAAAGGTAACATTATTGTAGCTCAGTGTGGTGGTGGTAACAGCAAGTCTCCTTTGAGTCATTTTCAATGAGTCACTGTTGTTTTGTTTTTTTTGGTCGGGGGGGGGGGGGGAGACGGGGACGACGACAAGGGAAAGTATTCTTTGTCAGCCAAGTCAGTGGTGCTGAAGCAAGCAGTGTCTGGATCAGAGCAGAGCACAGTTCAATATTTGAGGAATATGTAGTACAAAGAGTGTGAAAAAAGAGCTTATTGAATCGAAGAGCTATGAAGCTAGTTATTGTAAAAGATTTGCATGAAAGAAAGATAAAATGTCATCAGCACTAGTGGCAAATTACAGAGAAGGATGAGTTGCTTGCTGACAATGATTATTTTTATGTTCAGAGAAATATCCAAATAGAAGTGACAGAAAGAGAATGAGGACTTTCACCTCCACATCGTTATGACGTTTTGGCATGGCCATCTTTAGTCACATGACCATGACAACAGCCATTTTTAGCCTCTTTTGGAGCCACAACCAAAGAAATTGCTATGATTGTTTCATGTTGTCCTCTTACATCTAGGACAGCCCAAAACAGTGTATACCTGGCAATCTCACCAGAGATCCTATCACATTTCCTCAAATTAAACTGAAGATTACACATGCTTTAGGGTCTAGACTGATCATGCAACCCTGACTGCATGCTGCCCAAAGACAATGTGCTAAAAATGTTGTTCTTCCAAATTGAAAAGTGCATAAGATCGTCACAGCATAAGATCTAACCCAAAACAACAATGAGGATAGGAAAGATAAGTCAAAAAATGTGTTGACTTTTAATAATGTTAATTATGTAGCCCAAGTTGTTTAATAGGTAAATATTGTGTTGGACTGATATTAGTCTTGGTAAACACTAAAGTTTGCAATATAGATATTAGGAATGAAAAAGTATGAGTCATAGCCATCAATCAGGAGCAGCTCAAAGAAGATGAAAAAGATGCAGCATGCATGCATCAGTGTAGCATGAGCAAAGTTTCCATTATGAGAGACTATATCACAGACCACATGTTATGTTACATTACCGATAACACTGTGTGAAAGTAAAAGGATAGAGTGCAGTGAAGAGGGTTAATTAGTAGTGCTAAAAAGGGGGCTTTTACGTGATGGTTAGTTCCTTTTTGGAGGGTGCACTGCGGGTCCTGCAGCCTACTGCACCAAGCATGGTTTGGTTCAATGCGGGGGGGAACAGGATCATTCAGAGGGAGCAGAATGCGGCGGCTCAACGTTATGGCGCAATACGTAACGGAGGAGATGCTGTCATGGTGGTGGTGCGAGGAGACAGCCTAACCCCCCGCCCCCCCAAAAAGAAGCATTTTATATTCTTATGTAATCACATCTGTTGGCCTTGTTCCGCTTGTTGCGCATGTCACACTAATATCAAAGTAGACTGCTGCTGACTGAAGCTATACTGCAGGACCAGTGCTGCAGCAACTAAGCAAAAGGGTAGTTCGCTAAAATGCTCAGAATATCTGTCTTGCAAGATTAACGAGATGTATTCCAAGATCACGTTTACAGTGGACGGTCTATTTTTACACAGCTTTACCAGCACCCCACTACCACGCCCACTCAAGATTCCAAGCTAAGGGTTAAAAACACTCACACATAGGAAACCGTGATCCAGACATAGAACACAAGCATTTTCACATAAGAAGAGGGAAAAAAACATTATATGAAATGGCTTATTTAAGAGCAGGGAGCGAAATCACCTGTTTCCTCTCTCTACACGACGTGCAAGCTGCGCAGTTGACATGCTACTGTCAAAGATAGGCGGTGTTCTGTCATTACAGTTGAGTTTGTATGTATGTATGTACGTACATACATACACTTAAGTCATCCAAAGCACTGCAGCGTCCCCATGCTCTTTTTATAACCAAGCGTAAAACCTGCTAGTGGGTAGCTGGTGGCGTTAAATGGTTTATCGCATGCATAGGTAAAGATGACCGTTTACCATGTATATTAATAAGGATAACAGACTGGCTACATGGAGGGGATTTCTTTTTTCCAGAGAGTGCTGTCACAGCTAGCAAGTCTACATAGCACTAACTCGAGTTAACGTTAGCCTTTACTCACCATTGTCCCTGTGAATTTCCTACTTCAGTGGAGACGACTCGACAGACAGCTTGAGTTGAGATGTGTAATACGAGTAAAAATAATTAATAATATCGAACTGTGTTAAAATATGTGTCCGTGAATGTGTCAGCTTAGCAGCAGAGTTGCCCGGAAACCTCAATCCAACGACGCCGGTCACGGTGTGTGCTGTTAAGCTTCACTTGTCTCTATATCCCTCCGCGTGTGTCTGTTCGGTTGTTCAACGAGGTGCTTTGCCAGCTTACCGGACACTAAATGAAAGCGATTTAAATATGAATACACATTCACTGTTTATTAAATAACGTCAGTTGTACTCAACACATAAACCATAATTCATTTTACTCTGTAAAAATCTCGACAGTGCACTCGGGAACAGTGGCGTGCACAGATATTTGAAGGGCAGGGGCGAAAATTAAAAAAAGGGCTCCACTAGTACACTTAAGACAGGCATGTCCAAAGTCCGACTTGGGGCCAATGGCAGCCTGGCCCTGCAGAATTTCACGAGGACCTCTATATGGACCTCCACACGTTGTTTAATTGAGTAAGTTCAAGTTGCATTTTGTAGTAATGTTCGAAGGTCTAATGAGTCTCTTTTTTTTTTTAACATCATGCATGAAGCAGCTGGCTCCCACATTCTGTCTTTGGTTATTCAACGTTTATCTCAATATTTCCTGATGGAGACTGAAGTTGGTTTTTGTTCGTCCTTTTTAAAAAAAAAAATAATAATTAAAACAAGTTCTGATTTTTCAACTTCTTGGGTAAATTTTTTGGTTTCTTTGCTCCATTACAAAATAAAAACAGAATTTGTTTGTGGACCAATAATTTTCAGGTCTACTAGTTATTTTCCGATTAGTGCTGTAACAATTACACTTAAAATTAAAACTATTTTGATAACCGATTAATCGGTAGTAGGTTGGCAAACAAAGTACATTTCTATCGGAACTTGTTGGAAATTTTGTAAAAATCAAAAATAGGAAACTTTACATAGGACCTAAGAAACTGGAAATGTTAATAGTTTAAAGTAAATGTTGAGACAACTAGGAGATCTGGCAAACAAAAGAATTTTGACATCCATGATCATACATGACCTGAAGGTTTGAGTTTTCTGGTTAAGATGAAACTGACACATGAAGCAGTGTCAAGGGTGCAGAGTTAATGCAATTTGTTATTAAATAATTCCACAACTTTAAGTTCAAAGAAATAACTTGTCAAAACATTCATCACTGAACCATAGAAAAAAGAAATACGAGTCAACCATCAAGAATTTATACCCTCAGTGGAGGATGTAAGTCGCTTTGGATAAAAACGTCTGCTAAATGACATGTAAAAAAGATAATGATGGATGGATAAATAGGGCAATAAATACATGTTTTCAATGTCAATCATTATAGGCTGAAAGTAGTAGTGTTTTCATTTTTTGTGCTGTGTCATGTACACGTACAGTGTTTTGTGACGTGTGGTTGGGGGTCAGTGGGGGCCAGGGGGGTTCTGGGTTGGCTGAGTCTCTGGCTCAGGTGGTAAAGTCCATATAAAAACTTCTGAACTGGATCTGAAACAGAGTGGAGCAGAGTGATGTAGCAGCCATTGAGGCATTTATGTACAGTATCTGGAAAAAGTTAGCACACTTTAGTATAAAGTAAATATGGATTGAACAATATGAAGACATCACATCGGGCAACAGTAGCTCAGTGGTAGAGCGAGTCGTTTTTCAACGTGAAGGTTGTGGGATCGATTCCCTATATGCCGACGTGTCCTTGGACAAGACACTTAATGGTAAGAAAGATGAGTGATGCACTGCACATAAATGGGCTGTATATAAGTGTGACTGAATGGGTGTGAACGGGTGAATGGCAAAACTGTAGTGTACAGCAGCTTTGAGTGCCCCAAGGGGGAAAAAAAGCAATTGACTTAACCTTTGTTGGAGCTAAAAAGGAAATGTTAGTTCAAGCACTTGAAACGGCAGCCCTTTAAGACAAACCCTGCATCGACACACTACATCTACTCCAATATGAACGGCTGAGCAGAATCCCCTCTGAGCATCTCATAACTATTCTACGGTGGCCTGGAAGTGCAAACCAGTAGTAACCAGCAAAACTTGAAACAAATTTACAAATACAGAAACAAATTAACAAAACTTGAAACAAATTTACATTTTACAAAAAGGCAAAACACTTTCACTAATACCAAAACAAATTAACAAAAGTTAAAACAAATTTACAAACTGCAAAACACTTTTACAAATCCTGAAACAAATTTACAAATGCCACAGGAATGGCATTTGTAAATTGCCAAGGGAATGTCCCAGTTGCTGTAACTGACCTGTAAATTATACCGTGAGCGCTCAGTTGGAGACTTAGGTGTTGTAAGAATGGATACTTGTGACCGAGTGAGGTTTTGTCATGGATGCATTATAAGAACTGGATACAGCACCACTGGGGGGGTAAAGGCATTCCTATGGAGTTGCTCACAGCGCATATGTCAAAAAAGTTGTGCGGACTCATGATCATATTATTGAGCTCGCCAGACCATGTGACCAACACGCAATGCATTCTGGGGGGTAAAGGCATTCCTACGGAGTTGCTCACAGCGCATATGTCAAAAAAGTTGTGCAGACTCATGATCATATTATTGAGCTCGCCAGACCAGGTGACCAACACGCAATGCATTCTGGGGGGTAAAGGAATTAAAAATACATGACCCCTAATGTTTGAAGATCTTCATGAAGATCAACCTGAAAGAAAGATATGAAGAAATTAACATGATTGCAAACAATTGTAGAATAAAGCTGATGGAGAATTGACTTCTGTTAACTTCTAGTGTAAAAATCAGCCACACTAGTTCTAAATAAACTGCATTGAAATTAATGCTATATTGGTCAGTTCAATATATTGTGGTAATTAGTCCTTAAGGTTCAGTTGAGGTAGTAAATCGTCTATGCATCACTGACCTTTTTTTCTTTTACAGTCTGAGGTCTTTGAAGCTGGACTTGTCCGACCAGGTCTCCAAACAGGAAGCAGAGGTTTGTTCCTTTTAGAAAAAAAGTTTGTATTTTAACAGCATTAAAAACGGTTAGAGATATTTAAACAAGACTTTTCTGTGTGTAACCCTGAATCTGCCTTTATACATTTAACAAAACATTAAAAATACCAATAAATCTTTCCGGTGAAAAACACCAGTAATGACATTGGATGCAACAGTGACTAAACATGGCACAGCAGCCATTTTAACTTGTTTTTAAGGCTTATTTCATCCAAGTATTTTGATAATGAATTTATTGGTTCAAGTGTTTCAGACAGTTTAATTTGTTTTTATCTTAAGTGTTGTTATTTGCTAAACAGTGGTCAACATTTATTAACATTTTGTGGACTAAACATGAAATTAAATCAGATTGAATTAAAATGACCATTTGCAGCCCCATTTACTCCTGACAAATTGGTCACCAATTTAGATAATGTGTCAAAATTGAAACTAAGAAATAATTCAGCCACTGTTGGCCCACATATTTATGTTTGTACAAAGTACGGACAACAATGAGCCAAAGCTAATATAGAGTGAGTAATAAAGATAACATTAAGCCACAAATGGGCCAACAGTGAGAAAACTCCAATTACATTGAGCCAAAGCTAAAATTGAGTAAATGTGCAAATATTAAGGCATAATTGAACCAACAATGACGCAGTGTGGCTACCATTGACCCAAGTCTAATTTTGAGCAAATAACTAAGCCAAATTTGCTGACAATGAAGCACAGCTTGAGCTAAGGCTGAAATTGAGCAAAGTGGAAATTATTAAGCTAACATTAAGGCAGAATTGAGCTGATGAGGCATGGTTAGGCTAACATTGAGCTAAAGCTAATATTGAGCACATAATTAAGCTAACATTAAGGCAGAATTAAGCAGACAATGAGGCACTGCTTGGCTAACACTAAGCTAAGGAACCTTTTGAGCATATAATTAAGCCAAAATCAATACATAATTGAGCCAACAGAGCCATCATTAAGACAACTTGACAAAATGTACTCACCATTCTGGACAAGTCGTTAATCTGGACCAGGTCACCATCTTCACTCTCCATGCCGTATTTCTTTGTTCCGAGTTGCTTCACAAGACCAATTGTCGGCGTCTGACGTCACACCGCGATAGTTTTGTTAGCTACTTCAGGAACAGTTTCTGTAGTTAAGCAGCATCACCCTATGTTTCGTTTTGCAGCTCGTTTGTGTGCCTTCTCTTCGAAGTAACAGCACTGAACCGACGTTGGCTGGAGGAATCCGCGGTCATCAGCTAATCGAAAACACCTGAGTGAAGATGATCGTGTGTTGCTGTGGGTCACCAATCAATCAATCGGTCAGTCTCCTCTTTTATGCTATATTCACAAAGTATTTACGTCTCCCTCCTTTGCCTCTGTGTTTTGTATTCGTGATTATGTCTGTATTTATAAAGTACATCACAAACACCGTTATTTTCACCGTTACTTTGTCATCTTTAGCGAAATAAAGAGGATGGTGTGTGAAAGAAGGCCTTATCATCACACAGGCATATAATATATGCCTGTATAATATATACTATATTATGTGGACTATAAGTTATACAGTAGAAAGACAATTCATTACCTCCACCAAGGAGGTTATATTTTGGTTACATTTGTTTTTTTGTCTTACTGTCAAATGTTGTTCTTCTTCACCTCTTTTACCTTACCTTCTTTTACCCTCCTTCCCTAGTGTGGAGTGTTTTTACACTGCTGCCAATAGCTTTTTAATTGTTTTATGTTCCCTTAACGCTGCAGGTCTCTGGCAAAAAAAAAAAAAGGTACATTTCTTGCATATGAATTAAGGTTTCAATTAAATTAAATTATAAAGACTTATGGTTTTATGTGACAGTTTTCGAAAGCGTCCACTAAATAAGTGTAGGTTGCAAGGCCCGCCAGCAGAGGGGCACATTGTCCATCATCTGCATCAGACATGGCAAAGAGGTTGCTGTGGGAAAAGAACACATTTATGAATGGAGTTAACAATTTCAACATTTTGAAGTCTACAGTACAGAACACGGGAAACTTGCTAGTGGAACAAGGAAGTACAGGGACATACTGTGAGTCTAGGCAGAGGAAAATGATGAAAGTGAGGTGTAAAGCATGTGCAGCAGGTTAAAGTGATAATGACACAGATGGAAATGTTCTAGCAAGTGAACAGATTGTGTTGTGAAGATGGATGTATTAATTTGAGGAGCTGATCAATGAGGTTAAGGTTTGCTTTATTGTCAATTTTGCCATATGTACAGGACATACAGGGGATTGAAAGTTAATTGCTAAAGTGCAACAGGTTAATTGCTGAAGTGCAACAGGTGAACATTAAAAAAAACAAAAAAAACAAGGGCATGCAAAAATAATCCAGGGCTGTATGTGCAAGCTGAGGTTCACAACAATCTCTTTTGTCTTCTCCACATTCAGAGAGAGTTTGTTGTCTCCACCTGAGCGGGAATCTCACCTCACTCCTGTAGTTTGTTCATTCCACAGCTGTGTTGTCTGTGTAACACCTGAAGAAAATATTATTTTCTTCTATAGTTATATTTATTTTACAGATTCAGTTCTGTTGTGTATGTCAAGTATGTCAAGTATGTTTTCATTACGCTGCCAGCACGGGGCAGAGTGTAAAAATGACAGACTGTTTTTGGTCATAACAACTGTACATAAAACAGTGCTACGGTATAAGAGGCATAGCACTGGAATGGGTCAAGAGTTATCTTCACAACAGATCTCAATATGTTAAGATGGGAGATTGCACATCGACTTGCTTGGACATAATTTGTGGGGTCCCACAAGGATCAGTGCTGGGCCCAAAACTGTTTATACTATACATTAATGACATATGCAAGGTATCCAATATTCTGAAATTAATATTATTTGCAGATGATACTAATATTCTCTGTTCGGGGGAAGACCTAAACCAATTAGTGGAAACAGTCAATCATGAAATGGCCAAGCTACATGAGTGGTTTAATATAAATAAACTATCTCCAAATTTAGAGAAAACTAAATATATGCTGTATGGGAAAAAAGGCTGTAAGACTAGTCTTAACATACAAGTTAATGGAGTGGACATTGAAAGGGTTAATGAGTACAAAGTGCTGGGAGTGATTATTGATGACATGTTAAGTTGGAAGCCACACACCAAACAGTTAAGTCAGGAGTGTGTCCATACTTTGGAGGGCACAAAAACTATTAAACCAGAAGGCACTGTACTTGTTGTACTGCGCACTAGTCTCTCCACACCTACAATACTGCGCAGAGGTCTGGGGACACACTTACAAAACCACTACTTATCCCCTGTTTATACTCCAAAAAAGAGCCTTGAGAATCCTACATTATGCCAGTTACAGAGAACATACAAATCAACTATTTACCAAATCAAAAATACTTAAATTCTATGACTTAATAAAATACCGCACAGTACAGATGATTTATAGAGCTGCCAACAAAAACCTCCCTCACAATCTACAGACATTATTCCTGAACAGAGGGGAGGGACACAATCTAAGAGGGAACATGAGGTTTAGGCAGAGAAGGGTAAGAACTACATTAAAATCCTTTACTGTATCGGTCACGGGGGTCAGACAGTGGAACAATCTGGATGAGGAGATGAAAAAATCAGCAAAACTGAGTGTATTTAAAAAGAAGTATGTAGAGATGACTATTAATCGATACGGAATGACACAGAAGGAAAGTATGACAAAGGTCAGGGACAGAAATCTGTAGACACTGGGGGAAACGACAGGGGAAAGAAATGTAACCTGAGTTGACTGTCTAGAGCTAGACTATATCTCTGAGTGCTACCGGATGCTGAAACATGTTTTCTTTGTCAAAATGACAAAAAAAAAAGAAGAAAAAAAAAGAGGAAATGAAATGTATGATATTGTGTTATGTATATTGTGTGAACTGCACTGTTGTGTGATGAGTGATCCAAATGTCATGACCAAAATAAATAAATAAATAAATAAAAACCACAAGTAAAGTGATATTATTATAACTACTGATTTTTAAAGCCAAATGTCTAGGTTCATATAAGCAGGCTGTGGAGACTCGGGTCTGATTATTTTTTTTTTTTTAGTGGTGAGATGACACCTGTTATTTCAGTATGTGGTCCCAGATCAGATATATCTGATATATGGCCGTGAGACTTGAGTGAGAGGTCATATCCTGCAGCTTTTTTCCTATATTCAAGGACTGAGCGTTTTAGTCATCAACGTGTGTCGCAAGTGCAGTTTGCGTATACACATCCACTGAGCATTGTTGTCTTTGACATGCATCAGTGCAGCTAAAACAAACAATGGAGGAGAGTGTGCACATGCTGGTTTAGGACAGATTAGATGAAAGACACTGATTAATCAATGTGAACGTCAAAGTCAACTTTATTGTCATTTGGCATACAGGACATACATTGAATTGTAATAGCGTTTCCCTCTGCCCCTACGGTGTATACATACAGTATAAGCTAAAGGAATTTTAAAAATTTAAGAACTAAAGTAACATTTAACATTAAATATAAGCATAAAATAAAATATATACATAAAATGATGCAAATTACAATATAAAATATAGACAAGAGGTACTGTAGATTAAAAAAAGTCTATCTATATACACATTTATACACATTGTCCTGTGTAAGCTACAGTAAAGTGGCCGGTGATGTTGAAGACTTCGGTACATTTTTCCAGATGGTAGGAGGTGGGAGGGGTGACTGTTATGCTCACTGCTTTCCTTTTTTATTAAAAAAGAGGAAGCTGGTAATTGTCATTAAAGTGGTGCTTGTTTAGCACAGATATAGGCCTTGATATCTGGTGCAGTGGCTTTTGAAAACACGCCAGAAGTAGCAGGGCATCATTTCAAGTGCAGCTACAGTTCCAGATGTATGAATGGATGTGGTATGTTCCTGCAATACCGGGAACTGAGAAAGATAGGCAGTTAGATGACCAATGAATTGATCGATGTGAAGGTGGAAAGCGCAATAACAAAGAGAGTCATGGTTGGGCTGCGCTCCGACGTCTCCACAACCCTCGAGCACGTGAAAAGAACGGAGAAGCAAAGCGAGGCGAATCCTACGGATGAGATGGATGACTAAAGGGAAAAAAAAATTAAAAAAAATGATGCATTGACCTCTATTGATTGGATTATTTTGTGACTTTTGGGAAGTTGAATATGCCAGGCAACAAGTCGAGACTGTCACTTGCGGCGGAATATCATGGACACATGTACAGACACACATGGAGTCTGATTTGACTGTCTAGAGCTAGACTTTATCTCTGAGTGCTACCTGAGATAAAGGTAGCACTCACATGTTTCTCATGTCTTTATGACATGAGAAACATGTTTTTATGACATGTTTTCTCATGTCATAAAAAAAAAATAATAATAATTATGTAATGTATGATGATAATGGGGGCGGGACTAGATAAGCCTTTTGCTTCTCCCACTTTCCCTTTCGGTTATGTGTATTGTGTGAACTGCATTGTTGTGTGATGAGTGATCTAAATGTAGTGACCGAAATAAACATATAAAAATAAATGTACTGTATGAATCACCACCTGACTCAGTGTCATGCGTTACCATTACAAAAACCTGATATACCTCCTAGGCGGATGCAGTGATACTTGTTAAGTGTTAGGAGAAAGAAGGGATTGTTGTGCTGGTTGCCCTGTCAACCACACAAAAACACCCATGGCCCCAGGTTATCAGGCGATTCTAATGTGTCCATTTTAGTGGTGTGTTGTCCTCTAAACTGCATATGATCTCCCTAGGGTTGAACCATATCTAATCTTTGTGTGTATCTGCGTCATTAGTCATTACCTCGTTTATGAAACCCTAAAGTTTCAGAACAAACAGTTCAGCCACTGCTGAGAAAATAGGGTTTTATTGTTTTCCTGGGTTCTGCGAAGCGGATTGGCACTTCCATATGTTGATGTTGTCATCAGTATACCTCACCACTCATCTCACCACCGTAGCGCCTCCTGGTGCGGGCACTAGTCCGGGGCACATCCGGTTGCGTACATTCAACCGCAGCAGAAGAAGAAGAACTACTCTCATTGTAGCTGCTGAGATGCAGAGCATCGACCGTGCCGTAGGGGGAGCTGTGTATCTGAGAGCTGGCCTACCAATTACGTCACTTCCAGGTACCTGGCCAATCACAGGACAGTGGGAAAGCTCTCGTTGGCTGGCCAATCACAACACAGTCCACATTCTGGGGGTGTGATTTTGGTCTGAAACAGCGCGGCTGACAAGAGTGTCAGTGAGGAGATATTTTGATCGGCTCATTTGCAGTGACTAGGAGGTTTTTAACCATGAAAACAAGTTAATATATGTAAGTAGACCTCCATAACTAACATATATGTGCGATACAAGCATTGATGTCCCCTTTAAAGGAAAATTTACGAAATAATTAAATAATCATGAAAATTCAAGTTTTCAGTCAAATTTGCATATTGATGATGCATTCACTTAATAAATCATGATACATTTCTCTCCCCTACACAAAAGTAGGTGGTAGTAGTGAAAAGTATCGGTATTGGTATTGGTATCGGTATCGGCAATACTGGCCCTGTATTTCAATTTTGCAGTATTGCACAGCTTTACACGGCACAATTAGGTTGCATCTCCACTACAAAAAAGTACCTACTTAACGTGGGCGGAGTTATCACTACACGGCTGCAGTGACTTGTTTTATGCGGTGACTTCGTTTTATACGCGACACACACCCACACACACACGAGTGACTAGTGACTTTACACCACACTTCTGTAGTTGTTGGAGATTAACCCATGTTTTTAGGATTGTTAAGTAGTTAATTTATCTACAATTCGGCACTGTTCAGCTTGATTTCTGTCCACACGTCTCCCGAGTACAGCCTCCTACTCCACAGACTACAGCGGCAGCGGTCTGTGGCTCGCGATCAGCGGCGTTGTCCCTAAATACACCACTCCACTTTAAAAGACTCCTGTTAAATATAGAGGTTTCCCTGGTAGTTGTTGGAGATTAACCCACGTTGACCAATCATCGCATAGTACCTGCTTTTAAGCACGCTTGGAACCTCGCCTGAGCAGGTACTAAAAATACTACCTGGTACCAGGTACTAGGTAGTATTTTATTTATACAGTAAAAGTAGGTCATCCCCCTCACTTCCCCACCTTTCTTTTTATTGATCTTGTATCATGTCATTAGCCCATGTCAAGCTGATTTACAGGTGTCTCAGCTTCTGTTCTCTTCCTTGTTTTTATTACTGTGAGGTTTTTTTTTCCCCCTCTCACTCTAATTGGCTATTTTTATTACTGAGTTAGCAGTTTTTTGGAATACTTGGGCTCTCAGCCAAGCACCTGTCATCTACTCTTTCCTTGGGTGGCTGCCAATTTGTGTGATTTCCAATATTATGTACGTATCATAACCTCACAGGTCACTCAGCGAACGTGGCTCTCTGTAAACCTTTTGTGACTTCACACATGAACATAGTATATTTATAAGAATATAGATTAATATTAACTTGATTGTCATTATTTTTTTATTTTCCTCATCAAGACCATTCAGGAAATTGACTTTTAAAATTGACACTATTTGGGTTAAGGAAATGAGAAAATGCTGTTTATATTGTTTTGTCTTTTAAGTCGTCATATCATGCCATCTTCTTAGGTCAAGTGCAGGTGCTGTTTGAAAGAGTTGGTTTTAAGATGTGCAAAACTGTTCATTGTGTGTGTTCCTGTATTTTCTACTTCTTAACAGTAGTAGTTCATGTCATGATATCATTGTCAAATTGGTGATTTGTGCTTGAAATGTGATCAATTCTTTACAAGACAATCAGAGTATATCGGCCGTGTTTCACTGAACTGAGACAACATTATTTTCACCTTTCCTCTCGCCTTGTGTCATCCTATCATAGCTTCTGTGGCAGACTGTTTTTACTGTAGCCTCATCGCAAAGACATTTACCAATAGCGCTGGGGGCACAGAAATGCCACAGCAAACTGTGGGCTGAGCTGGAAAATGTCTGCACTTGTTGCTTATGTAGAGTGTCATTTTCACTACAGCGTACAGTTTGCTCAGAGTCAGTAAAGTGGAGTTTGAATGGTCGTTTGAGTTTCAGTCTAAAGTGGCGGATTCCCCTATACACCCAGGCCAGTGTCTTCAGCAACCAGTTCAGTCCCTGTTTGATGATCACGGAGATGGCATTAAAGAGGGAGTAAGTGCAACACACTCCTAAGAGCATAAGGAGACAATTAGCCACTTGGTACACCCGGATGTCCTCATGTTGTGCTCTCTGGCTGCTTACAAAGTCCCCAAAGCCCACAGTGCTGAATGCCACAAAGCAAAAATAGAGTGACTCCAGGAAAGTCCAGCCCTCCATGGCTGAATAGAGGGAGGCAGCCCCACATGCAACCAGCAGGACAGCAGCAAAAAGGATGAGTGTGATTTGGTACACAGATGGTTTCCATTCCTCATGTCTGTCACCCACACTTCGCTCCAGTTCTCTGTGAGTGCTCCTTCGTCTGTGGCACCAGAATTTCTGGAGGCTCAACAACGTTAGGACTCTCTCCAGGAAGAGATTGAAGAAGAGTATGGTAGCTGAGCATCCCAACAGTCCATAGAAAACAAGCAAGACCTTCCCTGTCACAGTGGACGGTGCAGTCATTCCGAATCCTGCGAGAAACACGACAGGTTAAAGAACACATCCTTTAATCAGATATTGATAACATTACATAAGGAATTTCAACAATACCACTGAAATATTGTTTTCCCTTTGCACAATGGGAAGTAAAATTTTATTTAAATTTATTTATTCATTTATTACCACAACAATTATTTACTTACACTGCCAGTTGCCAATACCTACGTTATGTTAATAAACACATAAGGCCCATTTATATATCCATCCATCCCAAACATTATGTCTGTCACTACCCTGCATACCTCTGTGCTTCCTTTTACATTGGTATGGATGTTTGCGCACTACTTCCACTAGAGGGCAGTACTGAGTGCCAAGTTGCAGGCATCAACAAACACAGCGGCCATTGAAGAGATTATTTTATTTGTCTAAAACGCAAGCGGCATTGACACTCCCTGTGACCTCCAAGCTATTCTGGATCCTTTTCTTGTCATGGTCTGAGTGCCTTGTTTTGACAAAGGAAATTCTTACTCTAAGTCAATAAATCCAAACAGGGTCAGGGTGAGTCAGGCACAGGGAACAAGATGAAGCTGACATAGGAATCCAAAAGGGGACTAAAATGCAGGAGGAGGAAACATAACCGACGCACTGACACAAGACAAAGGGAGGAGGGCATATTTAAAGGTTCATGAACTGACTAGACAAGACAGATGAAGTGCAGACAGTAAGGAAGAAATAAAACCAAGAGTACACGTAAACTAAACTAACTGACGCACACTTAACACAGGATATGCATCCTACATCCAAAAGATGGATATAATTCCGCACCATCTTGCAGAGATGCTCTTCAAAACTTTCTGTAATTTTTAAAACCCTGTACGTAGGCCCTTTTTCCTATCATTTTCCCCACAATTCCCGGTGGTATTGCTCCGTCATTCCAGCTTCCTTGCAAAGTACTGACGAAAGGCTCCATCCGTAGCAGGTAGACTCCAGACTTGAATGTTTGTCACAAAGCCAGATTGCGTCCATTTGGTTCCCACCAGGCAGTAAGATGAAGGGAAGTTAATCAGGAAATTAAAGATGTCAGGATACAACAGATCTGGAATAACGCCTCTCCGGCTGTTTTTGAATTTGTAAAAATCCCAAGGGACATTATAAAAACAAGCCCTCCGAAAAAAGATTAGACAGTAGAAATTATTCTAATGGCCAGTGTTGGGAACGTTACTTTAAAAAAGTAATTAGTTATAGTTACTCACTACTTGTTCCAAAAAGTAACTGAGTTATTAACTGAATTACTCTATAATAAAAGTAACTCCTAACCAGGGAAAGTAACTATTAAAAAAAAGTTGCTATATGTCAAAGAATTTGGATTTTTGAGCACAATGAACTTGAAGAAGTGATTTTATCGCCATTTTGAAAATGCCAACTTTACATCGGAGTCCTGACTCGCCATCTCTGCTGCTTCATCGATTCTCTGTTTAGCTGTGTGTGTGTTTGTGTGTGTGTTTGTGTTTGTGTGTGTGTGTGTGTGTGCGCGCGCGTGTGGTGCGTATGCTGGAATGCGTGAAACGTGACTCTGCCTTGGTCAATCATAATCGCTTACATCGTTATTAACCCGCCTCCTCACTAGCTGTGAGCCAGGGGTGCGTTGGGATTATAACAGTTTATTCAATCAATGCATAGTAACGCACCGCATTTAACGTTAACGGCGTTGTAACGATGGGAAAAGTAATTAGTTAGATTACCCCGTTACTGAAAAAATAACGTCGTTACCTAACGCCGTTCTTTTAAGCGCCGTTATTCCAAACACTGCTAATGGCTTTAACAACTATGCAAACTGTCAGTGGGAACCTCAGCGAAGCTACTAGATTGCTGTTCTTTATACTACCGCTAGGGGGCACTGTATAGGTCGTAATTCCTGGGAGGACAGTCTTCATTATAAGGATCAGGTTTCTTCAGCCCATCAAGTTTTGGATCTCCATGGATTTAAAGTGTGCAGTGAACTGACTGTGAACTGTAAGGTTGAATCCAGCACCGGTCCCTTTAATTTTTGTTGCATCTTTTGCTGCCAACATGGCGTTTGATAGAGACCGAGCTACACGACATCCAGGGGTCTATACACTGCTTTGTTTTCTATACTTAACCACAGACAGGAGTGTGCATAGGAGCCTTGCATAAATTAATAAAAATCACTATTACAAGGAAACAGGGTTTCAGAGGCCCTGTAAGATTTTTTTTCTTTTCAAACCACAGATGTGTTGATGCTTGCTCCACGTTTTATTGTACATTACGTCATTTTGCAGACGCTTTTATCCAAAGCAACTAACAATGGAATTGAGTACAATCAGGCCAAGGGTGGATATGAACTTGCGACAATGATTAGTTCCGTACACAGGGTACCAGTCTTAACCGCTGAGCCACTCCACCCCCTCTACACGTACTTATTGTGACCTTTGTACCTATATTAAATAATAGAATTCTTTAAAGAATGGAATTCCATTCTTTAATGTTGTCTACTGGCAGCGCAAAAATAGTCCACAGGTGCGTATAGAGCTCTGTACAGAGGGAAGGAAGGCAGTGGGGTGTGAGGGGTTAATGGACATCATTAACCCCTCACCCCCCACTGCCTTCCTTCCCTCTGTCCTTCCTTGTGTTTATGTTCCCAGGATAATGACCGGATTAATTTTTTTCTCTACACTCTTGGGGAATGAGTTAACCTGTAAATGTTGAAAAATGCACTTTTTGCCATAACCATACTCATGCGAGCGGTCATTTGTTTTGTTTGCAAGTACTGCCATTTTCTGTTGCCAGTCCATGCCTCTGACCAGGTGGTCACTATCCATAGCACTGTGGAGAGCATTAACACACATTCAGCGGGTTTACATGCACGTTAAAAGTAAGTCTAGGAAGACAATCATTTGGTTTTCTTACTGTCATGCAAACTGTTAGTCCGACTAAAAGCGAGCTAGACTTAATCGGACTAACATACCTGGATAATGCGATACATAGTCCGATTACTCCAGCATTATTACACTTAGTTGGAATAGAGTGGA
The DNA here is from genome assembly GCF_958295425.1 of Solea solea. Lineage (NCBI taxonomy): Eukaryota > Metazoa > Chordata > Actinopteri > Pleuronectiformes > Soleidae > Solea > Solea solea. Next base: position 15,236,532 of record NC_081140.1, on the reverse strand, counting down.
ACTTGGCGTTCTGTGCATGCACCAAAATGTCCTCCCCAGTCTTTGACTCGGACGTAGAAGGAGACGATGTATAAACTGCAGTACTGTTGCCGGAAAAGAACAAACGACAAGATGGCGTCGGCGAGAGCAAAAGCTACCGAGAAGACCTGCAACATTTATGCGTCTTGTTCGCCGTTTGTTTTTCCGTGACGTACAGGTCATCAAGAAACTGATTCCATATGCACTAGCTTACAGAGAGATACAGCGCCACCTACAGAGGCGGAGTCAGACGTACCCGGCCAATAAATCCTTTTTCTCCTCCACATGTATACTCAAACTTGGCAAGTTGTCCAATTGTCTGTCTTAGTCAGACTACGGCCTTAGCTCAACTAAGCTGTGCATGTAAACGTACTGAAATATGTATTGTGTTCCGAGCCTGTTGAGAGAAATAAACGCTTAGAATCTTCCAGATCACCTGAGTGTCTGCCTGTTTAACCTCTATCTGTAGAAGTAAAGGTGTTAACCTGGAGCAGCCACAGCTCCAACCCTGGAGGTTATAATATCTCCGCTGTGCTTACGCAACTACTGTCCAGAAGCAGAGCAGGAAAGTTAACACTACATTGAAGATAGTCTACAGCATATGTAGTTATACATACAGTCATTCCTAATTTGTCCCCTGGGGTCACATCATTTAGTTTCAGGAATACTACATAGATGTGTCGTAAAATCATTTCTAGATCTTAACAGGTTCTAATCATATGTGTAAATGTTTTGTAATGTCTTTGTAGACCCACTGTGATCTCTAAGTTGCAATGCAACTGGTAAGCTTAAGCATAGCATTTTCAGGTTTGTCATAATATGTTTTGTGAAAAGATTCATTAAATGTAAAACAAAGGGAACACATTGGAGTTCTTGTTGTTTATAAGTTATTATGCTATTCTTTATTCTTTATTGAGATCAGATCGTGTGTGGCCCCTGACTTACAATGAGTTTGACACCCCTGGTCTAGATGTTTGCACACATGTACAAACCTTACTCTGTGGTCATCTAAAAATGGAGACAACAACTTTTCCTCATAAGCGGCCGAGGTCATGGGTCATGTTGTGGCTTTACTTAGATCTTTTGGGGAAACAGAGAACAGCGGCCAACAAATAAGGAAGTATGCACCTTTTCCCTAACTCATTTATATCAATCGAGTGGGAGGGAGGTATTGTTTTTAGTGCCTCTGTGTGTCTACCTGTCTGTCTGTTTGTGTTCCTCACTTGCCTAACAGAGGCCGACAGAGGCTTGTTGCGCGAATGGGGTGAAGTCTGCCGTCTCTGATTGCTTTGTTGTTTATACAGACAGGCTCATCAAGTTCATGACTCTCTGGTATGTGGAGTCTCCATTGAGACGGGGCTGTGCCTTCAAAGCCCTGCAATCCAGTCCACATCCAACACTGTTGCAACACTATTGTAAACAATGTTAAATTGCCGGCAAAGTTTAGTCATGATAGCAGCATTGCACAGTGGCCAGCTGTGCTGTGATGAATAGATTTTGGATTTTGACCCTGACGTAGATTCGAACACACCACTTTCTGATCTGGAGTCAGACACTCTATCTCTGCAATCTCTGATTGCCTTGTTCTAGGAAGGTTCCTGGAAGGGGGCCGGTTTAATGCCGAGAGGAATTTCCCTACAGTGATTAACAAAAGTACAAACAAACAAACAAAAACTTCGCCAGGAGGCATTTGTCAGTGATACAAATCCCTGATGTGTAGCCATACATAAGGGATTTGTATGGCCGCAGTCAGTAAATATGGAGGTTGTTAAAGAAAGGAAATTAATCTTGTAGTTTTATTACAATGCCTTACAGAGTTTCCACAGAGACAGGGAATGCCAAAAGATAGTGTTTCAAAATAGGAAGGCCTGTAAATTGATTCTCGGAGATGAGGCTGGTTTAATTTTTATCTTGGAAGTCATGTCCGTCCACAATTGACACAGGTAAAATATTGATTTTGACAGACTGTGGGGTTTGGCGCACATCTCCCCTGTTGCCCTCCCCAAATCGATACGGCTTTACATGTCTAGTCAGTTTCAGTTGTCAGTGTTTAGTTGTAGATCAGGTCATGTGTTAGGATTAGGTCTAAACAACATAATATTTGAAGAGTAATGGGGCATGTCACATGACATGGTTTTGTACTTCATTGTTCTAAGTTGCCAACGTTTGCACATCAAAATCATGACCAAGTTACAAATTCTGTTTTAACCTTCGTATATAAATTATGTTAACATACCTATAACATATATATTATAGGTTATATATGTATATATATACATGTGTGTATATATATAGTATATTTTATATATATATATATTTATACATATATATGTATATACATATGTCATTCAGTCAGTCATCATCTACCGCTTTTATCCTCCGCCAGAGGGTCGCGGGGGGTGCTGTGCCAATCTCAGCTACATCGGGCGATAGGCGGGGTACACCCTGGACAGTTCGCCAGTCCATCGCAGGGCCACACACAGATAGAGACAAACAACCATTCACTCTCACACTCACTCCTATGGTCAATTTAGAGTGTCCAATTTATCTAATCCCCGCATTGCATGTTTTTGGACTGTGGGAGGAAGCCGGAGAACCCGGAGAGAACCCACGCACACACGGGGAGAACATGCAAACTCCATGCAGAAAGGCATATACATATATATATATATATATATACTGTATATATATATATGTATATATATATATATATATATATACATATATATATATATAAAATATACTACTAAGTAGTATAAATACTAAGATATGTGTATGTCAAGAAAATAGTTGACAAAAAATGAAAAGAAAAAACTTGAATGTAGAACACTTACATACAAACTTAAGATAGCATATGAAACAGTCATTTTTCAAAGTTTATTTACCCTTGTTTTCAGTGCACCATGACTCACCAATGGTGGAGACAACAGTTCCTACAAAGTAGAAGGCACCAGAGATGTCCCACAGGGCTCTGCCTTGTTCAATCCGGATGCCTGCTGTCCTGGCTTCTTCATAATGCAGCAACAGATATTTCAGGTCCTCACAACTAATTTTATGCTCATGGCTGAAGTCTGTTAACCTCTTTTCCCAGAGCTGGTGAGCCTGTATCTCTGCTGGTCTCTCCAAGGAAGAAAATACTGCAGCACCAGCCAGCATGTAAAGAGCAATGAGCAGACCGAGTACATAGAAATGAGTGGTTTCCCTGCTGGGGATCAGGGATGGGCAGCAGCAAACACAATCTTTCTTCATTGTCATTTGTGGAGGCAGATCTGCGGGCAGATTTCTTTTTCACGTAGGATAAAACAGTGCTAAGTAAATAATATTTGCATAGTTGATCTATGCCATCAGTCAAGGCAGATGTTAGTCCAAGGCATTCTTCCCTTAGTTTGCTAGTTATTCTAAACAAATCTAGGTAATTATCCAGTACAAGTCTTGAATTAATGCTACTTCTATCACTACCTATGCTGGTAACTGGTCTGAGATCTTGTGAGTGTGCAGGTGGCTTTAACTGAGACTTTAATGATCTGTGTATGCATGGTGACTGCTTATCACCAGCTCAATAATCCATCTTTACTCTCCTTTTATGACATGCCACAAAAATATGCAAACACACGCACTCCTGTTGCCTTTTCTTCCAAGTACACCTTACTATTACTGAGTCAATTTATTATTGCTTTTTTTCTTTACTCTGAAGAGGATTTTAAGATTTGCTCAGACTTCCAAGGTTTTTCAGCTGATCAGATTCTAAACAGCATCCACCATTAAACTTGTTGACTATAACATGGAATTGCTCCTTTAACCGTGTTCCTCTTGTGACACACTACAGAGTACAGGAGTTGTCATTTCATTGTGACTAGATATCTGTAACTGTGGTTTTGACTAGTAAGAATGATGCTGCGAGTATCGGTAGTGAATATATCTGCCAACATTGCTGCAACAGCTCGATCTTGCAGATACATGTTGTACAACATCAGAAGGATACGGCCTCTCCTAACCCAGAAGGCGGCACAGGTTCTGGTCCAGGCTCTTGTCATCTCACGCTTGGATTACTGCAACTCACTCCTGGCTGGTCTCCCTGCGTGTGCCATACGACCTCTGCAACTGATCCAGAATGCAGCAGCTCGACTGGTCTTCAACTTACCAAAATTCTCCCACACTACACCGCTCCTCCGCTCCCTTCACTGGCTTCCTGTAGCTGCTCGCATCCGCTTCAAGACTCTAGTGCTTGCGTTCCATGCTACAAACGGATCCGGTCCAGCCTACATCCAGGATATGATCAAAACCTACACCCCAGCCCGCCCACTCCGCTCTGCATCGGCAAACCGGCTTGCTGCCCCCTCACTGAGAGGATCGCAGAGGCAATCGCAGAACTCAAGACTGTTCACTGTCCTAGCCAAATGGTGGAACGAGCTCCCCATCAACTTCCGGACAGCAGAAAGCCTCCACATCTTCCGCCGCCGACTAAAAACACATTTCCTACGACTCTACCTTGACTAAGACGACGACGACAAAAAACAAAACAAAAAAAAAACTTATATATCGCACTTATGACTAGCACTGCATAGTTTGGCTTACTTGAAGCTCTTACTTACTTCTACTTCTTATTTGTACCCAAATGTTTAAATGCACTTATTGTAAGTCGCTTTGGATAAAAGCGTCTGCTAAATGACATGTAATGTAATGTAATGAATATCCTGTCGAGATGTTAAACCGGCTTGCCATACACACGAGCCATTTAACCTTTTTATGAGTGTGCGTGAGTGAACAACAACACAGGATATGTCACATTACTTACATATGACTAAAATTGTTGGATTCAGATCTGAAGAAGCCTGATGGTGTGTGTATCATCCCCTGTCCTTAGATCATGACGGCACACAGTTTCACACTGATCATCCCCTGTCCTTAGATCATGACGGCACACAGTTTCACACTGATCATCCCCTGTCCTTAGATCATGACGGCACACAGTTTCACACTGAGACACAGCTCACAACACTGAAGAGCAGACAGTGTTTTGACTAAAGGCAACCTCCTACAACATCCAAGTAATGATGAAACAACAAACAATGGCACAGACAAGACAAACCACAAGATATAACAACAAACAATGGCACAGACAAGACAAACCACAAGATATTTTTGTTCTTTTTCCAAATGCTCGTTTAGTAGAAGAATAGTAAAGAGACACCCACAATGGGTTTTGTCACATGCAGAAAAAAAAATGTATAGAGAATCCCAGATTCAAGGCACCATGGTGAAAGCTGATTGGGATTGTACTACTAACACACAAATGCAACATAAAAATAGAATAAAATACAGTTAAACTTAACATGATTCATGAATGATATTTTCTGATGAGCTTAATTACAGTACAGCTTTATCATTTGTCACATGATTGTGTCATTTGCATGTAAACACACAGTACAGTCACGGTACAAAGTATATAGTAAGTTTTGTATGTAGCTGGGTGTAAAAAAAAACAAGTAAAAGAACGTAGCTTAACAAGTTAGTATTAAAAAACAAGTGGTTCTGCAGAAGACACAGCTCTGTATATTTTATACATACAGAGGAATAAGACACCCAGTGTTAGTCTTGTTATAGTATTGATTAGTGTCAATACTACAATCAGAGAACATTGTGGTTTTGGGAAGTAGCTGACTTGTTGTCTGGCACTGAACACACTGAGGTTTTCAGTTGTTTCAAACTGCCACACTGGCAATAATATCAGTACAGAGATGCAATAATATAAATGTGAATCATAGTGCATTATAGTATTGCAGTAGCTTTAGGAAGACATTTGCAGTGTTACACGATTGTAAAAGGAGTGGCAAGTAGGCATTAAACAGAAGATTCATCTACACAAATATAATGGCTATCTGCTATTGGCTGAGTCCATTATCAATCTTTTTTTTTTTTTATGGCTGACAAATAGGTTTGGGACTCTTCTGCCAACTGAAGAGCTCACTTCTATAACAACTACCTGTCAAGTGCAATTCAGGGTGTGCAATTATTACACAAGTTAAAACAAATAATAATTAATTCCGTTCTGCCAAAAGTAGACCCTGTAGACAAATAAGTCTTTGTCTACAGGAGTGATACACTGTGTGAGCCATGCTGTTTCCACATGCGTTAGTGGAAAGTCTAGAGTGTGCTGCTCACATGGAACAGGGAGCTAGTGCTCCCTGTTCACAGCACAACAGGCATCAGTTGTTGTTTCCATCATGGTACAGTTTGGTTTGGTTTGGTACAGTACAATACGATTTGGAATGGTAAAGCCCCGAGTCAGGCTTGTGTTTCGATGACAATTTCGAACGGGACACAATAGACAACAATGGAGGCCATCCAGCAGCTTGTACAGTATCTGTCCTGCTGGGTTTGAGGCTGTTTGTCTGTTTGTATGGCAATAGACTGCGGCTGTTTGCCTTGACTCCCATGGGATATTTGCACCAATCACAAGTTAGTGATTTTTAGAGTTTTTCTGTCACCCAATCAGCTGACTTTCATGGGTGGAGCTAGACTGGCTGCACCCTGACTGTACTGTACAATTTTACTCTGCTACCTCAGAGTAGCCTAATGGAATATTCCTAAAAGATGTTATCATACTATACCAAACCAACCCGTTCCACTCGGCGGAAACAAGGCTAATGACACCATATAACAGTGATTTAAATCAGATAAGGTGTCAAAGTACAGTAGGTGGGTTGTGAAGCTTTCCGTTAAAACAGGCAGAGTAAACAGTGGCATACAAATTTGCTGCTATCATGTGTCAACGTTGTGGTTGAGCTTAACTTTATGACCTGATTGAAAAACATTCCTGACCTTTATGACATCAGTTGGTGATTTTCAAATCTGACAAAAAATTTGGGCGACCACAGACTTTGAGATTTTGAGACACTTTGTCACCTATTTTCAATGAGAAAGCACAGACTAGATGATCCAGCAAAAAAAACTGGATGGAGTCATGGCTGAGAGGACGGAATCAATTTGGCTTGTACAAGTTACGGTTCTAAACAAAAGTATGCAACATCTGTTTCTCTGTCAACTCGTCTTGTTAGTTATTGCGGGGTTTCGTTCCGGCCAGAATCGCTGTTCAGTCGTAAATATCAATTTACGACTGCATGGAAGTGGTGAATTAAGAATGGAAACACTTTGACATAATGAAATAGATTGACTGAAGAGAGTTGTGGTTGAAATCACTGAAGACTTGAGCTTCGTCAAAGAAGTAGGTCTTGCCTGGGGTCAGTTTGGGGATGATGCAGTGGTTGGGTGTTTGCAGCATGTAAGGCGAGGGCAGAGCTTCAACAGTTGCCTGCGTTCCCTGGATTTCGAGCACAGTGTTGAACACGATGCTGTGCGGAGACACACTTTGTATGGTCCCAATTTTTACTGAGGAGGCAAATTAAAAAATGGATTATATTTACAGACCCACGTGTATTTAAAAGAGTATTCACGAAAAATTGCTAGCTTACTGAACTTAACTTACTTTTATTGCAAAGATGTATTTTGTTCAGGTTGTTCACCGACAGAAATGTACATTCTGAAAAAGAACAAAATACACACATTTTACTAAGTTGAAGTAACTGGAATAAGCATGTATTTAAAATGACAAAGATTAAGAACTAATCTTGTAAGGCAGTGATAGAGCGCAAACTGACCTGTAGTCATCTTGTCCAGATGCTGTCCTGGTTGGACAGGACTTAACTTCCCAGCACAGCATGACCACAGGGAGATGTTATAGTACATATGACCACAGCATTGGTATCCTCTCTTGTTAGAGTAAAGCAACTCTGTATCCTCACTTGAGCAGCAAACCTGGTTCTACAGTAAACATGGAGTTATGAACAGTTATTCACTTGTGTTGATAACTTTATGAGTGTTTGTTGTCAAGGTTCAATGAAACTGATGTCTGTCCTTGAGATATAGTTTAAAATATACAGTGAATGCATTCAAGACAATATTAAGAAAAACATAATGCAAAAATCTTGATTAACCCACGTTTTTAAGATTGTTAAGTAGTTTTAACTTATCTATCTTATCATTTGGCACTGTTCGGCTTGATTTCTGTCCACACGTCTCCGGAGCACAGCCTCCTACTCCACAGACCACAGCGGCAGGGTCTGTGATGCAGCTTGTGGTCGGCGGCGCTGTCCCTAAATACAACAGACTCCTCTGTTAAATTCAGAGCGTTCCCTGGTAGTTGTTGGAGATGAACCCACGTTTTTAGGATCGTTAAGTAGTTTTAACTTTTCTACAGTTTGCAGCTGTTCGGCTTGATTTGTGTGTGCGACGTCGCTTCCTGTGACGGCACTCTGGCCAGTCAATGGCCGGCAGTCTGACCAATCATCGCATAGTACCTATTCGGCACGCTTTTGGAACCTCGCCTCGTACCAGGTACTAAAAATAGTACTGTTTTTCCACTAGTGATACTAGCTGGTACTTTTTTTAGTACCTGCTCTGGCGAGCGAACTGAGCCGATACTATACATATGTGACATCGACAGACTGTCGGCCACTGATTGGTCAGTGTCGTCACTGAAAGTTGAAAAGACATAAAATCCTGAAGGCATGTGTTAATCGCCAACATTAAACACGGAAATGTCTAAAATCTCAACATTTAACAGAGGAGTCTGGTGTGTTTATCGACAGCACTGCCAAAAGCGGCGATCGCGAGCGGTGAGCGGCATCCCGACCCCTTCCACTGTATTTCCTTTCAGTGACTGCGTGATGCAGGAAGTACTGAATTGATTGGGTATGATTCGGTACAGAGAAAACAACAGCTTTACAAGTCACTAGTCACTAGTTTGTCGTGTGTAAAACCAAGTCACAGCAGTTTCATACAGCCGTGCATGTCAAGTCAACCACGTTGAGGAGGTACTACAGTAATTGAAAGCCATACCAAAGCCGTGCCGTTTCCGAGCCAAGGTGAGCCATGCTGGAACTGTATAGTGTAAAAGCGGCAATAGTTTTATACATGTAATTACTCAGAGATACACGAGAGGGCGATAGAGGTTCTGCACTGGACCTTTAAACCACGGTTAACCCTGTGAAACAGGAGAGTTTGGGACATTTGGGACCTTTTCATGAATAACTTTAAAAATAAAAAAAACCTTACGAAATAAAGTTCCATGTTACTGAATAGTTGACTCAACATCCGGCTGCTGAGCCATATTGACGCTGTGGGAAACTGAGCGGCTTTGTAAGTTTTCACTTATAGAGCACTTTCTATCGCTATAGCTATTTGCGATTATTATTGACAAAACATACCAGTTCCTTTTGCAAAATCGATCCACAGCACAGTGCATCAGGACCAGACTTGCCCAAAGATGTCAAGTTGTAAAGTGTCCCTCCACAACACTTCATCTGTGGATCATTAACATTGTAGACTCGAATTCCACAACAGTGTCTGTGCTCCTCTCTGCGATGTCTGGATGGAGAAACACATTTCAAAGCTGTGACTGTGAATTCCAAGAATTAACTGTTATTGACTGGAAAAGTTCAAGACTCTGAACATATATACATATATATACACATATATATGTATATATGTTCATCAATGTGAATATAAAAACGATTTATCACACACACACACACACACACACACACACACACACACACACAGATAGACTGCAAATGTATAGCTGTATAGATATGTATGTTCATCAATGCCCCCTGTGTAGATATACAGTATGTGTATATATGTTCATCAATGTTAACCCCCTCCCTGTGTGTGTGTATATATATGTATATATGTATATAAATTCATCAATGTGAATATAAAAACTATTAATCAATATCAGTTAAATGTAAACGTTAGTGCTCTTTATTTAGAAAACCCTCATGTCACATCTACATTTCAGGATCTGGTTATTATACACAGATTAAATGTTAAATATAAATGTTTCAATATTTATCATCACAGTAACAGTGTTACACATTAGTAGCTGTAAACACTCAGCATTAGAAAAATACATATGTTGGTTTGGTGCTTACTTATATCCTAAACATAAGGAGTAAACATTTATAATCGTCACTTTAAAAGTTACATAGTTGTTTTTGGTGCCTATTTGTTTCCCAGATATATTAGTGTGTGTGTGTGTGTGTGAATGGGTGAATAAGAGGCATTAACTTAAAGCACTTTGTAGAAAGGCGCTTTATGAAGTTCAGTCCATTCCCATTTATTAGTTTACGGGGCAGATCTGCCACATCCAATATGGCGGCGACGTCGACGTACGATTCAGCGCTCAGTGCGGCGTCTACGTATATATGTCTATTGATAATATTGGCTGTAACTACGGCGACCACACAGGATGTAAAACACACATCGTGCAGTGCTGAAACTTGTTGGCGCCAGATGACGACAGGTTCATCTACGAAAACCAAACCCTTTTTTATTTTAAAGCGAGAATACACTGGTGTGTTTAAGGTCCAGTGTGAAACATTTCGGAGGGTTTAATATTTGAGCTACACTCACATTGGTTAGCACCTTAGAATGTACATTAAAAGTGGAGTAATGTTCCACTTCTCCCCAGAAAGCCAATACAAAAGTAAACACTTTTATTTATTCATCCACCCCCTGTGGATGAATATCCACAGGGAGCAACTCCACAGGTTGCAAAAAGATCTTATTGTTTTTTATTGTAAAACTGTGGAAAAATTAGCCTACGTCTCTGTTGGTCTCCCATTAGGATTGAAATAGATGATTAAGTACAGGACATACTGACGTATGGTATTGTCCTATAGGCGCCGGGCTGCAAGTGACAAACCTTCGGGAGACTGCAAAATGGGACTTTAAATTGTTATGGGTGAGTAAGCTAAACTTTGGATCCCATCACACAAGTGCTGACTGATCCTGACACCACATCATCGTGCCAAGCTCAGTCTGAATGGGACAAATAAAAAAAAAGAAGAGAGAGTGTGATATTGCTGACACTACAGATTATAGTACATGTCTGGGAACAAAATCTGCCAAAAGTGGAAGAAACAGACATTCCTCTGAGTCGCTGGGTGTGGTTGGATTGCTTTAGCTATGGTGTGCTGTCTGTGAATCCAGTCACTGTGCATTTCTTTCCCCTCAACACTCCTTTTGAGACTGTCTGACCCCTCCATCTCTTGTAGACGGAAACAAATGAACAATTACACAAACATGCACATGCACTCACACTAACACACAGACATACACATATGATCGCCACATCATGCCAGGCCAAATACAACATCTCCTGTCTCGTTGAAGGGCATCAGTATTACCACAGACAAAAGTGTTAACGACAAACATAATCACCTGTGTCCATCACAGCAGATCTCAGAATGGGGCTGGTACAATTCTGTCCCGCAGCAGTGTTGTCCAGGTGAGCCATGCAACTGGGAACAACACATAGTTCCTTTAGCTGGGTTGTAAGGAATACCGATCTCTGAACATTCCTCTCCATCCTCTCTGTCCTTGTACAAGGTGCCATTACAACAGAGAATGCTACGCTGTGCCAAGCCATACGGTACTTGTCCGCAGCACTTGAAGAATCAGAGAAAAATACACCCGTAAAAGAGCAGTAAAAACACGCACACACAAATATACTGTACTTCTGCAAATGCAGGTTAACGTCTATATTTTTCATCCCGTAAATCCAGAACGCCCTCAATTTCTATATAAAAAACAAGCTGGGTGGAGCGCCGAGCTCTCTCTGCTCCACAGCAGCACTTTTGTTTTTGACGTTAGTTGCTTTTTTGGCCAGCTGCACACAGACAAATGATTGTCTGAGGTTTGTTTTCTTTTTAAAACGTAATGGAAAAGGGATTAACCAAAAAACATTCCTGGAATGTCTGGTTTGCATATTCCCCAAGCAGAGAAAATATGTTGAACTTTTCATTAATTCATTTTATTACCTGATCCATCCAAGGCTTTCTCACGGAAACACAGCCATTGCGGCAGATGTGAGTCAGTGGGTTAAAGATTGTGGGCGTAGAATCACAGTGACCTAAACAGAGGGTGGGGGACAGAGCAGACAGAGAAGTTAGTGCAGGAGTTTAGAGCAGAGACACTGATGTGGAACGTGAGAAACGTGTCTTAGTGTTTAACATTTATTTTCAAAAGTCAATAGGGTCTTTCAGTTGAAAGTTGAAGTCTGTCAGATAACGTCTGCACAGGTGGAATCTATGATGTCTTTTGTTCAGACCATTTGTCTGTAAACATCAACATGTCAACTTCAGATTGTTTTTATTTTTGTGGATCAGTATGTGTGACATGGTTTCTCAGCAATGACTCATCTGATCACACGCTGTTCTCCCGAATCTTCTTACAGAAATGAAAAAAACAAAAAACCTTATCTGATTTGATTTATTTGATTTATATCAGGCAGGTCACCCGACCGAAACTGTAATTCCTGCTGTCAATGAACAACTTCACACTGCCAGGGCTGCCTCTCTCTCCTCTGTGCTTATCCTCTTTGACCTTTCTGCAGCGTTTGACACAGTTAACCACCAGATCCTTACTTCCTCCCTTCAAGAACTAGGTGTCTCAGGCTCTGCACCCTACTCTCATCCTATCTTCAAAACCGAACATACTGAGTAACCTGGAGAGGATCTGTGTTGGAACCCTGTCCTCTAATTACTGGGGTCCCTCAGGGTTCTGTCTTGGGCCCTCTCCTCTTCTTTCTGTACACCAACTCTCTTGGTTCTGTTATTCACTCTCATGGTTTTTCCTATCACAGCTATGCTGATGACACCCAACTCATTCTCTCTTCTCCCAGCTCTGAAACACATGTAGCAGAACGGATCTCCGCTTGTCTGACCATTACCTGAAACTCAATCTCGACAAGACCAAGTTTCTTTTTCTCCCAGGAAAGGACTCTCTCACCACAGATCTGACCATCACCTTTCGACAACTCAAAAACACATCTCTTTCGACTCTACCTTGACTAAGACGACGACAAAAAAAACCCAAAAACAAAAAAAACAAAACACTTACTTATACAGCGCACTTATGACTAGCACTTTATAGTTTTGCTTACTTGAAGCACTTACTTACGACTAGCCCTTGTTTGTTCCCAAATGTTTAAATGCACTTATTGTAAGTCGCTTTGGATAAAAGCATCTGCTAAATGACATGTAATGTAATGTAATATCATCAAACACTTCAGACAATGGGTTTTTTTTTGTGTCTGGAAATACAGGTCAGTTAAATGTCAGTCACCTGACAAGTAAAAGTATTTGATCAGTCATTAGCACACTCCACACACCAACTGTCCATGCCCATTGTAACAATACAGATGGAAATCTCCCTTTGATTTCCATACTCGGTTGTCTGAAAACTCTCCTTGCCTCAGTCAACACCCACTGTAGAATGAAAACCCCCTAACTTTTCCATTAATCCATACAGCAAGATATTATTACAGCAAAATAATGAACACACCCAAGACAACTGGTGCTCTTCAACTTCAGACTATAATCTCTTTTCAACAGAGGGTAAAGATCACCAGTCTTTAAATGTCTGAACTGTTACTATCTAGATATCAGCCTTAATGTATAAAGTACATTGAGACGATGTCTGAGGTAATTTGGTGCCACTAAGTCCACCAAGGCTGCTTGGTTTCCCACAGTGTCAGTGTATGTCGATCCAGATTAACGACTAAATCTACCCATGTCCTTCTTGGGCCATAACCTCCACCCCCAGAAAATTGAATTTGGGTTATGCTGCTCACAGTCACGCAGACAGATAGACAGATCAATAAAATGATGGAGATAACACACACTCATGTATTTTCTGATCATTTCAGTTTTAATGGGTTAATGCAGGGGTGTCAAACGTAGAATGCTGCAGAATGCTGCAGCTCCTTTAAGAGCCAGGTGTTCGTGCAAGAAGAGAGGAAGCCCGCATACGTGCAGCGTTAGCATTAGTCACTATGAATATGAATGAATGAATATGAATATTTATTTAGTCTAGTTATATGGTGAGATTTAACACTCATACCCTCCACCTCTGAGTTGAATAGAAAGGATTTGAGTATCATGTCCTGTAAAACTGTTGAGTTACATTTCTGACCTCTGAATACTTCAACCTAGGCATTAGGGCTAATCTTATATGTGGAAAAAGGTCACTGAGTGGTTTTTATAATATAAACCATCTCTGAACTAGACCGATGTCAGACTTCCTGACAATAGGATTGTCTTAAAGGGTTTACATTTTAAATGATGGGTTTACTTTAATTCCCAACAATATTTAAAAGTAAAGTTATTTGTTGTTTAAATATTAAATATTTACTATACTTTACTTCACTTTGGAAAACCTCTTGCTAACGCCGGAAAGACAGAATACTTATTGGGGAGAGATTGTTACTTGGTGGTAGATATTTCCTCCCCTACACTTCCACGACCACTGTCCAGAAGCAGAGCAGGAAAGTTAACACTACATTGAAGATAATCAACTACAATTATGTAGTTATACATACAGTCATTCCTAATTTGCCCCCTGGGGTCGCATAATTTTTATTAGCTCCCACTTTAGTTTCAGGAATACTACGTAGATGTGTAATAAAATCAATTCTAGATATTGACATGTACTAATTGTAAGTAAAATACCAGAATTTGTAGTTTCATATACCTATGTTAATGGTCAATTTAAGCATAACATTTTCAGGTTTTTCATAATATGTTTTGTGAAAAGATTCATTAAATATAAAACATTGGAGTTCTTCTTGTTTATAGGTTATTATGCTATTATTTTACTCATCCAGCCCACTTGAGATCAGACTGCTATGTGTGTGGCCCCTGATTATTTTTTTTTTTGATACTTTATTAATCCCCTTAGGAAAATTATTTTCTGCATTTTGACCCATCCTAGAATTAGGAGCAGTGGGCTGCCACACTGAGTAGCGCCCGGGGAGCAATGTGGGTAGAGTACCTTGCTCAGGGGCTCCGGTGACCTTGCGGTTACAAGCCAAGTTCCCTTTCCACTTGGCCACAGGCTGCCCTGACTTACAATGAGTTTGACACACCTGGGTTAACCCTTAGAACACAGAGCATATAGGCAGCTTTTTCCATTAACCATCAGTTACTATGAGTCAACAACTAACGGATGGAATATTCCCAAACCCACACCCTACACCCACATGCCTGAATGACAGCACCGGGGGTGCTTTGTTTGTGTTATCTCGCAGCACCGGAATTTCTTCGGTTTGTAACATGACACCCCACAGCGACGTGTGTGTGGCTCAGGGCTGTGGATGTGCAGGTGTAAGCAAAAACAGATGCAGTCCACATCACATCACATCCTTACCCACACCCAAAGTGTGAATAATTCTGAAAATATTAGCACCACAGCGATTGTTCGTTGTCCTGTCATGACATGCAGCTTTTTGTGGGTCTGCAGTATATTTAAAGACGCGCATGCACAGAGTGTGCAATGTTTCATAGTCTACCCCTGGTGCCGATCCCAGCTGACATAGGGCGAAAGACAGGGTCACACCCTGGACAGATCGCCAGTCCATCACAGGGCCAAATAGAGACAAACAACCATTCACTCTCACCTACGGTCCATTGAGAGTGTCCAATTTGCCTAATCTAAATGATCCCATGTTTTGATCTTATTGCAACTGTAATTGTGGGCTGTTGCCATAACGACTCCTGCAAAGTCCAGATTACAACGCAAACGCTGCACACTGGCTCAAAATGTGAACAGTAAGCTACTGTAAAAAATCAACACAATCATTGGCTCAAAGCAATTCTTTGGTTCTGGGTAAGGACGGAAAAAAAACCTGTAGTTTCAGACTGATACTTGACTCACCAGTTGGGCTCATGTGTGGGCGTCTAAATGATGTGCTTAATCCCTAATCAAGCTGCCTCATTTTTTTCAGTTTTTGCAAGATTGCATGATATGCCCTTAAGTATATCTGATAAAAAGAAATCTAATTATAAGGCTATAGATTTGATACATGGTATGGTATGAGTGTAACAAAAATAGAAAAAAAAACAAACAACCGAACTGAAAAACCGTGACCCAAAACCGCAAAATGAACCAAACCGTGTGAACCGTTCCAGCCCTAATAAAAACACATTGAGTAACACACCTGACACTGTTGCACAGCAGCAGGACTTGAGGGGTTGTCTCCATGAGGTTCCACGATGCCAGCAGCAGCGCTCAGTCTTAGGGTCATACTGCTCATGACCACAGCACCGGTGATCACTGGACTTCCGGGTCAGGATCTTCTTGTTAAAAAATGGACCGCAACACAGGTGCGTCCCTGCATCGAAACCTTTGGGAGGAAAAGGTGAAGCAGGTGTGATTTATAAATCGCACACACAGCTACTTATTTGAAACACTTTTTTGTTGCATGTTTTAATGACTTACCTTTACCACAAGACTTGAGCGTGGCTTTTGCAGTTGACTTCTGCAGTTGACTGACAGTTGTACTGACATGTTGCACATGCTGTGGAATTTGAGCTGCAGAGGCAAAAATCAACTTAATATATAAGATATGTGAACACCTTCCTTAGTACACCAACCAATTAAAAACTGCTTATACACTAGTGTATATGAACTATGCTAATATCACATGTGAGTGAACAGTATTGCATCTATTATGGGCACAATTCATAATATAACTAACTTAAAATATAATTTATTACAAGACAATTTTTAACCCTCTTATGACCGCCTGGATTTATTTAGATTGCCAAAACAGAAAGAAAAGCTGATAGCGGTACACCCTGGACAGATTGCCAGTCCACAGTTTTTGAATTATCTAGATATCACAAATGGTCTACGAGTTACAGTAATGAGAAGTATGCATGCCGAATGCAAATGAACTTTCATCTCACTCTCAGTCTCACTTCACTCCCCAAGGATAACAGTGGTTTTAAAGCTGTTGTGATTCTCGCTCTGTGGCTGGATCACCACCAAAGCCTAAGCATTTCGAGGACAAATGACTGGGTCCTGTTCAGAAAAATGTTCAAAGTGTGCAGCTGGCAAATTATTCAGCTGTTATCTTATGCTGTGAATGGGTCCAACTGAAAATCATGATGAAATACTGTATGAGCTACTTTTGCAGCATAGTCCTAACACAGGCCTATTCAACTCGCGGTCCACTGCCTTTTTTTATTTTCCTACGGCCGCGAACTCTCTGTAAATGAAGCTGACGTTATGATAAAAGTCACCTCTGAGCTATACTAAGAAGAGCAACTGAGTCTCTCTCTCAAAATACGCTCGCTCTCTTATCACAGCATTGCTGCACACGTACACACGTGTCCTGTGTCTCATATAAGTTGGGACAATCTTTCTCCATGTACTTGTGGGGACATGTCCCCACCGTCCACATGCAAACCTACGCCCCCTTGCATCCAGAAACTGTTTTTGTAACGTCCAGGAACTAACGGCATCATTTCAACACAGTCAAGTGATGTCATGTCAATCAATGTGTAACCGTTGTCAAAACAAAATGTCTCACGTTAACTTTTGCATGTCTCTTGAATGTCCCGCCCTGTCCCACTTGTGAAGTGGACTGGCTGCTGTCTGGATTTGACATGTTTGGCTATTTTTCTTCCTTATAGCAATATATTTGCTATGATTGCTATAAACCTTTTATTTTAGCCAAATTATTATGATTTCCTTTTTTTTTTTGACAAATATTCTGTGTGGCCCACAAAACACCAGTTATTTTCCGGTTTGGCCCCCCCCACTTTTGAAGTTGAATAGCCCCGACCTAACGCTTGTCAACAAACTCTATTTGACTGTATGAACTGTATGAAGTATTGAGTGTTTTCATGTAGAATTCACTGGGTATGCGTTAAGCTTGGATTTTATCTACTTAGGTCAAATGTCATAGTTTCTTCCCTGAGCCTAAATATACATCCTTAGAAAATGCCATCAAGTTCTTTATTTTATTTTTAGTTACGCTTCTCAAAGCAAACAGACTAACATATACAGCATGTCAAAAAGCATAACCTGCTTGACAGAGTTATTACTTCATCTGACAGAGTGTGGTTTATGTTAAAGGGGACATATTATGCAAAATCAACTTTTTAACCATTTCAATACTTATATTTGGGACTCTGGAGGCCCTACCAGTCGCCAAAGTGTGGAAAAATAATACTCAGTCCTTTTTTCGTGGTCCCCCTTAGTGTAAGTATAGGCGATAAAACATGCAATGTTGAATTCCCTGCGCTTATGACGGCAGCATGCGCATTTCACCGCGAATGTTACCGCCCCACCAGTAAGTTTACTTCGAGAGCTCCACCTTAGCTCCACCTTAGCTCCACCTTAGCTCCGACTTGTCCCTGCGAGAGTGAAGGCGAGGAAGGAAGAGCGGTATTATGTCAACGCGGAGGGACAAGTGTGCTGTTCGTGGCTGCACAGTGGAGCACAGTGTTTTACACAAACTTCCAGCCTCAGGGGATTTGTGTGTCCAGTGGATACATTTTATATTTAAAGCTAATGTGCCGGATAAAGTCAGCAAACGTGTGTTTGTGTGTTCGCACCACCATTTGCATTAGACTGCGGTTGCATTAGACTGCGGCACTGCGGCACTTAGGGACAGCACCGAGCTGCATAAACTGCCGCTGTATGTGACTGTATCAGACTGAATCTGTGCTCCGGAGACCTCCGACACAATGATCAAGCGGAACACTGCCGAACTGTAAATCAGTTAAAAAGACTTAGGGACAGCACCGCTGATCGCCACCACTGATCGCCAGCTCCGGAGCACAGACTCAGTCTGATACAGTCACATACAGCGGCAGTTTATGCAGCTCGCCGCAAGCACAAATCAGAAACCCCCTGGAAGAAGTGGGTGTGTGTTTGCCTGTGTCTCATTTGCATGTAAAGGGACCACGCACAAAACCGAGCGTTCTGAAAGGGGCGGGTTTAGCAGGGTTATTGAACTGCTATGGTGCTTCATCCTTATGGTATTTTGACAAAAGCATGTCACTGACATGTTCATTAGGACACCAGGGAACTATTTTCATTGGGGAAATAGGGTATAATATGTCCCCTTTAAACTGGTCCAGTTGCTGTTTTCACATAGTGTACAGGAGCCTCAAGAATAGTAAATCAGATGCACCTGAATTCTCTGGACAGCAGTTTGAGTGGATGGGTTGTATCTGAGAACTGCGGTTCATCCAACAGCAACACTGACTCATGGTGTCATACTGGGTGTGTCCGCAGCACTGGTGGTGGGTGGAGGCCATCGTCACAATCTTCTTGTCATCATTGGGTCCACAACAGCGCTGATTCTCCACATCAAAAGCACCTATTCACAAGAGTGTGTTGTTGTTTCTTTTAACAGATATATATATATCATATAATGAAGAGAATCTCCATAATTACTTTACATTCACTTTAAATATTACTGTATTTATTGTGGTGGACATGACGTAATAAGACCACAGGTTTTCGGGATTAAATAGAATAAAACCGATAAATATGTGTTATGAAAAACTACATTTGCAAAAAAATACATCCTAAATGTTGAATAAAAACATAACTTTTAGCTACTGGTGTGCCTACAAATTTTGCAAAATTCACTCATTTTGAATTTGTTGCCTGTAACACTTTCCAAAGAAATGCTGAGACAGGGCAACAAAAGGCTGGGAAAATTGGGGAAAGCTCAAAGAACAACGGTTTGGAGCAGTTCACAGGTGAACAGTCTAACCCCTCAGGCAGCACTGCACCATCCCCTCAACATTTGGCTACAACTGTTGACTGGCAGCATTTTTCATTGAGTGGGTTGCAGGCCTCTGGAAGTTACACCATAACTTGCATGAATTGAAGAACAGCAGCATACTGGGTTTCAGCGGCAGTTTACATTTTAAACGACTGTATGTGTAGCAATTGCAAGACGTCTTCCAAGAGACGTCTTTTTCAGGGACGTCCCTGTTTATTTCAGCAAGACACATTCTGCATGTGTTACAACAGCCTGGCTTCGTAGTAACAGTGTCTCCTATTGAAAATGTGTGACGCATTATGGAAAGAAAAATAAGACAATGGAGACCACGGACCAATGAGCAGCTGAAGTCTTACACTTGTTGAGTGTTGTTAAATGGAACGGTGATGTAACACAGTAGTAAACATCAAAGTTTGAACATCAAATAACTCGTCTTTAGTGTAGTCTATTCAATTGAATATAGGTCGAAAAGGATTTGCATATCATTGTATTCTGTTTTTATCCATGTTTTACACTGTGTTGTCTTGCTTTTACTTCAATAAGCAGACGAGGCGTGACATCAGGTCTTTTACTATTAACTTGTTACTTTATTAACTTGTATACATTCATGTGCTACCTGCATGGCTATCCAGCACTGGCTTACCCCCAGCCCATCACTGCTGTGGCATGCTGGGTAATGTAGTTCTCATGTTACTATACTCATAACATCACATCTTTCCCCCTATAAAATAATGATATTTACCCCTTAAAACAAAGCCATGCCTTTACTTTGTCTTGGCATTTATCATTAACTTCAATCAGCATCGTAACTTTACTTGTAAACAACTTTTCTATTTAAACACTTTTTCTGCAATAGAAAAATAATAAAGTGCAAACTTTCTAAGCATCATAACACACCTAGAATCATGTCAACATCTTTTTTTTTTTACTTTTCTTTTTTTTTTTTTACATTAACATTAACAACAACTTGTAAACAAGAGTCCTTAGCAACTCTCGATCAGCCTCTTAGGTGGCTGAACATGTCTTACAGGTCTGGACAGTCTTTCAACAGCTGGCGACGCAGACACTGCTGTCAGACTACAGTCAGTGTGGTCAGTCCCACTGTTAGTTGGCTCTGTAGATTCAGCCGTGTCCTGCTGAACCATCTCCTTAGCTGTAGTGTCCTTTTCAGTCAGCTGTAGTTGAAGATCCATGCGGTTTCTTCTCAGAGACAATCCACTCTCTGTCTGGATTCTGTAGGATCGTGGGGCAACTTCCTCCTCCACCTGTCCTTTTTGTCTCCATGCGCCAGTAGAGATGTCTCTGAGTCGCACTACGTCTCCTGGCTTCAGCATAGGCAGGTGTTTAGCCGTTCTGTCATGCAGCTGTTTTTGTTTCACCTTTTGTTCCTCCCTTGCGTTTCTGACTTTGTGTGCATTTTTCGGCGTCAGCAGGTCCTCATTTACTGGTAGGTTGGAGCGAATGCGCCTTCCCATCAGCATTTGGGCTGGTGACAGTCCATTCTGTAGAGGTGTACTCCGGTAAATCAGTAAACTTGTCTGAAAGTCATCTCTGTCCTCTGCTTTTTTCATCATTGTTTTTACTGTCTTTACAGAGCTTTCTGCCAAGCCGTTTGACTTTGGATAAGTTGGACTCGATGTAGAGTGTTGAAACCCCCATTCTTTGGCAAAGGCAGCAAACTCGCAGCTAGAAAACTGGGGCCCATTATCCGAGAACAGTTCACATGGGACACCATGTCTAGCGAAGACAGTCTTGAGGTAGCTGATGACTGCTTTGCTTGATGTTGACTGCAGCGCTCCAACTTCAGGATAGTTTGAGAAATAGTCAGTGACCACTATGTAACTCTTACCATCACAGTCAAACAGGTCAGTGCCAACCTTGTAGTAGGGTCTGTGGGGCACTGGATGCATCATCAGCGGCTCAGCTTGTTGTCTTGGCCTGTGGATGCGACAAAGTTCACATGACGCTGTCGTCTGGCTTATATCTAAATTGATTCTCGGCCAGTACATCACTTCTCTAGCCCTACGTTTACACTTGACTTCTCCAAGGTGGCCTTTGTGAATCTTTTGGAGCATTTGTTTACGTAGTGAGGATGGAATAACGTATTTGCTCCCTTTCAACACTATGTCATCCACCACTGTGAGCTCTGCCCTACAGTTCCAGTAGTCCTGTATTTGCACAGGGCAATCCTTTTTGTTCTCAGGCCAGCCTTTCTGTACTGTGTTCTTGAGTTCTTTCATTGTTTCATCTGCATTAGTCTCTCTTCGTATTTGTTCCGTTCTGTCTGCAGTTACTGGCAGAGATGTCACAATCATGTCCACATATGCCTGTATGTCTGCGCTGTTCTCACAGTCTGCACGTTCCTCTTTATCCACTGATCTAGACAAGGTGTCGGCGGTGAACATGTATTTTCCTTGTGTGTATATCATGTGCACGTCGTACTTTTGCAGCCTGATCAGCATGCGCTGTATCCGTACAGGACAGTCATTTAGAGGTTTGGCCATGATGGACACTAAAGGTTTATGGTCAGTTTCTACCTCAAAAAATTGACCATACACATATTGATGAAAACGCTCACATGCATACAAACTCGCTAACAGTTCTTTTTCAATTTGAGCGTACCTGGACTCGGCGCTTGTCAAGGCTCTGGATGCATAAGCAACAGGTAGCCACTGCTCGTCGTGTCGCTGCAGCAGCACTGCTCCCAGGCCGTACTGTGACGCGTCTGCTGAGATCCTGGTACTCTTCTTTGGGTCGTAGAACTTTAGCACTGGTTCCTGTGTGAGAGTCTCTTTCAGTTTCAGAAAACATTGTTCCTGCTCATGGGACCAGATCCATTCATTCTTTTGTTCGAGAAGACTCCTGAGAGGTGCCGACCGTGTTGACAACTGTGGGACAAACTTGGCGAGATAGGTGACCATCCCTAAAAACCGTCTGACCTCATCTTTATTGTTTGGTCTTTCCATGTTGTTGATCGCTGATGTTTTTCTCGGGTCTGGCTTCACCCCCTCTTCACTGAGAACATCTCCCACAAAGGTAAGTGTTTTTACACCGAACTCACATTTGTCTTTGTTAAGTTTCAGATTAACTTCTCTTGTTTTGTCTAGCACTTGTCTCAGTCTTTCGTCGTGTTCTTCTCGAGTAGCCCCCCAGACAATAACATCGTCCATCATCGTCTCTACTCCTGGAATGTGCTCAAATATCATGTGAATAGTCTTATGGTATACTTCAGGCGCTGACAAGATACCGTACGGCAGACGAAGAAACCTGTACCTGCCCTCCGGCGTGTTGAACGTACACAGTCTCGAACTCTGCTCGTCTAACCTCAGTTGCCAGAAACCTGACGAAGCATCTAGTTTGCTGAACCATTTCGCTCCAGCAAACTGTGCCATGATTTCTTCTCTGGTTGGTAACTTAAAGTGTTCTCTTCTGATTGCTCTGTTTAAATCCCTAGGATCCAAACAAATCCTCAGAGCACCTGTTTTCTTTTGCACAATAACCAGCGAGCTGACCCATTCCGTTGGTTCATCTATTTTCTTGATGACCTCTAATTTTTCCATGCGCGCTAGTTCCTCTTTCAGTTTTTCCCGCAGGGCAAACGGGACTTTCCTGCAGGGATGCACAACAGGAGACACACTTTCATCCACTCGTATCTTATGTTTTCCAGGTAGACATCCAAGTCCTTCGAAACAGTCTTTATACTCCTCCATGAGTGAGTCGTGATCATTTGCAGTACCTGGTGATGTCACAACAAACACTCTTTTGACCAGATTGAGCTTTGTACATGTACTGAGTCCCAGGATTGGTTGTACACTCATATCCACGATCAGAAGCTGTGCTCTTATCTGCCGACCCTTGTGTTTGAAGGTTGCGATGCATCCGCCTTTAACAGGAACACGTTCTCCGGTGTATCCAGTCACTTTTGTTTTTAAAGGATGAATTTTGCTCTTTACTGTCAGTGTTTTGTAGTGTTCCAATGACAGCAGGTTTACATGAGCACCTGTGTCCAACTTGAATGGTATTATTGTTTTGTTCACCTCAATAGGCACAATCCATTCCTCTTTTTCAGTTGTACAAGCTTGCACCACATCCACAATAAACTCATCATACTCCTCCTCTCCCTCATCGACTGTGTGAACTTTTTGTTTTAGAGCTGCTTTGCAACATTTAGCATAGTGATTGCTCCTTCCACAGTTGTTACAGGATTTTCCAAATGCAGGACAAGATCTTGGCTTGTGGCTGCCTCCACATTTACCACATTTGAACTCAGTAGATTTCTCTCTTTGGTCTCTTTGTTTGGTAAATGTTTTCTTTTTCCTCTGTTCTTTATTTATCGAATGCACAGTTGTCTCTCCTCTCCGAAGCTCTTTTGCTTGTGCTCGAGTGGTTTCAGCTGCTCTGCACATACTGACACACTTGTCCAGGGTCAGTCCTGTCTCTCGGAGCAGTCTTTCTCTAAGTGCATTATCCACTGTTCCACAAACGACCCTGTCTCTCACTAATGAGTCTCTCAAGGTGCCGAATTCACATGTCTTGCTTAGCGTGTGAAGCTCTGCTAAGTACTGGTCAAATAGTACTCCTTGCTTTTGGTCATGGGTGAAAAACTTGTATCTTTCAAAAGTCACGTTCTGTCTAGGCACAAAGTATTCTTCAAACTTTGTCATTAGCTCTGTCAAAGTCAGATCAGCTTCATTCAGCTGAAAGCTATTATATATATCCAATGCATCTTCTCCTATAATATGCAAAAGAATGTGAGCTTTCAGTTTTTCATCATCACCCCCAGCTCCGCTTGCTGCTAGATATATATTAAATCGTTGCTTGAAACGCTTCCAGTTATCAGCAAGGTTCCCAGTCAATTGCATAGAAGTGGGTGGACTTAGCTTATCCATGACTGCACGTCGGGGTATCGGGACTTACACAGCCCTCTCCTGGTGCCGGTTATCCTCCAATACAGGTACGAGATCCTCTTCTACTTGTTCGATCCGTCCCTCGTCCTCGCTTTACTTCCTCTGCCGCTCGTAGCCATCACACACCGCAGCAAACTCTTTTAGCATGTAGCTTTATTAGCCCGTAGCACTCACGCGACCAGAGACTTTTTCTTCCTCTTTCCGTGTCAAATCTTCCGTCCGAAGCTGCTCACGACCACTTCTGACACCATGTGTTGTCTTGCTTTTACTTCAATAAGCAGACGAGGCGTGACATCAGGTCTTTTACTATTAACTTGTTACTTTATTAACTTGTATACATTCATGTGCTACCTGCATGGCTATCCAGCACTGGCTTACCCCCAGCCCATCACTGCTGTGGCATGCTGGGTAATGTAGTTCTCATGTTACTATACTCATAACATCACATACACAACATCCCAACCTCACTGGAAATGGGGGTTTGTAGTTTAATACATCATGTGAATATGATTATTTAAATACATTAGCTGCTACTCACCTTTACCACAACATTCTGCCATTGGCACAGGTTTGGCTACAACTGTTGAATTGCAGCATATTTCATTGAGTGGGTTGTAGGCCTCCAGTCCACAGCAAGCAGACACTCTTCCACTTAGACCCTGTGTAACATTTGCTGTAATAACAGAGATGACATCATTAAGTTATTTATTTATTTATATGTTTATTTCGGTCATGTCAGTTAGATCGATCATCATCACACATCATCTTAGTGTAGTTCACACAATACACATACCCGAAAGGGAAAGCGGGAGAAGCAAAAGCTTATCTAGTCCCGCCCCCATTACCCACATAATACATATTTTCATCGTACAATACATAATTTCATCATACTGATTTCTTTTTCCTTATGACAAAACATGTTTCAGCAGCAGGTAGCACTCAGAGATGCAGTCTAGCTCTAGACAGTCGATCAGACTACGTGTATGTCTGTACATAATATTCCGTCGTGAGTGACAGCCTTGACTTGTTGCCTGGCACGTTACAACGTCCCAAAGTCAGTAGAGATCAATTCATCAGGTTAACTATTAACTTGGATGGTGTGAGAGCCCGTTTCGTTGTTTGTTTGTTTTTTGTTTTTTTCATCAATCAATCTGTCTGTCTGTCTGTCTATCTGCTGAATGATTGTTGGTGGTTTGAGTAACTCCGAGGATGATGACATTTTCACACACAATATCCTATGTTTTTTTGACAGATTACAGAGTAACACCACGTTTCTGCTACATGGTCCCAACTCGCCTCGCTCCACCTCGGCACAGCTCGACTCAACAAGGTTTGGTTGGTTTTCCATTACAATATAGTACCTGTAGAGTGCTAACCACTACACCAACTGTGTGGCCCGGCCACAAATGAAGACTATAGTTCATTTTGACTGACATGACATAAGCAAATGACGATGTTATAAAACAGCAGAGAATTGTATGAAAGCAGCTGATACATGTCCAAAAGCATTTGCAATTTGTTCAGAGGAAGGAGAAATTGCAACTATGATGTGCACAAATGACTTAATGTTTTGGAGGTTGAAATAATAGTTATTTAATAGAGAATTTTCATTCTGATCTGTGAAAAGCACCAAAGCGACTGAGAAAAACTATAATGCTCCATGCATATAGTCAACTGGCTGCTCTCTGTCACAACTCAGCTGATCTAATTGTTGCTCTTAACTACTGCGACTGGTCAGTCTACTGCAAATACACTCAATTAATCATTCATTCATCACAGCCTTCACCATCCCAGACACTTTCTCTAACTCGGAACACAGGTGAACAAAGAAACAGCGGTGAATCATGGAAAAGCCAATAAGCTGGAAGGCAGAAATTTGCCCGCAGGTTCAAATGTTCTGATTCACTCATGTTTACAGGCTTGTCGCTAAATACACCAGACACCTCTGTTAAATGTTCAGGTATTAGTCATGTCAGGGGATTAACGCAGGTTGGGACAGATTTTTAAATCTTTTTTATTGAACGACAGATTTTTTTCCATTCCAACAACTGAACCATACAACCCAAATTCAGGAAACAGGATT
Source organism: Solea solea (assembly GCF_958295425.1). NCBI lineage: Eukaryota > Metazoa > Chordata > Actinopteri > Pleuronectiformes > Soleidae > Solea > Solea solea. The sequence goes on along the minus strand of NC_081140.1, from coordinate 15,209,873 downwards.
ATGTAGACTGCCGAAGAAAGTCTTCAGGATCTTATTTGTTTTATTAAAGGGGACATATTATGCAAAATCAACTTTTTAATCATTTTAATACTTATATTTGGGACTCTGGAGGCCCTACCAGTTGCAACGTGTGGAAAAAGAATACTCAGTGATTTTTTCGTGGTCCCCCTTAGTGTAAGTATAGGCGATAAAACACGCGATGTTGAATTGCCCATTTCACCGCGAATGTTGCCACCCTGGTGTCCTAATGAACAACTTCCTCCCTCGCCTGCACTCTCACATTTTATAGGGACAAGGTGGAGCTAAGGTGGAGCCACGGGTGTCAACATTCGCGGTGAAATGGGCAATTCAACAACGCATGTTTTATCGCCTATACTTACACTAAGTCATAGGTGGAGCTAAGGTGGAGCCACCCTGGGGCTCCACCTTAGCTCCACCTTGTCCCTATAAAATGTGAGAGTGCAGGCGAGTGAGGAAGAGTCCCAGGGAACTATTTTAACTTGGAGAAATAGGGTATAATATGGGACCTTTAAATGACTTTCACAGAAATGTGTGATCATTACCTGTGAATGTGCTTCCTTGTCCCTCTTCACAACATGTCGCTATATCAGGGTTGAAGGCTTGTTGTCCGCAACATGACAGTCCTGTTCCTCGATGAAGTTTATTCCCACAGCATACAAACTCATGGGGGTCATATTCTATTCCCATACAGTTTTCGCTGCAAAAAACAGAGAACAAATATCCAGACTGACATTCACTGGTTTTATATAGATGTAGTTACGATGCAAATACACAGAACAAAAAAAAGGCTTTGTACAAATACCTGCAATACCCCCTAATACCACTCATTGGCTTTACAATACTGCCCTCTGGTGGTGAAACACAGTCCATTGATATATATTGAATTGGAAATATTTTCCATTGCAACAAGAAGTTAAACAGGGAATGCAATGCAGGGAACCCCCATATATGGTTGTGTAAATTATACAGTAGTTACAGTACTTAAGTTTTAGGCACCGCCAGCTCTGTAGTTTTTTCTGTCTGTCAAATTCTGTGATCATTGTAATTTAGAATGAAGTGATGCGACTTAAAGCTGGTCTTATATAATAGCGAGCTGTCAATGAGTTTAACTCATGCAACATGTGTATGTAATGCTCAAGCATGTCTTGATGTTTTTTTACTGCAGATATTTCCTTAAATGAAATAGTAGGACAAACACAGGATTTATCAGTAAGATTAATTAAGATTCCACTCCAGTATTAACAGAGCTGTGTTAATGTTCAAGTGTAAGGGATCATGCTAAATACTTGACACCTGTAGATGGTGGTGGCCTAAGACTTTTGCACAGTACTGTATTATAACACTAGTTAATTTATTAAAGCGGCCATAGCCCGGAAGTGCCAATTAACACTGCGTATGTTTGGATATGTATCTGTCATTACCTCGTCTATGAAGCCCTAAAAGACCATCAGTTCAGCCACTGCTGAGAGCGCAGGGTTTTATTGTTTTCCTGAGCTCTACAAAGCGGCAAGTCACTTCAGTTGACTACGTCACTGGCGAATCTCACCACTCCTGTAAACAGCAGTGCCTCCTAGTCCAGGCACTAGTTTCCAGGCACATCTGGTGATGTACTTTCAACTGTAGAAGAACAACAACTACTCTCGTTGGTTCTGCTACATTTCCCAAATACCTCCATGTATGTAGCAACCACTTCACGGAGGATTGTTACACAAACTTCTGGTAATATAAAGCAGGACACAGCACCAAACTTCACCTAAAGGAAGGAGCAGTGCCAACAATACGTATATTACAATATTTGCAAAGCGTAAAACTGTCTTACTGTCTTTGTTTGCTTGTTCTGTCGTTTAGCATTAGCGATAGTCAGCAGCAGGCTAAGCTACACACGTTCACTTGTATTTCATTTGCATGTATGTGTGTTTATCATCTCGGTAACCACAACGTTATCCAAGCTACAGGCGTCCTGCAGCAGTCTTTCACTTGTCACAGTGTCAAATGTGTAAGGGATTACAGCAAGGGGTCGTGACAAAGGTATTACTCAATGTTTTGATAATTGCTAGCAGGCGTGACGTGCCAATTAAGCCACTTCCAGGTAACTGGCCAATCACAACACAGTCCGTGTTCTGCAGGTGTGGTTTTGGTCTGAAACAGCATGGCTGACGAGAGTGATGAGACATCTACATCTGCTCGTTTGCAGCAACTAGGACGTTTTTGACCATAAAAACGACTACATGTTTGTAAGTACACCTCCATATCTCACATATAAGTGATATAGGACCATGCTATGGCCTCTTTAAGGTGATATGATTTGCAAAAAACACTCAGTATAATACATAGTATAATGTATTTAAAGAATGGGGGCATTCAGAGCAACACTCACCGGTTACCACACGCCTCTTTAGGTTCAATGGCAGCAACTGTCAACAAACACACAAGAAGTCCAAGCTGAGTACAAAGAACATATTATGGTGTTTCATAAAATGAAACGTAATGAAAACATTACATTTCCCCACACACACACACCTCACCTACACCTGCCCTTCCCGACGAAATCTCACTCTCACCTGATTGAACTAATCTTCAATGACAGAAGATGCGCTTATGCGTAAAACTTAAATAGAGATTGTATGGCTGGACATATGTATTGAAAGAACAAAAGAAACAGAAAGAAAGACGGAAGATGTGCATCCATAAAACCTAAATTATGATTCTGTAAGACTTATATAGGACTGGACACATGCATTGAAAGAAAGAAAGAAAGAAAGAAAGTGCGTAAAACTTAAATGATGATTCTATGACAAAGAAGATACTAAGATTCTAAGACGTATATTGGACTGGACACACATTTTTACACGCTGCTTAACAGTATATGATTCGGTTAGTCTTTAGGCTAGACCTGGATGGACACATGCATTGAAAACGAACGAAAGAAAGAAAGACAGACAGAAGATGCGCATCCATAAAACTTAAATGATAATTCTGACTTATATAGGACTTATATATAAGACTTATATACGATTGACAGAAAGAAAGAAAGAAAGAAAGAAAGACAGAAGATGTGCATGCGTAAAACTTGAATACTGATACTAAGACTTATACTGGACTGGACACATGCATTGAAAAAAAGAAACAAAGAATGAATGCGCTGTGTAATCAATTAATCAAGACAAATTATGCACCCATGTACTTACCACACAGAATGATGAAGCAGAACACCAGCCACATAGTGGTTACAAAGTCACACAGTGTTAGTTAAAAGTCAAAATGTTGCTAAAAAAAGAAATCAGTCGCTGCGTGGGAAGTTGTGGTCATGTAGCAACTAGCAACTAGTCCATCCAGTAGTTGAGTGCAAGGTTTGGAACAGTTTGGAAGAGAGACAGTGAGACACCACAGTCAGTGTCAGACACACCCTGTGACTCTGACTGTCAGACACACCTTCGCAGGCTGCATGGTAAAATCCAATTGCGCTCCTCTCGCTCTCGTGTTCGTGTGCACTGATGTGTGTGTGCTGCATGCCAGTGCCTTAACATCGATCGGCCGCTATACTATCTCTCTCTCTGAAAATCTACCCTTGTAACGTGACCATCAAATCCCAAATCAGTCACTGAGAGGGGAACACAGGGTTCTGTCCGACACGCTTAATCCAAAAAGGAAACTTGCGGATATATGTGATATGATGATATAAAGCTGTTTAGCGGTCAACAGAAATCAAGCGAACATTCTTCTTCGGCACATGTGACATAATCAGCTAATCATTCAGCCCCAGTGACAAACACACACACACACACACAAACGCAACTCCAAGTGAACTGTCTGTGCAGCTGCTCAGAGCTGGATGAGGTAAAATCAGCCCCAGACATTATAGTCAATAAAATGTTCCCGCTTTTCCTAAAGCCTTATTATATTGTTACACAGTGACAACATTACATTAGCCATGGATCACGTTAGATTAATTCAATGAATAATGAAAAATTATTTTGCAAGTATCACAGAGCACCATCTGCTGGTATTAATAATTTTTATTATCAGCAAGAATAAAATAATCACATCCAAAACGTTTATTGGGAGTTTAGTGTAGGGACAGTGGAGACAGTTCCATTTCATACGAGTCATGAAGTCTGCTGGCCAGTGATGAATAAAGTGTGTTGTGGGTGGTCTCTAGATTTTATGGAGCCTCATTTATTTAGAAGTTGTCAATACTACTTGTTGGCAGTGATTTTGGTCTGGAAATTCTGGTGGAGCCATACAGGAAAATCTCATACCCTCACAACAAAAACACAGTAGCAAGTGAGAGAGGGGACCACAGCACCATGCAAACAATGCCAATCTGATGACATATATTATCATTTCAACTGCACCACCAAATGGCAGTGTTCAAAATCTCACAATATTAAATACTAAAGATTGAAACAACAACGTGACAACAATAAAAAGAATGCACGACTCATGGTGTGAACAGTGCACACCCACTATACAAAGCCATCACACACAATGTATCCGATACACAATCAGCCAATGAGAAGCGCTCACTTCAAGCCCCACTGCCGAAACTGAAGTGTGCGCACAAGACGCGCAGGAAAACAGAGGAAAAGCAGAAACAGAGAAGGCGCAGCATCAGGCACAACAAACTATTCACACAACGACACTACATAGAGTGTCCGCAGAGGAAGTGGCGTTCATCAAATTAAAACTGCAGACAATTTGAGGAAACAGCGTACAGGCATGAGGTGAAACATCTGATGCCCTATTTCCACCGGCTCTACTCGCCTCGCCTTGGCACAGCATGGCACGGCACACGGTTTAGGTTGCATCTCCACTACACGACACAAACACACACACACACACACGTTCACAAACGCACAAACGAGTGACTAGTGACTTGTAAAGCAGTTGTTTTCAGTGTAACTAAATCAAATCACTATAATCAGTTAATTAAAAAAATATGATATACATATATACTGGACTGAAATACTATCACTAAAGAGCGATCAGCAGTGCTGTCGCTAAATACACTAGAGTCTTGGTAGTTGTTGGAGATTAACCCATGTTTTTAGGATTGTTAAGTAATTATAATGATGATGAAGATCTTATAATTACTTATATTTAGATCTTATAATAGATCTTATATTTGTGCAGGCACACACATTGTGCACAAAAGATTTGCACTATGGGCAGGACCAAGGGGAGGAGACCAGCAACAACACCACCCACGCAATTTTGCCCCCAGGACAGACAGTAGGTTACACAGTATTTTGCAAAATATAGTTTATTTTATTGAATTAAACATATGTTAACATTCCACAATAAAAAATGCTTCCAACAGCACAACCAGTGGACAATTATAACAGGATGGGGCTTACCACGGCCGCATGTGTTGGCCCACAAATATAATACTGGGAAAAGTAACACAAACAAACAAACAAACTGCAAAAACCCAAATACATAAACATTTTTAATCACAACACAACAAATATAAAACATCTTAATTCACATCCAAAGTAATCTTAGAATAACAGAAAATTGCTGCATTAAGGATGCTAAGGTGTCAGAAGGAGGCCTATAGCAGCTAACAACAGTAAAAGACAATATTTAGAGCTAAGATTTCAAACTAATTTATATCTGCTAACTAATAATAAGCAGATTAAGTGAGTACAGTTTTGTTGCAAAAGAAGATTTGACCCCCACTGCCCTACCTTGGACACTCTGAGTGATAGCAAATGTTACGTCTTTATCCAGAATAGATTTAGACAACCAAATCTTAGAGGTAATAAGTATAATATCGGCAGTAATTGAACAAACCCATAATCACAGCATATCCATTTTTTGGAAGAACGCTGCAAGCATTAAGAGAAATGCACATATTTAGAGGCAATAAAATTGGCACACACACGGTGGTGTAGTGGTTAGCACTCTCGCCTTGCAGCGAGAAGACCCGGGTTCGAGCCCCGGTTGGAACAAGGGCCTTTCTGCATGGAGTTTGCATGTTCTCCCCATGTGTGCGTGGGTTCTCTCCGGGTTCTCCGGCTTCCTCCCACAGTCCAAAAACATGCAATGTGGGGATTAGGTAAATTGGACATTGGTTGTTTGTCTCTATCTGTGTGTGGCCCTGCGATGGTGCCCGATGTAGCTGAGATTGGCACAGCACCCCCCGCAACCCTCTGGTGGAGGATAAAGCGGTAGATGATGACTGACTTTCCTGCAGATGTTGGACAACTTGCGGTTGAGTTATCAAATACCAACAGCACAGCTGCCCATGATGTGACGAGGCAGAGAGGCACAAGGAATGTCACAATTGAAAGGAAGTGGCGTCTTAGCCAACATGCTCAGGGTTCAGGGACACACACTAGGTCCCTGGTGTGTGTGTGCGTGCTAAAAGTTGACGTTAACTACCCTGCGTTTAAACACAGTTTGAAGCTATGTTATTTTCAGTGTGAGCCAAGGTGGAAGCAGAGGTGGAAAGAATACTGAAATATTCTACTCACTCACCCACTATTTTTGATAAAATTAGTAAAAGTACTGGTCTAAAAATTTACCAAATTTATCGTTAGTCAAAGTTACTTAATTACTTTTTTTTTATCAAGGTTACGGTTCTTTCATTTTTCGTGCAAAAAAGGACAAGAGGACACAAATCTCACATTAATTGTTTTTAATTAAAGGCAAACCTTTACAAATTCAAGTGCTGAAAAAATAAAATATGTAAACACAGTAATGTATCAGCCAACATGGGTCAAGGGTGACAAATGCTTGAACTTTCTCACTTATTCAGGGACTTTATTTAATACCTGTCCTCCTCATCACTGACCTGTCCTCCTCATAATTGACCAGTCCTCATCATTCACCTGTCCTCATCATTCACCTGTCCACCTCAAATTTTAAAAATGACTTTAAGAAAGTGCAAGTACACAAAAAACCTACTCAATTGTGAATGTAATTCATTTCTTTCCACCTCTGGTTAGGAGTATGATCAGGGTTGGTGTTATGAAAAAGGAGATAAAGGGACCACGGTATGCGTAATGTAAATGCAATGCCAACTCCAAACGGTGGGAGGCAGAAGTGCGCTTGACTGTGCCTGGTCTACCGGAAACAACAAAAACAGTGGAACCCACCCGGTGGACGCGACGACGTGGCTACATGCTAATGCTGCTAACTGGAGTCGGTAGAGGAGAGGAGCCGCATTAGAGTCCAGGAGGAAACACAACACACATCTTACGGTTGTTATAATGTTATTCCAGTTTATATCAAAGTTATTTTTTGAACGGTAGTTACGCGTAGTAACAGCAAACACTCTTTCATTGACATCTTGTCCATTAGTTTTACAAAAGCTGTCAGGCGTGTTCATTTCTTTATTGTTAACACCTGGAGAGTGATTTATTTTAACCATGTACACACTTGCTTTAAACTAATAATCGATGAATATGTACCGAGAACAATTTTCTCATTTATAATCAGTTAACGGCTCAGCAATCCATTTTGTGCTGTAGTGCATAGATTGAACAGCAAATACACTGAATAGATTATACCTATTTTTTGATAATTATTTGAGCAGAAGTATGACATTTCACCATTATGCATTACATTTTATAATATATAAAGCATACAAGTGGCAATCGTGGGGGTTACCGGTAACTGGGGTTAAATGTGTAAAAGTTGTTGTGATGCAGGGATGATTTTTTTTATTACAATTTAGTATATACAGATAATATCTCGCTGCTCACAATTGTGACCGAGCATGAAATCACCCACAATTCCATCAAACTTCAGAAAATGAACTATTGATTTGATATTTCACAAGAGTTGGACACATGATTTGGATTTGTTTAGTATCTGGGTCAGCTGACCTACATTTTTGCTGCTGTAGCTTCACGGTTTGATGTGTTTTGTGTTCCGAGATGGGCTTCTTCATACATTTGTTAATTATTTGAGTTTTTATATAATTTTTAGTCAATCTGGTACTCTCCCCAGACCTTTGGATTCAAAACTCCAGATATGGTTGTACCTAGAAAGAAACCCAATAGGTCAGCACTGATTAACTGATTTATTTGCTACTTCATAGCAGGAGCCACAGTGAGTCAGACTGTAAACTTTAGAGTCTCATGTTTAAATCCCTTGCCCAAAAAGTAACTGAAGAAAGCAGAGACAATGATGGAAATGGAGGAAAGTGTGAGGTAAAAAAATGGAAATGTGCCAGTGAGTTTACCTATCACAGCTGAAAATGTTGCAATGTTTTGTTTTAGTTTTTCTCCACCACAGCATACATGGCTGCCTCATGGAGCTCTTTTTTTTATTTATCTCTGATTTGTTTTTATCCCATTCCCTGTTCATATGTATGTGTGTTGCAGTCGCAGATAACACTTAATTCCATGTACACTTAAAATGTCAGTGTTTACATATGAGCATTGCATGACAGAGTGAGAACCCAGTGAACATGAACCATTTCAGACTGCAGCGATGGTACAACTCACCTGGAGTTACTCTCCATCCCTCACATTGTATTTGTACCAAGAGATTCCATAATTACGTTGATATCTGTTCTGATATATTACTCTTGAGGCATGTGTGTTTGTCTTCACGTGGCTGCACTCATGTTCATGTCACACTCCCCACAACCTTGGTTTTCTAATGTGGCAAAGCACAAATCTGACCTGTGTCTATCTCTAACCACAACATGTTTATACATACATCGGTAGTGAAATGCAAAACAGAATCATGCAATTTACTTATTAAATAAGTAAATTGCATCATCTCTCTTTCTAAATCTGGATGCAATAAAATCTGAGCAATGGGCCATTCATCCTCAGGCCGTTTGTAACCAGAAGGGCCCCGGATTCCATCCTGGGACGGGCCAAGGGCAGGGGTGCCCCTGAGCAAGGCACCCAATACCTCATTGCTCCCCAGGTGCAGATACATGCTGCCCAATGCTTCTGTGCCTGGCTTTTGTGTGTTCACTACTGCTCTTTACATTTGTGGCCCTTCATCTCTGTCACTGTGACCCAGGAATCACTTGATGGGCTATATGAAAAAACGGAGCATGAAGATGAACTTGTTTGAATCAAAATGTTGATTTTGACAGTCAAAATATGAGTTTGGTGCAAGCCTACAGTACATGGAATACACAAATTACTTAGTTTTTGGTGAAACATTTTATAGTAAGAGGATGTAGTTTTATTCCATATGTATGTTCAGCATTAATGATATTGTATTTTATTTTCACAGGTGTTGGTAGAAAAACTCAACATGGCGGCACCAGTGTCTGTGCTGCGTCTGCCCAAAGGTCCGGACCCCAACAGCCGTGGATTTGACCCAAAGTCACCCCGTTTCATAGCTCTTTGTCGCACCTCCATTTCCACGTCTGCCGCCTCAGAGGCCGACCCAGAGGAGCAGCAGAGAGAGCAGCATGCACGGACCACGCTGAGGGAAAGATTCCTGCACTGTCTGCTTGCCATGACCAACAAAAAGGTTCAGTTTCACATGTATGAGAAGGTGAAGGTTGAGGCCACGTTTGGAGCGTCTGACATTGACATGCTGCACTTTCAGGTGTCGGACTTGCACACGCCGATTGGTGTACAGAAAGAGGCACTGATCAGGTGTCATGATGTGATTTCGTTAACGTTTGATGCATAAATACCTGAGGATTTGTTACTTGTTACTTGCTTTTTTTGGTCACTGAGGAATCTCATTTGTTGCAAGTGGGATCTGTTTTCACACCATGAGATTGTAAATCAATCTTTTTTTTTTTCTTTTTCTTCTTTATTAATTTGCTGCAGGGTGAGGTTGTATATTGTTTTGTTTTTTCCAGTCCTCTTTGATCAAAAGATCGTGCTGATGAAACTTGAGTCCAACAGTAACAGGAGCTCCCACTTTTCACCACAAGAGGGCGTCATCCCTGTGTTTTAAGGCACATTTTAAACCTGATAGGCCTGTTACTTTGTACTGGAGTTGAATGATGCACAGATCAGTCAAATATTAGAAAATTTTTCGTAAAATAGTGACAAAATATTATATTTTGCTGAAAATGTCATGTTGCAAGAAATGTTGTATCCTAGTATTGCATCTGACATTTGAGCAGGTAGGGGTGTTCTGTTTATGGGGACCACAGTGTTGGTGCACTCTTTAAGATCTGGAAGTTTAAAGCCAAGTCTCTTGATTCTGTGTTTCTTTTGCTGAGGTTTACTTTCCCTGGTTAACTTTGACATATGAAACGTTGCACTTGATATAGTTTAAAAAAATAAATAAATATATATACCACTTTGTTTGCCACTACACTGTGTTTTCTAATAACACCGAAAATATGAGCAGCAAAGACGTTGAACTGTTGTGTAAGTTACACAACCATATCATCAAACAAATGTATCATATTTCGTTGTCATTTTTTATAATTTAAACACAAACTATTTCCCCAGATAGTTGTCAGTGATACTATGTCACTGTATGACCATCTAATTACACTCAGATAGGTTTACATTTTGATAAATAAATGGCAAGTTTAAGTAAAACAAACTAAACCTGTTGTCTTGCATTGACATATTGCATCTTTTATTAATTTTTTTGGCAACAACTTTTGCTTGTTCTGTGAGCACCTAGTGTGCTGAACTCGGTTCTGTTGTGTGTTGTGATCCTGCACATTTATTCCATGCCACTAAACCTTTGTTAAGGGGTGAACTATTGTCAACTTTTTAAAGTCTTTTATATTGTTACAGCTTTTGAAGAGGAGTTATGCCAACTATGGCTCCGGTGTGACATCAAGTCATATTTTTAGACACTCCTGAAAAATCCTGGACAGAAGACTGGAGAGAAGCAAAACTGAAACTATTGTTTCTATTCCACTATACAGTTCTAGCACAACGCAGCGAGGCTCGACTCCTCCTCAACATAAGCGGGGTCACCACGGCTGCATGAAACTGCCATGATGTCGTTTTGTACACAACGCAAACTAGTGACAAGCAAGTACTTCCTGCATGACTGGAGCACAGAGTCACTGAATTAAAATACGGCTTAACGGATTATGATTTGACTCATGATAGCTGTCACTAAACACACCAGACTACTGGACATTTCCTTGCGTGGGCCCAATGTGTGGCCCTTTTACACTTTGTTTTCTGCTGGTCGAGTGGGCAGCCCATGTTTAAGCAGTTTGTAACCGGAGGGTTGCTGGTTCAAATCGCCGTTAATTCAAGGGCTGGGGATTGTTCACCCACTAATAGGGAACGTGAACTAGGATTAGACTGGTTCTTTTTGCATGGAGTTTGCATGTTCTCTCTATGTCTGCACGGGTTTTCTCCAGGTTCTCCGGTTTCCTCCCACAGTCCAAAAACATGCATATATGGGGATTAGGTAAATTAGACACTCTAAATTGACTAAAGGTGTGAGTGTTGATGGTTGTTTGTCTCTGTGTGGCCCTGCGATGGACTGGAGACCTGCCCAGAGTGCACCCCGCCTTTTGCCCTATGTCAGCTCGGATTGGCACCAGCTCTCCCTGCGACCCTCATGTGGAGGATAAAGTGGTAAGAAGAAAATAGCCATGTGTATCATTTTTCTATTGTTATTTTTGAGCAACTCTCCAACAAGAAATGTGAAGAATGCCGTCAGCGACAGCTGTGACCCCTCAGGTTCTTACAACTGTCGGCCCATTTTGTTAAATCATACAGAACTTTAGCAGTAACTGAACCTGTAAACGGCAAAGCATAAATGCATTCAGTTGTTTTAGCTATAACCTATATTAAAGTAATAGCCCTCAGAAATACATATACTATAATGTTCTAACAGCACTGATGAAATATTACACAGAAGAGAGGGATTCATCTTTGTTTAGCACAAGCCGCACGAGGAGAGAAGAGGGAGGTGGAGCAGGAGGGTGGTGGGGGTGGGGTAGCATCAATACTATTTAATCTTCCTAAAAGGTGTATTTTGCAAGTTCCCAATAAGTCATTTTATTTGAGTGCCATTAGGTGGTCGTGCTGTGCCTGTGTTTCTTTCTGTACCTGAATTATCTGACCACTCAGTGCAGACAATCATCAATGAGGCAGTGACTCATCCTCTCTCTCTCTCTCTCTCGCTCTTCCTCACCCCCGCACCACACTCCCGCCCTCCCTAATCCGAAATATGACTTAAAACCTTGCGTGACGTCATCAGGCCTGCGTGATTCAATCAGGAAGCCCTCAAGGACAAGCAATGTTAATTTTATAAATACGCAGGCATGCGATGACCAGCAGCCCTAAACTTCTTCAGTCCCCCCCCCCCCCCTCCCCCTTTCTGATGCGTAACGTCTACTGGAGCAAATACAGTATGATGCACAGGCTTGTGTATCTTTGCTGCCTTTATGACAGTAGCGACTCTGATTGTACACGTACGAGCAGTTACTTAGATGACTGTGAGCCTTGAATGAATTATACATATTTAACTTTCATATGTAAATCAGTTTTATTTCAGCTCCTCCAATGTTTTCTCATTGTGTAAAACTAAAGATTAAAAATGAAAAAAAGACGATTTAAATCACAGCAACAGTAGTAGGTTGCTTAAAGTTGGATCTTCCTACTACGTCTTAATGTTTTCTTATTACCACTATACCAAAGAGAAATGTTCTGTGTCTGTTTGTGAGGACAGAATCTAATGACATTTTCTGGGGGATGTGTTGTAGGTTATGCCCAAAGGAAGTCATTTGTGATTTAGATATTGTTGGTGATGTGGATATTACACTACAATTGTAAACCTGGGAAGATAGCGGAATGTATTTACACTGTGGGAAACTGAGTGGCCATCGTAGAAGTTTGGGCCCTCTACGGTGCTTTCCTCTAATAGTTGCATTCCTCCTGCAACATGGTAATACAACTTTTCATCAACACTCACTGAAGCGTTGGCGTTATTCTCCAGCTGTACAAATGTATGTGAACATACAATTCGGCACATGTACGATGCAGTGCCATTAACTTATTATACGAGAGGCCGCCACAAAAATTCCTTGGCACTGATGGCAAATACTCGACGCTATATGATCATTTTTCAAGAAAGCAAAGTATATAAATGAAGTATATTTGTTAAGACTGACTGATGGAGTGTGGGTGCAGCTTCCCTGCTCACAGAACACCTGTAAAATCTGAGCTTCACTCTATCATATTGGATTGTCTCCCACCCACCCGGTGAAATTTGACCATCACACAGTCTGTAGGTGTGCGGACTCTTAAATAATGTGAGGTGATTCTATGTCGACTGGGCTTCTAGTTTCCCTTTCTTTTCCTTTTTTATAATCAATCATACAATTAAATCAATCAAATCAAACACATGTTAATAACATTTTCCACTTGTAATAGAAGTAGTAAGAGTATAATTTATAGTACTAATTACTCAGTTTCAGGCTGTACTTTGTTTGCATTATGTGTCCTCGGGATTTTGAGCTGGATTCTTGCTCCCTCATCTGTTGCGGTGCATGAGGACACGCCGCCTCAATGTTATCTGGCTCCACTGTTTGTCTTTCCTGACCGTCTGCTTCTCCCTGATTTCAGTGGAAAAACATTCCTGCCTCTTCGTATCAATTTGTGTTTGTGTGTGTTGGTCTGTCAGTGCGTCAGTTATGATGGTACAAGGAATCTGCCCTGTATAACACTGTGAGCCATCAGGAAGCACATTCCGCTCCTTCCTGTTTGTGGCCCCCTCTCACTTCCTGGCAAGTGTCTGATAACTTACAAAACCAATCAATCACCCCTTTTGCCCAAAGCTTGTGCCAGGAGTCTAAAATAATTGAGCAGTGACCTCATGATCATGTATTTTTAGTGTGTTTAATGATGGACGTTTCAAAGGAGATGATGATGATTCACATCATTTACGTTAATCCAGCACACGTCAAAAACAAAAGAAGATGCATGAAGCTTTTCTCTCACTTGTTTTTCAAACTTTTAAATGACTTTTTAGATGTGACCTTTTTTGCTTATTCCCAGCTTTGATTTAATGGAACTTACTTTTTTTTTTTTGACTTCTGCATCTTGTTTTTAGACATGCTACCATTCTGCTTCTGCTGACTCTAATGGCCCAGGCTGATATAATTACAATGATGGAGTTTGTTGATATAACTGTTTACCTCATATCAATGGATTGCAGTTGGATTTTTGTGTAGACATTCATGATCCTAAGGAGATGAAGTCTTATGACTCAGAGGATTATATTTCAACGCAATTAAACTGAAATACACAATACTTTTCTAACTGTATGAAGACATTAGGTTAATACATGTATATTACATTTTTTTTACATTAATGTACATAGCGCCTGAAGGGTTGGGGTAGATTATGGTCCAGTTTCATGCAGTGAAAAGACATTCACAGTGACACACAGACACATTTATTATCTTCATCTTTTTTTCTTTCTTTTTTTTGCCAAACCACAATCTTCCATTAAACAAAACACTTGTGTAGCCTCACCACAGATGAGACTGTGGGTGTGACCAATGCCATCTCATGTAACAGACACACATAACCAAACCACCTTTTTCTACCCAAAAGGCCTCGAATAAACAGCAGTTCATTCATCCACTCAAATAACCAGCAATCAATCAGTGTATAGCAGAGGTCAAAGTGGTGGCCCGTGGGCCTAGTGTGCCCCCTCCAATTCATTACATGTGGCCTACCACTTACTATCATGTTATGATTAAAACATTGGCCATGACCTCCTCGTCCTTTAAACACAGTGACAAAACGACAATATAGACAGAATATAATACTAAATATGTTTTCTAGCAATATTTTTTCAATGGAAATAATAACATTTTTCCCGTTGGAATTGTCACATTATTCAATGTATTCCATCAAACATTGATTTTTAGATTTATTTCTCTGTTTTTGACATTAATAGGTCTCATTCCTTTTAAAAACAAGCACTTTTACTTTGAAATTCAATGAAATATCATCATGAATATCTTCATTTCGACATCATGATGGAATATTGTGTTATAATTTTTTGCTTTATAAAAAAATTGTTTTATAAACAGCCATTATTTTTTCTCCCCTTTACAATACTATACTCCTGGTGTATAGTATTGTTTTCTAATAATCCAATAAAATATTTTACTGTGTATTTGATTTGTGTTATGACCAGACCTGTAAAATATCCTTATATGCAGTACCTGCAATGACATGACATGACATAACACGAGGTAACATAACATGAGGTAATATGACATGACATGAGGTAACATGACATAACATGAGGTAACATGACATAACATTAGGTAACATAATATGACATGAGGTAACATGACATGACATGAGGTAACATGACATGACATGAGGTGACATGACATGAGGTAACATGACATGACATGAGGTAACATGACATAACATGAGGTAACATGACATTACATTAGGTAACATAACATGAGGTTATATGACATGACACGAGGTAATATGACATGACATGAGGTAACATGACATGAGGTAATATGACATAATATAACATAAGGTAACATGACATAAAATTGTCCTTGTGTCAAGGTCACAGAGGTCACAGGTCAAAATGGAAAGAGAATTGAACATCATTTTATACAACCAGTCATTTGTGATGAATGTGTGAATCATTGTGGAATGTTATGACCTTGAGTCTTAAGTTCAGTTATTATCTTTTTTTTTTTGTCTCTTTATAGAACAAGAACAAACCCCACATATATCAGTGCGTGCAATATAGTCACTGTTGAATACATTTCTCCGTGTATGAAGACATATGTTGATATTCACAAGCGGAGGCCAGACAGCCAGACATGAGAGGAATGGCTGACTCACCACCAGTCTTAAGGACTGTTTGTGTTGCCACTTAGAGTTGCAGTGTTTGGAGGAGGTCCAGCGATTGTGAGGGTCAGGCGCTTGTGTGGCAGCCTCGCTTCCCTGACTCAAGTGGCTGGACAAGATACGGAATCCAGCTGAGGAACATGCCAGCTGGACCCCACTGAGCAGTGGCCTGGGCCCCAAACATAAACAAACCCTCAGCCCATGGAACATTACATTTTATGTATATGATAAGAGTTAATATTATATAATTAGTACGTTATATTCAACTTGATTACTTTTACATAGTGGCTTTATAAGCACTGCACTAACTCCCATTTTGCACTTACTGGACAATACCAGTTGTCAATCACACTGATGTCCACTCACATGTGACATGCAGTGACTGAGACCACCTTGGCTCTTCAGGAAAATGTCTCCTGACAGTATAAATCAAGTCCATTCAAGTTATTTTGGATTATTTTTTCTAGATGCCCCTGGTGCCTATTCATATATATTCTTACTTCCTGATTAGGTTCTCCTGACAAACCGGAAGACTCCGCCCCCTTCTTATACACTATCTATAATATGACCTGTGGAGTTAGAAGGCTACTCGTAATATAATAAGGCACATGGGTTTTGTGTGTTCTTGTACGGGTATCTTTGTGACAACAACAAACCATTTAAACCAGTGGTGTCAAACGTATGGCCAGTGGGCCAGAACCGGCCCACCAGTGGGTCCAATCCGGCCCCTAGGATGAATTTGTGAAATATTATATTTTGCAGTTCCAGATACCTAAATGTGTTGTGCCTTTGTAAGTGGTTAACTTAGGCATATTACTGTTGAAATTGTGCTTATTTTTTTGTGAAAAGATACTTCATACTCCCTTCAGACAAAGGGAAACATTTGGAGTGCTTGTTGTTCATAAGTTATTATGCTATTATTTGACTGGTCCGGCCCACTTGAGATCTAATTGTGCTGTATGTGGCACCTGAACCTATATAAACCATATGGGAGTGAGGACATTTTGGCTGGTGTTTACGTTCTGAGTCTTAAGGATTAGGGA
Organism: Solea solea; assembly: GCF_958295425.1. NCBI lineage: Eukaryota > Metazoa > Chordata > Actinopteri > Pleuronectiformes > Soleidae > Solea > Solea solea. The sequence goes on along the minus strand of NC_081140.1, from coordinate 15,193,045 downwards.
TAGAATTGGGTTTAGGTTAAGGTTAGAGTCCTTACTATGAATGCTGCGCAAACATATGCATGTGTTTGACTGTGTGTGTATGATTAGGATGTTACCGCAGCATCACATGGGAAAGAGTATACGCATATGCACAACTCCAGTCTAGACAGGAAGCCATATGAAGAGGTGGGAGGCAAACAGAAGCGCTAATTTGAGAAAGATTAAAGTTATCTTCATTTATCTTTGAGTGTGCAGACTCAACCATGGTCCCCTCCCTTTCCCACAGGAGTAAACACAGGAAGATGCTGCTAATTAGTCTGTGATGCTGAGGACCCTCAGATACCAGCGCTGACTGGATAGATGCCCCATCTGAGCTTAATCATCCCGACCAGGTGGCAGTGCTGACATTTTGCTGAGTCGTTTGTGAGTTTTTCAAAGTTAAAATCACTTCCTCCCTCAATCCTCAAACCAGTCAGTACCTGCATCTAAAGCAGTTTCCATTTGAGTGAAACAAACCTTTAATTGGATAAAAAGTAGCCATGCTGTCTTTGAGAGGTGGTTTTCCTGTTACAGCCAATCCTGCATTAGTCCCCGCTCTCAAAATGTATCATACAATTATTATTGTCTGCATTTGTAAGGGCAACCACAGTGACCAGAACATCTTAAATGACTACGTTGCCTTTTAAGATAGTGCATGTGTTTAATGTGTTTGTGAAGCGGTTGGATGAGGGCGTTTGATGTGGGGAAGCTGCACTGACGGACGGGGTGGTCGTCTGGTATTTAATCAGGAAGAAGATCACATACTTGAGAAAGTGTATCTTCCTGTGGTCATGAGCTGAGACCGTGGGACAGAGCAATGATTCCCACAAGGACGAACACACTGATGAACACCAGGTGGAATATATCTAAGTACATTTGCTGAACTGGTGTACTCACTTTTACAGCATTTCTATATTAAACAAAACATGGGAAGAGTTTATAGAATACCAAGCAAGGTTAAGTCAGCAGTGCATAATAGGGTATTGATGTATTTTTAAAGAAAAACATGACATTTTTATCAGTTTTGACTGTCAGTGGTTATTTTTCACTTCTAATTTCAATCAATTCAATTCTGATCAAAATACCTTATTTATCCCTGACGGGACAATTCTGATTCCTTGTCTCGGGACTCAATTTTTGACGATGAAAAACTATCTGTCCCCAAAAAATGAAATAAAATAAATCACAACAAGAACAAATGTGTGCATAATATAACATTGTGACCATTTTTCTACAATTTCTGTAACACCTAATATTAATTTGTATTGGAAAAACAGACATTTTTAAGGGATATTTTTGTTATTTCATGCATGTGCTATTTATTAGATCTTAAGTAAAAGGCTGGGATTTTTTTTTTAGCATATTTATTTGGTGACTAGAACCCATTTGTGGGCCTTGACCCAGTCTTTGGTAATGGCTGCCCATTGGCATCCTCAACCTCGGCTCTGCTTCCCTTTCTATCTTATTTCACTCATCTGAATCAAATACATTTATTTGTATAGCACCAAATCACCATGGATATTATATCAAGGCACTTCACGTAGCATCATCAGTGGAGAGGAAGGAAATGGCTAGCAGATCTAGACTCAGACAGGTGTAGCCACCTGCCTCGGTCGGTTGGTGTAAAACACTCATCCATCTCTGCAAGTCATCAGTCTATCCCCTTGGGTTTTAAATAAAACTCAGCCCACTAAACAGTTTTAGACTTAATCCGAGCCATTGCACCTTCACTGGCTTCCCTCGTTTGTGTTTTCTGTCTTCATCAAAAAATAATTTCTACTGTGGGCTCAGAGGCTGAACTAAATGCTTGTAATTTCACTTAGACACGCACTCACGTCCAGCCCAACTCCTCCAGATGGCAATTTCAATCTCTGCCTTACTTGTTTACTCCCTTCCTTTCCTCTCTTTCTTTTATTCTTTCCCTCAAGAGGCATGATTTACTTGTGTCAGGGACAAGGACATCTGCCTATTAGCAAGTACCACTGACGTAGGCATCGCCATCCCCTCCTCCTTATTATCCCCCTTCTTCATCTGCCTTCTTGTCCTGCTCCTCCTCCTCCTGCCTTACTCAAATTGGGGTCACCAACCTTCATTGCTTGGGCTGGTGAATCATCAGTGGGACTTGCACCGCATGGGGAGGAGGGATGCTCCCCGCCCAGGATACTTCCGTCCTCCTTCCCAAATTACCAGGGTAACCCGACATTGTCTGCTCTCTGCTGTCATATCACTCTGTCGCACAAAGAGAGGAATAAAGAAATAGAGGGGGAGAGGTGGAATGTGAATGAGGGATATGGCGGGTAAAGGGAGCAGGTGCTTGAGGGAAAATACAGTAAAACGGTTACATTGTAAGAGTAGTTAGTTATAACAATATACCAAGTTAATGAAAAGAGGGGTTGCTTGTGTTTTTATGTGGAACTGAAGACAATTTTCCACATTATGGACAATTTTTTAAAAAAATTTTTGGTTGCAAAATGAAAAGTTAAAACACAAGTCCATGGGAATGGGAGTTCCAAAACACGCTAAAGCAGAGGTCACACACAAAAAGGTCAGAGGACAATCAGTATACTGAGCAAAGGTCCTGAGGAGGTGACAACACACACATACACCCCGTGACAACACCCATCTGACTGTGCAATGGTGATGTAAAGAACTGGACATTGTCTTAAGATATTTTAGACTCAAGCAGGTGTAAAAGTTTTGAGGTGAACCTTTTTGAAAAGTGTATAAAATCTGTTTTCAGACTTACTTTTGTAACAAAAAAAACCCTGAACTCTCCCTTTAATTCCACCTCTTCTTCACATTCCAGACTAGTTAGCATATAATGATTACAGTAACTGTTGTTGTCTGTATATATAATGGCAACAAATTGTTTCTGAGGGAATGAAAACAAAATGTAAACATGATGTTTATATTCAACAGATGAGGACGGTGAACTTACCGAGAGTCGGCCCACGCTAATGCTCAGTATTTATAATCTGAATGTAGAGTACAGTGTGTGCGTGTGTGTGTGTGTGTTCATAGAGGCAAAAGGTCAGCTATGGCTTGGTCCACAGCACGTCGACTTGGCTAAAGATTATTTGCTGATACTATCTGTGAGAAAGAATCTGAGTAAACAGAGAGCCAAGATAACAAGTGGAGCACATCTTCCTTCTTCCCGTTCTCCTTATGTTTTCCGCCACAGCTCTGTGATGCTCCCAAAACACAAGTCCCCCAAACCAACAAGAACCAAACACTTACTTCATTTCTCTCATGAAATCTTTATATAAAATCAACTCCTTGACTCTTCTTTCTAAGTCTCAGTCTCTCCTCCATCTGCTGGAGAATGCAAGGCTCCTTTCCTGCTGTAAAATTGCCAGATCTCTGTCCTGAAGCTTGACCCTGTTCTCCTTGATGAAGATATCAATGGACACAGCTGTCCTGTCTGGACAGACGGCCACTTCCTGCCAAACATAGTAACAGAGAGATGAATCACTCGATTGCTTTATTCAAGCCAGAGACGTTCATTCACTTTAGCACAAACTATCAACAAGACATTTTAATTTACTGGATTTACTGGTTACTTTTTTTCTCTCTTTCACTTTCAGACAGAAGTGAAAAATGTGTCTGACCCTGTGACCTGTTTTGCGATCTAAGGAGAGTCTGGACACCATGGCGAAACATTGCTGGCCACACCTGGCCACATCTGGACTAGAGCGGGAGAGACGGAAGGCCTGCTCTGACCCCAGACCATCTGGATATGACACACTAAGACACAGTGTGCTGTTGCATTAAAATAGCACTCACACATAGTATGTACAGTATGCAATTCATGGGAAGTGCACACACACACACACACACTCTCTTCTTCTTCATAGAACAAACATATGCTCTTGCATCTCTATGACCTGCTTTTCGTTAAAAAGAAAAGAAGATTTTCTTTTACATTATGTAAAAGAAAAGTTGAAATTTTAGTTAGTTCACCAAAGTAAGCAGTGGGTGGCAAATTGTAGGTCACCACAGAAGAAGGACAAGAAGGTACAATTTAATGACATAAGTGAAGAGTGCCAGCAGCCACTGATCTGTGGTGCTGTTTTCGTCGCCGCTTCAATCGATTATCGCAGTAATATTTGCTCTCTACTTCAAATAGAAGTAGAGAGTATTTCGCTTATGTATTCATCTTTTATTGGGGTACCAACTTTTCCACTCCTTTAACCCGTTGAACACAGAGCATTAGGGCTGTTTTTTTCCATTACTATATTAAAATGTATATATAATATATAAAATGATATATTATATATATTTATATAAAATGTAGAGGCTATAAGAATGTGCAATATAGAGTGTCTTCCATCCTTTTTTCCCCAGCATAACCTATAGGTAATCGGATTAATTTTATTTTTATTTTTTTCATTTTCACCAACTATATAAATGCACCTGAGCAAAAAGTGCTCAACATTCTTAAAATCGGATTAAATTTGTGAAATTTGGCAATACGTCACAGTCCAAAGTTCGCTTGGCTCGTTTTTATGAACAAAAAGCGATCTAAAAGCGGCTTCTGCACAATTAGCGTTTTTTTTTTTTTTTTTTTTAAAGCAATTCAAAATGAATCATAACTTTGACTCAACAACCCATGAAGAAATGCATATGGTGAAGCCTGAAGATGTGACCTACAGTATAAACACACACACCCAGGATGTCCATATATGTAGTTGTGTGTTATTCCTGCTGCAATTTACCAAGGCTGCACCTGCGGCGCTGATCTGTGTCTTTTGTGTTTCCGTTCAGTTTTATATGTGCAAATGCTTGAAACAGGCCGATGGAGAGAATGTAGAGAATCTTGCTGCCCTCTGATGAGTTGTGAGGCCACGTTTTCTTTTTACGTATGAAAGAAGACTTGTGTTTTATCACGCTGTCTCAAAGAGAAATATGAGCAGGTGCTGCAGCTGTTAGAGGGGCATTTTAACCTCCCAGAGGAGCCCGCTAACAGTGTTGGACCTTAAAGCTCGACGTGTCCCACCAGGTCAAGCCACAGACACAGAATCATCCGCTTTGTATTGTGCTGCTTGTCGGAGGAGCAGAATATGGGGCAACATTATTTATTAGAAGATTATCTTTTTAACCTGAACAGCTAACACACAGGGTTCACATGGTGGTTCAGTGGCTAGCATTGTTGCCTCACAGCAAGACGGTCACAGGTTTGGATCCCTGTTTGACTGGGGGCCTTTAGTTGTAGAGTACGAATGTTCTCCTCGTGTGCGTGAGGGTTTTCTCCGGGAACCAGAGCTCTCAGCTGTATAATTGTTTACATATCAGATATCAGATTTAACTTTGATGCAAAATCAACAGATTCAACGTTTTGTTAAATAATAACCAACTCACCTTAACTTGTACTTCTTTTAGAACAGGCTATGATTTTGAGAAATGTCACATTTAAAGGTACATACCACCACCTAAAAGATTTTGCCAATTCATTGTCATTCCTATTCTAGTCACATTTGCTGGCTAAGTCATCAGACTGCTGCCGGGTAAGGACACAGCTTCCGTCTTCTGATTCTTTTATTTCTCCATTAGTACAGGACAGGAGTGTGTATCATCATTAGCCACATACAGTACATGTGGACATGTGCTTACATTTTGGGACAAATGCCGTTCATATAGTACACGTGCGTGGCTACAGTCAGTCCTGTGGCCTTGGTGCTGCACAGTCACCAGCTGAATGTGAAACCAACTCCTACTCAAACCACATCCCAGACTGACTCTCGTTTCCTCTCCCTGTCTTTAAAATATTTTTGTGGGTTTTCTTTTTTCTTTTTTTCTTTAACATTCAGTCCTGGTGATTCCTTCTCCCAACATTCCCCTCTCCCTTTGACTTTATGTCCACCTCCACTGTCCTTCTAATTGTATCGTCAGTGTCTTCGTTCAGCTGCAGCTCGTCCACTATCTGTGCTCAAACTCTCTGGCATCTGTAAAATATCTCCCACCCATCCTCATCCTACTATAAACTGTTTGCATGCAGTGCAATTGGTTGTCATGACCACAGGCCGGACTGAGGCGTAAGCTGCAGGTGTTCCTGTTTGGGTTTAATGGCCCATTCCTTATTTTTAGTCTTGTGGAGGGACTCTGCTGCTTGTGGGTTGAGTGGGTCACTCTTGTGTTTGTTTATTTATCTCAAATGGCCAATCACCAGTGCCGGATTGTGTCAACACAGAGGGCCAACTTCCTGTTTTTACTGACCACACACACGTATGCAAACACAAACCTATGATACAAGAAATGTAAATGTGTGCATCTGCTCTCCTACTCTGAGGGAAAAAAAAGGAAAGGAAGATGTAGAAATGTGTAGATGTTGATCAGATTTCAAGAAACCTCTTGTATGCCTGTTCTTTCTTTTAAGGGTTTGTCTTGTCTACTGAAAGTTTAGATGATCTTTGGGGTAGATACTTGTTAATAGTCCTTTCCTTATCACTGAACTCCCTCAACAGCACTGAGATTCAGAATAGACTCTTTGCACTAAGCTCACTTTTGCAAAAATAGCCAATTATTATGTGTCCCATCTATTCCACAACCTCTCTGTTGGGTGCCGTGCTACAGTGCAGCACAGCTCGCCATGGTGTGGTTCGGAATGGTAAAGCCCGTGGCTTGTGTTTCTACCACAGTGTGTGTCTGCCAGATGGCAGTTGTTGTGTCAGCTACATAAATGGTGTGACGGTGACATCCAGAATGTAAAGTGCACGGACAAAATAGCAGCTGACAAAAAAAAAAAAACGTTTGAGCTGCGTTCAATTGTCGTCTCAACGCGTCCTCTTCTTCTGCAGCGCCGCTTTCAGAGCACCTGCCAGAGGAAGTAGTGCTGCCAACATTACTGTAAATTCATTTCATATGAATGTATTCATCCATTTTCTATGGCTTTATCCTCCAAACGCAGGTCGCAGGAGCCACTGGAGCCAAATGCAGCTGACACGGGGTTAAACATGGGGTTCACCATGGACCATCGCAGCGCAAACACACACAGAGGAACAACCATTCACTCTCACATTCACACCTACGGTCAGTGTGTGTGTGTGAACTCTTCTGAATGAATGAATTTAATAGCAGCCTGTTGAGAGTGTGTGGGTGTTTGAAGGAAAGACAAGTCCATCCTTGTTAAATGTCCTTGATCAAGATAATGAATGCGTACCAGCTCATGAGGTGCTATCTCTATCTCTCTCTCTCTTTTACACACACACATACGCAGGATCCATTTCTACCTCTTGAATGACCTTGTTTTCAGCATCTGCAAACATGATATGACTGAGATGTGGAGGAGGAGGAGGAGAGCGATCACAAGACTTCCTCTTTCCATCTGGTTTTCATTGCTCAATTGATTTGCATTTATAGATGTTCATTAACAGTTTACGTTCCACTGCTTGGTGGTTAGGCTCCTTCCATATTGAGGAATAGCTTTGATAAATAATACACTTGATGTATTTGAAAAGTGCCAAATCACAACATAGTAAGGCAGAGACCTTACAATGTTATAGAGAGAGGAGAAACACAAGCACTTTTAACAGGAACATACAGACTCAACTGCCTCAGCCAGTTAGAGTTAGGCTGAAGGGGGGGGGGGGGCAGATTCTCTATGTACAGTAAATTTAATATAATCATTCAGTATTTGAAGTGTTCAGTCAACCTGCGAAACACTATACTTCTGAAGCACATTATTTTAATGCTAACACACGTTTGGAAAAAAATGGGCATTTCATTTACAGCCACATTGAATACAGTATCTATAATATCAAAATATTGACGGCAATATGTTAAACATGTTTTTGGGGCTTCTTTTCATTTTTATCCTACCCCTGGACTTTTGTGATTCTGTAGTTGTTGTTTGTTTTTTTTTTTAACAATAGCTATGAAAAGACATAGAAAACATAAATGGAACTGAAATTCTTGTTTCATACAATAATTTAGTCCACAAGTTCAACGTTCAACTTTTCCTGTAATAAAAACACTGTCTTATCTGAATGAAATATTCATTATAAGTTAAAGATAAAATGCTGGTATTTTCAGTGCTTGTTTCCCTGAGTGAGATTTGCTGCCAGTGTTGTGGATGAATGAGATCATTAAGAGATGTATGATGTATTTTGTTGGTGAGAAAGAGCTTTGGAGGTGACATGAACGAACACTGGTGATGCAGACTGTGTGAAGAGTTTTGAAAAAGTAGCTTCAGTACTGATCCAAGAGATTTCAAGATTTCTTTATTGGTCACATGGTACATTGTCGTGAAATTCAAATTGTGACACGCCCCTATTGTGCTAAAAAAGTAGATCAGATTTACATTTAAATTTTAAAAAAGTCGAAGAGTAGACGAAAGTGAAGTAGATTAGAACATAAAACTGTACACAAGAATATAAACTTGAAGTGTAAAGCAAATTATGACCAACGTGTGTTAGAAACATTGTCATGTATTGCCAGCCTCTCTCGCTGCAGAAACAATGACCTCAGAATTCAGGAATGAAATCTTATCACTGCAAAAACTCGTGTAGGAATGTCTAAGCAGTGAATGAAAAGTGTTTGTGTGACAGTGTGTGTGTACATTAATGCAGCATGTGCCATTTCACCTTCATGTCAAGGCCAAACTGAATCTCATCGCTCCCCTTTCTTTGGTTTGTCATCCTGCCGACACTCGTCTGACCTTTTCACAAGGCAACATTCAAATAATCCCTTTTCTTGATTTGCTTTTCGCTGTGTCATTCAAGGGCTACTCTATGTCTAACAAGAAAGCACTCAGATGGTATAAAATGATCCATATCTGGATCAACCCCAACATCGCATTGTTTACTCCTCGGGTCATAACCTACATCCCCAGAAAATGTCATTAAAATTAGCTGTTTTAAGTTATGCAGCTCACAGACCGACAGACAAACAATGGCAGGACAAACGAAAACGTCTTGGCAGTGGTAATAACATCGAACACTTTTCTCATCATGTTGTTGTGTCTCCTACTTGTGCAGTGAATTCATTATCAGGCTGTTGTTGCTGAATAAAACAGTGTTGTGATCGTATTTGAATTTGTGTGGTCGGTGTTTAGTCGCTCCCCAGTTTCTCTGGTTTCCTCCCACCGTCCAAGAATATTCAGATTTGGGAATGATGTAAATTGGACACTCTTAATGGACTGTAGTGTGAGAGTGGATGGTTTTTTGTCTCTATATTTGTCCCTGTGATGGACTGGTGACCTGTCCACCACAGCGTGATGTGTACCCTTCATTTCACCCCATGTCAGCTGGGATTGGCACCAGCGACCCTCATGTGGAGGATAAAGCGCTAGAAGCGGGATGGATGGATGGATAAAGGGGCTATTTGAGTATTGAGTAGTAGAAGTTGAAGTCACTTTTTTATAATATTACTCGAGTAAAAGTCTTAAAGTATATGCCATTTACTGTCCTTAAGTATCAAAAGACATTTTCTGATATAAATTGTACTGAAGTTTAAAAGCAAAAGTATTTAAAAAGTGAGGAGTAAGGACTGAGCCATGGTAGCTCAGTGGTAGGGAGAGTTATCCTTCAACTGGAAGGTTGTGGGTTCAATTCCAACAAAGATAGTTAGAGGAAATGTGGAGTAAAAGTTGCTAGAAATATAAAGTAAACAGATATGTAAATTTTGTACTTAAGTACAGTAACACAGTATGTGTACTTCATTATATCACAACATTGTGGAGCAGTGGAGCCAATAGTTCAAGGCCCTTGACCCTTGTACATGAGAAAAGAATTTCAAAAGTGGTTGAATTTTCTGAGCAGAGACTTTATGCGTCACCAAAACATTAATTTACCGCAAACAGAATGAAAGAAATCCCAAATATGAACAACAACAAAAAATAATCAAGTTTCATATGCTGCACATCAAAGGCACTCAGAAAAAAATGCAACTTCATTACATAGACACAATGAAGGTAAATGTAAGGTTGTTACAGAAATGACTCTGCAGCCCTTCATGTTTATCATGCAGGTCGCTCCCTGGTGAGGCATCGATCCCTTTGAGTGTTTGAACATCAATCTTAGCTTATTCGACGGCGTGCGGCTTTGTTCTCATGACTCACTCTGCTCCGTGATGTGCTCTTCTCAGGAAAATCTGATTTTGGAATAAGACGACAGATGACCACGTCATTAAGCTCCATTGTTCCATGTTCTCCAAACAACACTTCTCATTATGTTGGAATTTCATTTGTATAACAGTGACACAGCCGCTCATAATGCTCAAGATAGAACAGTTTGCACCAGCAGTGACTGTGTCCAATGAGCCTGTGCCCAGAGTATACAAATGTAGGAAAGTGGAACATTTGAAATTTAAGTTTGACATTTTGTGGCTACACAGTTGGTGTAGTGGTTAGCACTCTTGGACTGGCGCCCCTCCTTTTGCCCTATGTCAGCTGAGATCGGGACCCCGCGACCCTCATGTGGAGGATAAAGCGGTAGAAGACGGACAGATGGAAGTTTGACATTCTGAAACGCTGCAAAGTCATGGCGGATCCTCCACACATAATATGCTACCAGATATATTCTGCTCAATGATAGGATTAATAAAATAGACCTCACACTGTCACCGACAGAAATATTAGGCAAAGCACATCCTTTGACTTGGAGAAATACCTGACATACTTAAATCACACACTGAGCCAGTGCAACTGTTTAGCTCAAAGTCAGAACTATTAAAAAGTCAGAGCCATTAACTCAAAGTCAGAATACACACACTCCAGTGTGTGTGTGTGTGTGTGTGTGTGATAGTACTGCTATTCCTCCAAGGCCAAAATGACCTTCTATTTAGTTTTTTTTTTTTTTCAGGTTCGTCTTCCCACCACAACAAAATGACAGATGACTGTGTTTATCAATGAATAGTTGTGTGCAACATCTTGCTGAAAGAGGGAAAAAAAAAAAAGGGGTAGTTGAACAGTCACACCCTCTTCCTCCACCATATTCTTTTGCCTCCTCCTCCTCCTCCTCACTCTCTGTGTCCATGGATGGATGGATGGAGCAGTATGGAGGTGGAAATGCTGGGATGCAGGATGGATGGATGGCTTGTTAAGAAGGCGGTGAGGTATTACTTTAAAAGTTTCTCTCCGCCCCCATCGGAAGCCAGCGGGACAGGCAGCCGACGGCTTTTCCAGAGGATGGGAAACCTGGAGGCTGGAATTACTGCTCATTTGGAAAAAGAACTATGTGAAGCCTGAGCTGTGGCTCAGCTGTGATGTCTGAACCCTGAAAAGCCACAGACATCTGTTCATTTTACACCGTGCCTTTACTCCTCTAATATTTTCACTCCACGGGTTGGAAAAGTAATTATATTGCAGTTGTACAAAATATTTAAATCCATTTTTGGAATCCTTTTGATGGACAATAGCCAGACACGGGGCCTGTCATGGTTTCCCACTTCACAACCACTGTACAGTATGTACAAACTATTTGAGACTGCTAGAAAATGACGATTTACTATGTCTGAAGATACTCAAAGATAATCTTTATTGATGATACTATAATGCTTGTATCCAGAGGGGGGCTGGTTATTGATTAAAATGTGTGATGCAGTATTAATACAGTATAATTATTTAGTTTTAGCTGGCCCAATCCTCTTGCAGTTAAACACAATGCAACCCTCTGCTCAGACACACGTAGAAAGCCCAATATTCCTCTTCTCCTTTGGAGAAGGAACTCTGTCTCTGGTCCAAACTTCCTGTAAACCTCAGGACAGCCAATGACAAGCACCATTAGATCTCAGTCAAACAGCATGCTGCATACTTACTGAGCCAGTAATGAGATAAACTCTTTATGTACTGACATGTGATGTCGAATGACAACAGATTTTCTTAATATAAGGTGATAAAGAAGACGTTTGATGTCCAGTCGATGTCACGAAAGATATTGACGTTCGATGCCCTGTCCTAATCTACAGTGATGTTCAGGTGATGCTCCTCAGAGGGGTCAAGGATCAGGGTCAGGAGATTAGTTCTTGAGGACTCACGGTAGTTGTTTAACCACAGCAGAAAGCAGATTATCAAGTTGAAATATTGAAATCAAATGCTTTTCCAACATTTTTCCCTCATGTTCAAAGTTTGGAAGTGCGTGTGTGTGGTTCGAGAGGAGCCAGTGTGCGTTTGTGTAAATTCGCTCTGCACTGGGATAATTACTCAGCCTCAGGATGAATGAGGTCTGTGGATGAGGAGGATTTTTTTTTGTGTGCGTGTTTGTACGAGTGGCCTGGAAGAGCAAGTGCAGGGGACAGAGAGGAGGAGCAGGGGGGGGGGGACGTGGACAAGTGATTCTCCAGATGAGATCCAATATGTGAGACGATGCATCCCAAAGAGACGTTTTCTCATGGGTCCAGCCCATGAATACAAATTCACCCCACCACCCGCTCTGTAGCTGGAAGGACGGATGCACCTTGCTTCAACCCGTAGTGGAGAAGTACAGCCTGCATTTTTCTTTTTTTTTTTTTAACCTCAACGTGTACTTCCATCCAATCACAAAACTCAAATGTTGTGACTTCATGGCAGCTCCCTATGAGTCATCCATTCATACCTTGTGTCTTGTAACTGAATCTGTTTGCTCTTATTCAGTGTCATGGGGCCTCGTATTTATAATGACAGCAAGCTTGTTGGCCGAAACATAAAATGGTGCCAATGAAAAGCAGCAGGTGAGTTTGTTAAAGGAGGAAGTGTGGAAAAATAATTAGTCTAAGTATGTTTTCTGACCTCAGGGTTATCTGGACCAGTGTGTGTGTGTGTGTGTGTGTGTCTTTGATGATATGCTTGTGTGTTTGTCTCCTCTATGTGCATGCATGTGTGTGAGGGAATGTGTGATTGCACGAGTGCATGTGTCTTTGACAACATGCTTGTGTGTTTTGTCTCCTCTGTGTATGTATGTGTGTGTATGTATGTGTGTGTGTGTGTGTGTGTGTGCGCGCTGGTGACAGAGAGAGAGAGAGAGTATGTGTGTGAGATGTACTTGGCCGATCTTTGTGACATCACTATTTGGGAGGATCTAAGTGGCCAGGACAGTCAATTAGAGTTAAACTGAGTTTAGCAGCTGGTCAGTGAATGAAAAAGAATGAAAAAAAGTATATAAAAAAAAAGGAAGGTGTGTGTGTGTGTGTGTGTGAGAGTATGGGTATGGAAGGGAGGGTGAGAAAGAGAGAGAGAGAGAGAGGAAAAGGGGAGGAGATACAAAAGGGAGGAACTGAGTGGAGAGGGAGGGAGAGAGTCATAGTAAGGAGGTTAAGGAACAAGAGGAAGTTATTCCCTGTGATACAGCACAGACAGATAGACGGACACAACTCACTTTCCTCCTGTAGCTTCCATGCACAGCAACAGCAGCAGTGCCAGTGTGTTTTAAAAAAAAGTAGAGGTGGAAGTGCAGGCGACAGGGAAAGGGAGTTGCCTACCAGCAGAGGTCACGCAGACAGGCAGAGGGGGAAGCCAGTGCATGTTTTTAAAGAGTTTGCTTATCTGACACTGACAACAGGATGAGAGGCTGAGTGAGGCAGCAGAGAGGAGAGGAGAGAAAATCATGGAGAGAACAGCTTTACCTACTGTTCATTTACACTGGAGAGACAGACAGTGGCTGCTCTGAGACAGGTGAAAAAAATTGAGAGAAACCAAGAAAGAAAAAGAAATAAATAGTCCACTGTGTCCATTCTGTCCAAAGGAGCGAGAGCCGAGGGATCGTAACACTGGAGCTCAAGGATAAACCATGGACTCTGCATACATCCCATCACACCTGGACGTGAGTACTTCATCCTTATGCTTCTTCACTCAGTCACACTCACTCACACACACACACACACGTCTGTCTGTCAGGCCACAGGGTAGAGGAACTGTGCTGCTGAAACCATTAGTCACTCTGGGGAAAGAAAAAAACACACACACACACACACGCACTTACATGCACCTCTGGCACAGAGTGTTGCTCAATCAAAATCTTGTCCGGTAAGCAACTTGTCCAAGAATAATGTGCCCATTATGAGTTCAAAGAGCATAACGTAATTCACCAACAGTGCAATACGCACAGGCTGAGTTGGCCCTCAGTCTCAACACTCTGCAGCTTTAATGTGAAAAGCAGAGGTTTGTTTTTGTTCTGTATTTCACATGGGTTTAGCTGTCAGACACGCAGCAACAGCAGTCTCTGCGCTCGGGTCAGACGTGTCAGTATTTCCACTGATGCTTTTCGGCGGCGGGCCTCCTGTTAACCACAATGCACTTGTGATACAGAGGAGACCTGTGGGCATCCCTGCCTGAGAAACCTGAGAAAAAAAAGCGGCATGAGGACCAGAGACCTGTTGATGCTTATAGCTCAAGCTCAGTCAAATGAGACTAAAGCCCAGATGTACAATACTGCATGCAGGCAGTTTGTGTGCACGTGTGCACGCATGCATGCCTGTGGACCCAGTAGTAATGGTTGTGTTTGGGACCTTAATCTGTTTACGCACTCACATTTAGGTCCCTTTTTGTCCTTATTAGAACATAAAGTGAACACCTATGTAAATCATTACATTTGAAGGTGAAGACATGTTGTAAGGTTAGGGTAAGGATAGATTTAAGTTAAGGTCATAGTCTCCCAACAAAGTCACAATTTTACAGACTGCAATACTATACAGTGCGTGCGTGCGTGTGTGTGTGTGTGTGTGTGACTCTAAATCTGCTTCCCACTGTCATATATTTACAGCCCAGCTCCTCCACAGTTTTACATCTTGGCTTGTGGTTGGACGGACGTGTTAGTACTCACTCTCTTTGATTGTAATGTGTTAAACCCTGTGCTGTTCATAAAGTGTTTGTGTGTGTATGTGACTTTTTGTCATCTGGGTCATTAAGAGTCCAGTAAAACCACACAGCAGCAGTCACTGATACCTGGAATATTGTTGGAATATGTAGTGATTTCATCAGTTACTCATCAGAAAGCAGAGCTACATCTAAACTCGCAACAGTTTTCAACCACTTTTCCCCCCACCACATTACATTTTAGGTCCCAAATCCATGCATTAATGACTAATTAAACATGATAAATATCATGTTCTCATAACCCCATGCATGTTTATACAAACTCATTTGTCATTTTATATTTGGGAAAAAAAGCAGATGTGTTCGCAGGTGTGTGTGTGTGTGTGTGCGTGCACTGTCCATCGCAACGTGACATTTTCTAGTATTTGCAGAGCGACAAAGTGAACCCTGTGGCATGTAAGCTGCATGTATCATGTTCTGAAAGAATGAGACGGCAGCATAGAAAAATGTGAGCATGAAGGGGGGAGCGAGAAATCAGGGAGAGCAAGGGGAGGAATTTGGGAAAAGAAACACGGGAAGAACAACAGGAAGGGAAAGTTGAGGGACCAGGCATAACATGAAGACAGCAGCGGTGGATAAATCAGCCGGCTGCAGTGACACTCCAGCCCTCTGGCCCGGCAGCAGCCCGCCACACTCTTCCGCAAAAACACCATTCATTTTAGGCATAGGAAAAATGAGCAACGTTCATGAGGGAGAAGGAAAGAGACAGAGAAGGAGTGGGAAGGTGATGCAGAGAAGCACAAAAACACGACAGTGAGAACAGAGCAAAAGGACAAAGTTCAAGGAATGCAAGGAGGAAGGAGGAAGGGGAAAAGCATTAGGGGTTTGAAATAAACAGATAAAAGGAGAGGCAGAGAGAGAGAGACACACGACAAAAGACATTAGAGGTCAGAGGTTTTAATCAGCGAGTTCAAAAAGACACAGGGCAGACGCTCGTCTGCTGCACACACCAGGGTCAAGCTACAGTCTGCTTGGGAGGTCAGGTCACATCCAATATGTCTAATAGGCTAAGCTCTACACTCAAAACTGATGCTCACCTCATTCCTGGTCCCCGTATCACACAGATACAAACATTTCTTTAGTCCGTTTTCATGCCAGATATGGAAATACATTTAAAAAAAATCTGGTCTAAAGGGAGGGAACTGAAGGGACGACGTGAGTCAACATGAATGGACCTCAGGATCGGTGGCAGCCCGATGCACACAACACATGAAGATGCTCAAATAGGCCTGGATCCTCTTTGCTCAGTTTAAATTAGACAGCCACAACACAGACACCCAGGGAGATGAGAGAAGCTGTATGTATGTCAAAGTGATGTAGGGCAAAGAGGCCTCCATTTCTCCCTCTGGGTTCTTCTGCCAGCACACCCTGCCATGTGACAGCCGTGTTGCATGAACCTTTGAACCTCACAGTCACCTGGGTGGTTTAGCAGGTGAGGAAAGTACAGGAGCGAGGTGGTGTGTCTGTCCTTAACCTGCTTTACAAGCCTCCACAGTACATGGGAGAGGCTGTCCAGCACTGAGTGTCTAATCTGTAATTGTCCTTTGCTGTGTTGCCTCAGGTGAAGCAGCCCTGGGTGGGGCTGCTGGAGTTTAATAGATAGCTAGCAACAATCCCACGCTTGCAAGTGGCTTATTTTCCCATGGCTGCCCTTTGAACCACCTACGATAATCAATGCACACACACACACACACACACACACACACACACACATGCATAAAAATATCCACGCCTTCACACCTGTGATCGTGTGGCTGTTTTTGTGGCGTGTGGTGAGAATAGTGGTCATTACAGTGTCATTATGTGTTTTAAACACCTCTCTTATCTCACTGCAAAGCAGCTAATCAATTCTCTGTCCCTCTGAGAGATGAGATAAAGAGATGGAGGAGGGAGATACGAAGCAACGGCGTGGACAGGGAGAGAGAGGGGAGAGAGAGAGATAGTTGCCAGTGTTCTCATTTGAAATTATGCTTGTTCATTAAACCGCCATGATACTTCTTTTATTCGTCCCTTTTGTACAGAGGTTTAGCTCATTTGTAGTCCAGATTGTCTTGTTCCCGACAGGTCAACAGGTCTTACCTTTTGGCCCTCAACTTGCTGGTGTCTAATTACTGGCTCATTTATTAACAGCTGCACCACAGAGGTGCAGGGTGTTAGCCAGGTCACAGTGATAATTGCGTGACCCCCTGTCTGTAGTCATGTTCCCGCACTAGGAATAGTCATGAAGGGAGATAAGCTGATCGATTGATTTGAGTCTGCTAAGAGTAGGTTAACTCTCTGCTTAGGGTCAATGGCATAAACAAAGCAGGTGTTTGTATGCATCTGAGCAAATGGGACAGTAATAGATACAGTACAATACGTTACGTAATCCATCAGATCCATCATATGTCAGCTGTCATTCTAAACTTTAAAACAGACACAGAAACAAAAATCTCCTTGTGTTTTCTCCAGATTCTGGGTGTAAAACAAGACAATGCATACATTCACATGCATGTTCTACACTGAATGCAAGCATATGGCTGACACATTTAAATGCGACATATTGGCTCCTGCTCCTAGTTGTTTTTTTTATATATCATTTATAATTTTTACTTTTTATGTACAGGTGAATATTGACAATATTTATCTATCCACTTGAAGCAAAACAAGCTGTCAGCTCCTTTGTCTGACTGCAGGAATGTCAACATTCTTTGAGAAGTCTAGAGTCTAAAGTCAAAGAGCACAGCAGTTTCCACAGTGTAAACACTGTCCAACAGAGTTGATTGTAAGTTAAATATATTACAGGCGTTTTTACACAAGGATCAACGTCAAGTAATGTAAACAATATTACAACAGGTCTACTGAATAAGACTTTTATATTTTGAATCAATACACTTTTAATTAGTTGTAAATTGTTTCAGTAATTTAAATGAAAGTTGAGTGTACTAACAAATGTCTGGTTAATTCAGAAAGGAAGAGAACGAAAAAAATAAACAAATACCCACAATTTAAATCCCTACAACTACATTACATGTCCTTATGTCCACAGTCTTTGATTAATGCGAGCTGTCTGTCATACTCTAGTGTTGATCTCTTTCACATGCAAGCACACACAGTATGATTAAAGTACACATAGAGGCGGGTTAATTGCTTCTGCTAAGGTGTCCTGGGAGATATACGAGTCTTGGGATAAAAATGTTTCTCATAAATCAACCGAGGGAGAAAAAAAACCCCAAAGTGGCACTGTTCCTACTGCCAGGAGTATCAAGCAAACAACTTCATGTGGACGGTAGATTTCTTGAACATATGCCACACGAAGGCTGAAAACTAATGAGAAACTAGTGTGTCCAGGAAGGAAAAGACATAAGCATGATATACAGAGTCCTGCAGCATCTAGTAGGAGCTATCTCTTTTGCAGATTTTCTCAAACAACTTGTTGTATTATGTCTTTACGTCACATGATTGCACTTTTTATAACACAAACACCTACATTTAAAGCTGTAGCTCATTCATTTTAAATATAAACAAACGTCTGTTATGTTTCAAACGTGTTCATGCTAAGGCTAAATCAGAACAGCACGTCAGCTCAACACGACTCTGGGTTTAGATCTCGTGATCTCGTGATGGTCCCTCACTGCACACAGGAAGTGATTCCTTTTATGTCAAGACAAAAAGAGGCAACTGCAACATTATGCTAGTAAGTTTATGCTAGTAAAGTAAGATGTCTGCAAACAGGTTGGAGTGTGACTGAAAACAAGTGCCTGTGAAATTCTACTGGTAAAAAACCCCCCACTTCTTACCGATGTATACACACAAACACTCCCTCAGTCAGGTCTGATAGTATTGCTTGACAAAGATAGGCACAACAGATTAAACAAAGGCAGAATGTTAACATCAACATCCATAAAAATAACCAAAATAACTCTGCAGCTTTAAAGTACCTTAAAGGACCTAAAACAACAAACATGTCTTGACAAGTTTATCTTTTATTCTGTCCACCATTTCCTCTCCACTTCTACGACCTCTTTTCTCCACACACCTGTACCACCATCATCTCCCTATCTCTCCTCCCAGGTCCACCATGTTCCCTGCTAACCTCCTGCTCCTCATGGTCCTGCTGCTACCTCAAGCCTCGTCTGGTCGCCAAGGTGGAGACACCAGCGAGATCAACCATGGCAGAGTATCCCCCACATCTTCCTCCTTGTCGCAGCCAGCGGCCGCTGCTTCACTGCTGGATCCAAGTCTGGCTCAGACCATCCAGAGTCTCCTCCTGAGCCGACTGGGCCTGCAGTCACAGCCTGACCCTCGGCCCGGAGTGCCGGTGCCTAGGTACCTCCTGGATCTTTACCGCTTCCACCAGCAACAGTACCATCTATTAGAAGACCCTTCATTTAGTTTCCCAAGCCAGCACATTCAGCAGGCCAACACTGTACGCAGCTTTCACCACAGTGGTAAGTTCCCTGACACATCATGGTACCATAATATAAACCGGTTTTATTGCATTAGAATATCCAAATCATGATCGCTTGAGCTGAGTTTGACCTTTAAACTGTTCTTCCAAAGACGATATATTCATACGTAGTGTTTTTTTTATCAGCCATAGATGCAGTATAAAGATCTAATTTATGAGGATGTTTGTTGTGACTCCCCACTTAACAATCCAAACACTAAAACTCATATCCTCTTAGATAACATGTTCACAATACTTACCTCCAAAAATGTGCAGAAAGTTTTAGAAACGTCTCACTCCTATACCCATACCTGTACTACCGCCAAATGTCCAACACACTTTTCTATATTAGCAATATGGACTATGTGGAAATAAGAACACTGACTTGGAAAAAGCTCTTAACTAGAGAAGAGAGTGTAAACCACAACCAAGGCTGCTCAATTTTCCACAGTGTCATTACACATCAAGTGCCAGGTTTCATATACATGACCAAAACTATATAAGATATTATTACATGATTTTTTATGAGCAATATTGACTTTGATCACTAACAAAAATCCAGAGTATACTGATCACCATCACAATCTAATACTTTCTGCCTTGTGCTATAACTTACATTCTTAGAAAATGACTCAAAATATGTTCCTAACAAATAAACAGACAAACATTGGCAGAAAATAAAACCTTCTTGGCAGAGAGACAAATACATTTTGATACCAGGCCCCAAAATCAGATTTTAAAAGCTGGCGTGATCAGATAAGAGCCTAAATTGTTCATGACAAGAAAATGCAATTCTGGAGTCAATTAGTTTGCCTTCATTCCACTCAGATAATGCTTTTCTTATCAGCAGCTTGGAAAACAGCTGACGACGCCTGCTCACCAGGACTGTTTGTCCTGCATCAAAAATTTGATCGGGATAACTTCACCTGTAAACCCTGGTGTTCATGTCGCAGCACAGAGGAAATCATTTACAGCCACCCTCTACAAGACATGCCTACAAATGACCTAAAATAAGTTTGTAATAATACACCATAATTGCACATGAGTGGTGAGATTCTCCTAAATAAATTGTCAATTTATCATGAACTTGTTTTGGTTAAGAGACGCAAGGTCCAGCATGGGGCAGTTACCAGATTTTCTTAATTGATTAAATAGCTTTGAATTCTCAAGAATAAAAAAAAAACATCAACCATCTGTCTTTTACACAAAGCCAGGTTCACCCTTAGTTATATGGATTTTACAAATACATCTTGTGACAAATTAATTATTGTACTTCTTTGGAGAAAAAAACCCCAAATGTTCTACCAAATGGTCCAAAAGGTGAGCTACTCTAAACCTTTTGTCACTGTAAATTATTAGTTATTTGATAATATCAGGTAATTTGCAATCTCTCCTCCTCTTTAGCTTTTTTAAGAAGGACTTGGTAACTTTTGGTAACTAGTCTTTAAAAATGAAAGATGCTTGCATCTAAAGTCAAACAAAGCAAATTAAAACCACACTGACATCCCATACCCTCTTGTTTCTCTTCATCTCTCTCTTAGAGCATCTTGGAGACAGGCCCATACCAGATGATCACAAGAGGGTTCACATTTTCTTCAATATTTCCTCCATCCCTCAGGATGAGAGAGTGCTCTCCGCTGAGCTTCGCCTCCTCCGCAGTAATAGAGCCTCCCCGAGCCCCGAGCCCCACAGAATAAACCTATACCTCTCTGAGCACCATGAGGACCCAAAGCCAACTCTCCTGGAGACAAGGTTGCTCACCTCTGGCCTCCATAGCCATAAAGAAAGTGATTTCTGGGAGGCGTTTACCTTAAGTGCAGAGCTCCTCCATGAGGCCCTTGCTAGGAGTGGTAGCCTTGGCTTTCTGCTGGAGGTCCAACCTGAGAACAGTACCTCCTTACCACTTGACCAGAACCTCTCCTCTGCTGCCAGTGAGGGGGAGGCAGAGAAACACAAAGAGGGTCACTTGAGGGTATGCAGGTCTGTTGATCAGGATGAGCATAGCTGGGCTCAGGAGAGACCACTCTTGGTGACTTACAGCCACGATGGGCGTGGAGAACCTTTAGTCAAACATGGCAGGAGGACCTCAAGTGGTGGCCAGAGGATGAGAGGGAGAAATGGGACAAAAGAGAAACCTAGGAGCAGAAGCAAGGGCCACAGTAGGGACCAGTCCTGGTTGAGGGCCAAAAAGACAGCACCAGGTTGGGGGAGTGATAAAGATGGGGTGGTTTGGAACGACAAAGGAAGGGTGAAAAGGAACGGCGGCCGTGCTGCAAAACTGAAGCGCCTTTCCCGCAATAGATGCCGCCGTCATCCTTTATATGTAGATTTCAACGATGTGGGCTGGCACAAGTGGATCATTGCGCCCAGCGGTTATGATGCCTTCT
This sequence comes from Solea solea, assembly GCF_958295425.1. Lineage (NCBI taxonomy): Eukaryota > Metazoa > Chordata > Actinopteri > Pleuronectiformes > Soleidae > Solea > Solea solea. Next base: position 15,171,429 of record NC_081140.1, on the reverse strand, counting down.
TCTGCCTGGGAGAGTGTCGCTTCCCTCTGGCGGACCACATGAACTCCTCAAGCCACGCCATGGTGCAAACTCTGGTGAACTCGGTGAATGGAGCGGTGCCTCGGGCCTGCTGCGTCCCCACCTCCCTCAGTGCCATTGCCCTGCTCTACTTGGACCCTCAAGACCGAGTGGTGCTGAAGAATTACCAGGACATGGTGGTGGAGGGCTGTGGCTGCCGGTAGTGACCTATAGAGGTTTGCATTGAAGGCAGAAGAAGGTAAAAGAATAGACTGTGTAAGCAACAGCCTCAAAGACTGGTAGAGATAAATGTAGCAGCATGAGAAGAATGAGTGGAGAGGAGGGAGCTAAAGGAGTGGGTAAATCAGCTAAATCTGTTGCAGGAAAAACTGTCAAAGAAAAGAGAAAAGAAAAAGAGTGTAGCATGACCTGCTACACAATGATGACACAATAAGGCAGAGGAAGAATTGCGAGCAGAAATATAATCAATGCAAGTAAACTGCCAGGAATTACCTTAGACTTAATTCAATTTCCCATTTAGCCATGAAACAGCTGCGTGCACCATCATGTGAGAGGCTACACGTTCCTCCATGAGAAGCTTTGACATCACAAGGTGTCTATTCTGTATCTAAGTGTTTGTTACTCATATCACTCTCACATCACTCTCACGTCACTCTCTGACAGGTGAACTGTGTTTAGCTTTCATGGAGGGCAAGCATAATTGTAGGCAGTTGGAGTCGGCAGGTGAGGACATGAATTTTAAGCTCTGAGGCAGAGTTTAGACAATTGTATGTCTTTCTGATGGACTTACTGATGAACAACAGCATCAGCAATACATCAGTGGCACCAGCATGGAACCTAAACTTTGTGTGACAGTGTTGTTTCTGCAGAATTTGAACGGAGAAGTAAGGCGCATCTGTTTTTGTGAGCATTAGCATTAAAGGCAAACTCAACCCTTACACACTCCTGCATCACAAGCTATTTAAAAACACAACAATAATGGTGAGGAACTATTATGCTATTGTTTGAATGTACTACTATTACTATTATTTAAAAAAAAAAAAGAAAAGAGAGACTTTTTTTGTACATTTCCTTTGCAGACGTGAGGAAAAACCATGTGACGGTCGTCTTGTGATTATACATAATTCATGAACATGAATGGCAATTCTAACTTAAAAGACACAATATGTATTTAAATAGCAGCAATATGGTGTATTTAATCTTGAAAATATTTAAGATACCTGCACTCAACAAAGCATTCAGAAAACTGGAAGACGACAGTGGACATGAAGTAAGTTACGGTAGCTTTGCATCTGTTCAGCGTGTTGAAGTAACAGCCCGTGTTACAACACATGTCCAACACATGATAGCAGACATGATGTGTTGCCATTAAAAAAAAAAAGCTCAACTAACAAGCCAATTGGAAGCTCTGTGTATCGTAGCTACTGAAGTGTGTAACAACAGGTGTCTTTCTTAGTTGTGTCTGCATGTGTTGAAACTTGGACTTCAGTGCCTTTCAAACGGGGGCTTTAAACGTGTTCTCTGCTGAGCTTTAGTAATTGTTTTTCAGTGTTGCATTTTTCTCTCTAAATGGAAACATTTAAGCAAAAGCTTGTAAAAATGTTTGACAGTATACCTCTAATAAACAAAGCAAACAGCACCGACTGTGTTTTTCTTGACATTGCCTTCTTTTTAGTGAGCCACTGCATGAAACACAGGCCTCATATGTTTACATTTTTCTTCAGCCGATAATGAATTTTTGGAGGAAAAGCGGGAAGCCATACCACAGAGACTTTTACACAAAATGATAGTTTAGCTTAGGAAGTGACTTCTAATTCACACCAATACAGCTGTGAGTCTGAGATCAAGGTTTAAATGCAAGAGGAAATGTCCTCTCGTCACCGCACATCCTCCCTGACAAAAAACCCCACTGTATCGCCTCCATGTAACGCCCATGAGCAGTGCACACATGCTTCCTGATCCCAGATATCTCATGGAGACATTGCCAGAGATGTGCAGTCATTCCACCGCCATTCAGAATTTTTTTTTTTGCAGCGAATGCAAAAGTCAAGCAAACACAGCAGCAGCGTCTTTCGCCTCCACATTCCTGCATGTGTGAGAGGAAGATCCTGTTCGCTCAGCCTCCATCAGATGAATCAGCTCACTGCAGCTCACAGGTGAGTGAAGGCCACCACGGACAGTTTTAATCTGTTTTCACACCAAAAGCAAAGTGTTAATTGTTTGCATGAGGTACATAAACTAAGTAGCTGCTGTACATAACTAGGACTGGCTATTGATTAAGAATGTTCAATACAGCGTCAATACCTGATTAACACCTACTTTATGAAAGGGCCACTCCACCCAAAGAATATACTGTTTCTTACTGATTTACTGAGTTCCTTGTAAAATAAAATTGACCATGAAATCGGCGTCAAAGTAAAAGGCCTACACTTCTCTTCACTGTGTTTCAGTCAATTATAACAAAAAAGATCTGCAAAAAGAAAATGTATATGAAATAAAAATAAAAAACAGGTCACATTTAATCCAACTCTGTAACAGAATGTGAATTAAATAAACACAGCAGCATCAAAAACAATTACAATACACTTCATTTCTCACAGTCTAATACGATACTACGCTCGGCTATTCACTGCCTCACTGACGCTGATGAGATTAACTCCTTACTTAGTTTACTTACTGTTCACATCAATTGACAACACATTTTTTTAATAATAGGTGATACAAATGAAGGTTTTTTTAGTACCCAGTTGATACCACAAAGGGTATTAAAGTTCAATATCCAGCCCTATTAATGACCCACTAACATCCTACAAAGAAGCACTTCCACTGGTGTAGGGTATGGTATATATGGTATAGTATAACTGGTATAACTATAGAGAGCAGAATGTTAGTAAAGGATTATTTATTTCAGCCCACCTGCCCTTGCAGGCTGTAGGTTATGTTTATGTTTTAGACAGAAATCAAAATGCTTTTGTGTGTATTCCTGTCGCACAGACGTCAGCCAGAGTCCATCTATCAACGTTTCCTCCTGACAAATAGTACGAGAAAATCACAAAAACATCTTTGCAGTCACATTATGAAAGAAGACGTTCAATAAAAATTTAGTGCTTCTTGGACTAATCGGCATAGTCTCATAGTTTGTATGGTAGGAATGTGCGTGTGTGTGTGTGTGTGGCGTCTACCTCTTTCAAAAACAAGAAAGTCTGAAAGAGGTAGATAAAAGATGTGCACGTCAGATGTGTTGTAAATCCTGTGCCTCTCCTGGTTCAGCACCAGCACATTTGATCTCAGCGGCTGTAGCACATTGAAGTTCACTTAGCAGCTGAGCAATAACCTCTGACCCTTTTCCTCCATCACCCAGACGCAACCACATTTTTTTTCCCACCATTCTTGACCCCTCTATCTCACTCTCATCCTTCAGCATCCTCTTTTTTTAAATCATCACCTTCATTTCAGCCTATTTTTCAATCACCTGTCCAACATCAGACATCGTCCAACATCGTCACATGACTCTCAACTCCACACGCTCTGTTTCCCAGGTTCATGTTTTAGTTTAGTTTGAGATCTACTGTTGATCCAAAACAGATCTACATCAGTTGATGTAGTTAATGATGAGATCCACTGGGGGCTCCAGTGCAAAGCCACAAAGAGTTCCACTGCTGTTTTTTAACAGCATTATCCCTGACAATGTAATTATATTCTAAAGCGTCTCATTTAACCCTTTAACACCTAACCCTTAAAACGTCCATCTGGACTTTTTTTTTTTTTTCTCGTTTTAACCACAAACACAACGGAGAATGTCCTGTTATTAAGTGCTTTTGCCCATTTTCCCACCAGAATAACTAACCAATATCTGACAGTTATTTACAATTTACTGCATGTTAAAATACTGGTTTAACAATTTAAAAGGAACAAAAACAAAAATGTTTATTTAGAAAAAAGTTGCAGTTGTACATGAGCAACTGCATGTTAAAAGGTACAACAAACTTAATTACAATAACCACATAGTTTCCCAATACTTAGGGGGAGATGTGAGGAGAAACCGTGGTATCTCCAAGTGTAATCCCACCGTTTTACTGGTACGATAGTTGTTGTGCAGTTTTCAGAGATACAATTACTGATAAAGAATCAGTATTTACAATGTTCAAGCCATTTTGAATGGGGGAAAATAAGAGTTACCAACATCACAGGCTGTAAACATCTGTAGAGGTTGTTGAGTTCAGTTGTTATGCACAATATCTTTAAGATGACAGTTGTTGGCTCAAAGGCAGCTTTTGCATACTTATTATTTCCTTGTGTTTCGTCCATATATTGTGCAGTGGAAGTAGGAGAGACAGCTACCGCATCACGCATTGACCTTTTCCCTTTGTCAAGGCCGTACGCTGCCTCTGTCTCATATCGATGTCTGAAACACATTTGGTCTTCTTTTCTCTCACAGGTGCTCGTGGTCTTGAATTCTTACAGATGACAAACACAGGATATGGCTAAGCTTATCTTGTCAGGTGTGGAGTATGTTTGAAGCTGGGTAGCAGCGGCCTTGACCCAGGCAAGAACAGCTATCCCCCCCCCCCCCCAGTCCATAAATAATGCAGAGGAGCTATGGACAGTTACCCTGGGACTGCACTTCACTGACCTGTGGCCACACTGCTCACCAGGTGTCTGGATTTATCTGCAATATATACCCCAGATAAGTGAAAGGAAAAGAGGGAGGGAGTTCAAGTGCCTCGCATTACAGAGAGTTCTTCACACCGGGATCAGACGTGCTCTTTGAGAGATATTTGTCACTCTGTATTCTGAGTTAATCTGGTAAAATGTCATACAGGAAGAATCAGTTTTTCATTTGTTAATTTCAAGTTAGTTCAGTTTCTATATTGTGGTGTAATGTATGATTACCTCTGCCAAGTAAGTAACATATTTGGACACTTTTGTCCACTTTTGTCCGCCTGTCAGTCTGTCTTTCAGACTGTGAGCAGCATAATTCAGAATTGTTTGATTATTCAGGTCACAAGCTCATCACAGGGCTCTCTATGTGTTTTTAAAAGTATTTTTGAAGTATTTTTCAGATGATTGGAAATATAGGTTGATTATGTTTAGGTTTTATGGATCTAATGTCAAGACCAGTGTGCATTTTATAGTGTTAAAATTCACTAAATGATCCTTTTGTTGTAGTTCAAAGAAAACAAACATGATATAGATCCAGGGCATTGTCCTTGCTTGAGTTAAAGGCAGATTGTGCACAATTTAGTAACATTCATGTTAGTGAAATTGCATTGTTGCAGCTGAGTGTCTCTCCCCCTTACCATTCTTTCACAGTGGAGTACTCTACTGTAGGTAACACTTAACATCGAAACCCAACAGATATTTAGTTTGCATGTTCTGGGCTACTGTAAAAACATGGTGGTCCAAACTAGCAGCCTCTGTTGAGGTGACCCAGCTACTGTTATAAGATCAGTGCGATTAAGGAACGGTCTGTCACTGTCTGGTTCTGCAGCGTTTTGATTGGGTTTAGCTGCATTTAGCTGGAACAATGAGCCCACGATCTACTACGTGATGCCCTGATCTGATCCACTGGCGCAGTCACACCATGAGCTCAGTAACACCCCGAATGACTGCCAAACAGAGGGCCAATAAAGTCACTGGCAGGGGCAATTCAAATTCATTGATTGTTTTAATGATCCACCAGCCCATTGAGGCAGCTGCTCACTAGGATTCATCCCTGAGGACAAGTCTGACAACATAAGATCAAACGCGATTGACGGGCTTCATGATGACTTTGTGTTGGATCATGAGCTACTCTTGTACTGTAGGGAAGTGGATAACAAGTGGACGATATGGCCAACAGTTTGTGCAGCAATAATTCATGAAAAGTTGACCTAGAATTCAAAACTAGAATGAATTCTAACAGCAGCTGATGAAAGCATTGCTAAAATCTCACATGCCTTCGTGTAGTCAGTGAGCGTTTTCTTCTCCCTCCGTTTCCATGCACACTGGCCTCTACCTTGTTTTTTCATCAAAGAACCATATATTGAAAGATTTAAAGAGACTGAAAAAAAACCTGCTCTTGATAGTCATGACTTTAAAGTGTGTCAGCAAACAGAGCTCCAGTTGAACTTTGGAGCGTGTCCCAGTTACAGTATTTACTATCATATATTATCAACAACAGTTGAAGCAACTGTGCTCCCTCCTCCTTTTTAGACCGCTGGACTAACTGCTAGACTCAGCTGTGCAGCCCACCCACTGCACCCATGAAGAATTTTAACGATACCTGTCTGAATTTCTACCAGAGATGGAATCAGACTTTACTTTTCCGGTTAAATTAATTTATGCTCAAAAACACTAAAAGGTTATAGGCTATAATTTGGTTATTACTTCACTACAAATCATCAGTGTTTTTCTTTTTTCCCCAAATCGTTTTCCATATTTTCCTGACATCAGTTCTATTTTTGAAAATTTGTGGATTTGGCAAAGAGGCACAACTACAAACAGTATGTGCCTGCCGGTTTTTAAAACTCTTATGATGAATAAAATCTAAGATGACAGTGATACACCAGCAGCAGAAGAACCAGGACATCACTTATACTACTGAGGTCACAGACCCTGAATGGCTGCAAAAGATTCCCTTTTGGACATCAGAAACTGTTTTCAATCATGCTAACCCCTTAAGTACACTAAATTGCTGTTTGATACATATAGTGTGTCACACAATAAAATGATAGCGTCCCAAATCGCTGCAGCAGATGTAGATGCATCCACCAGTTGCGTGCTGCTGCTGCTGCTGAGTTGGTGGTTTCAGTCTGGAACACATAAAACAGAGAGGGAGGGTTTTACGTTTCACCTTCTGAGTTCCAAAGACAGACTCGTGCTGAAACTAAGCGAGAGACACTGGACCTCTGGATCACAGAATGAGGCAGGTGCAGCGCTTCAAACCACAAAGGCATCTCATGACCCAAAATACTGACCGGGGAAAACTGAACGACCTCTAGGTCTCTCTTTCTGCAACTCTGTGTGCTTGTGTGTTTAATGTTGTGATCAAGTGGTTGATCGAAGACCAGCTATTGCCCCAGATTCATCCCTTGTGACTGAAGCACCTGATAACATCTTGAGTAATACCAGTGAAAGAATCCACAGCGGTCCATGTAACCTGCAAATCTGCTGGTTTTATTGCTTTTCTGTCACCTGTCTACGTCTTCATTTATGTCTTGTCCAATCTCCATCTTACCTCCTCATATTTCCTCGCTGCTCAGGGATGGAAATTTGTGTTTTGATAGGTGTTGCACAGTTCAGATGCTGTCTTGTTTTGAATGGAAATTGCATTCATTCTTTCCTCCTTTCTGCTATTCCTGCCGTCTCTCAACTCCTCTCATTTGCTTGAAAAGGATGCACAGAGGGAGGACATATTGTAAGTTTAATTTTGATGTCACAATTCAAACCACTGGTGTGGTGTGTTGTGGGGGGGGGGGGGGGGGGGGGGGCGTGGGCTGAAAGTGATCAAAACTGGGCCTCTTCATCTGGGAAATAAGATCCTGCCACAAAATGCAGTCTGCATATTGTAATCTTGACAGGTCTATGTGATTGTTTTGGGGTTTTTTTTGTTGTTGTTTTTAACCCTTAGTGCTTACGCAGCATAGATCTTTGCCGCAGGTGCACCCATGGTAAATTGTTGTGGGAATAACCCACAACTCCTTATATGGACATCCTGGGTGTGTGTTTAAAGGTCACATATTCAGGCTTTAAAATGTGATTCATTTTATTTCACATTTTTAGTTGTGATGTAAAGTAGCAATAATTGTGTAGAAGTCACAAAAATAGACAGTTTTTCTCTCCTTTTTGTTCATAAAATAACGAGCCAAGTGATCTATGAACTGTGACGTATTTCCAAATTTCACAAGGTTGCCTAGGTTGTGCTGAAAAAAGGGTATAAAGGATATAAGACACTCTATATTGCACATTCGTATAACCTCTGTATATACTGTATGTTTAAGCGTTAACAATGGTGGCCTATTCTGAGCTCTCAGCAGTTGGTTTGTACAGTGTTCCTATAAGGCTGACAGAAAGGATATACAAAACAAACAAACAAAAATCTAGATTCAAGTCGTAATAAATTGGATTTATCCCTTAAAGTATCTGCAGTGTCAAAGGCCCAGAAAGCTAAAAAGTGCATTTTGGAGTAGTCAGTCACTCAGATGAAAAGGGTGATGCCAGCAGGGTTTCAGCATTGTAAACATATCTATCACTGATACGTCACCGCTGATGAGCGAAAAGACAAGAAACAGACATGTGGGGACAGGATGACTGAAACAGAAACTGTAATGTAGCCCGCGAAGCAAAGGGGAGACAGATAGAAGGAGGAGGAATCAAGTGATGAAGGAAGAGAGAGATGGCGAGGGGAAACGCAGGAGCTGGTGGACAGCTGTTGGTCTGTTTGTTTGGAGAATATCACTCTTCTCCAGATGTTTAGCAGCGCGCACACACAGGAAAAGGGAGAGAGTGAAGGGCAGGAGTGAAGGGGCGAGCGCTACAGAGGGATGTGAGTGACTGGAGGTTCAGTGACGGTTGCCAGGTCGGACTCATCATGGTGTATTTTATGACTGCACATTCGATGCACTATGTGGTCAGCAAGTGGGGGTCAGTGGTAAGAATAGCCCCGACACAGAACAACACAGGAAATAAACACTGGGTCCAAAAAAATCACCTCAAGACGAAAGAAAACCGATAGGTGAAGATGTGGCGCTTAAACATACACATGTAGCTCTAATCTCTGCTTAGACTTCCAGGTATTTTATTTTTTTTACAGAGGGGGGATTTTTCTGGCAGCAGCTTGTTTGTTTCTCATCCCAGTGTGTCAGGAGAAAGAGGCTGAAACCGGGGGTTTACTGAAAAAGAAAAAAAAATCGTCAGAGTGAGACGAACTGTGCAAGTACATCCGCTGAATCGGAGGGAGATGACACAGTTTCCCTCCTGATGGGCAAGGAGGGAGCGGGGTGAAAAGGGAAGTCAGTTAAAAACAGACAGTATGTAAAAACTGAAAAAGTGAAGGAAGTAGGATGGAAGTAGCAGTTAGGGTAGCAGTAAGGGGGCGACTCTGGAAAAACCTCCTTAGCACATAATGTCAATTTTGTAAAGTATGTTCCCATTTAGAGGAGAGTAGGTGATTAAGCATGACACGCACATTGTTTTCATCGTTGTTTTTTATCCACATTTTTATGTCTTTAAATTTATTTGAGTTGCTTTAGATGAATCTTATCGCCTCACGTGAGCTTCTATGCCTTTTAGTTATTGTGTCTTTGATGCACTTTGGTCTACTGTGGTTGTTTTATTGTGCTTCACAAATAAAGTTGGATTGGATACGAGTGGGGTCACACGGTGGTGTAGTGGTTAGCAGCGCCTTGCAGCGAGAAGACCCAGGTTCGAGCCCCGGTTGGGCCTTTCTGCATGGAGGGCCTTTCTGCATGGAGTTTGCATGTTCTCCCCGTGTGTGCGTGGGTTCTCTCCGGGTTCTCCGGCTTCCTCCCACAGTCCAAAAGCATGCAATGTGGGGATAGGTGGATTGGACACTCCAGATTGACCATAGGAGTGAGTGTGAGAGTGAATGGTTGTTTGTCTCTATCTGTGTGGCCCTGCGATGGACTGGCGAACTGTCCAGGGTGTACCCCGCCTATCGCCCGATGTAGCTGAGATTGGCACAGCACCCCCCGCGACCCTCTGGCAGAGGATAAAGCGGTAGATGATGACTGACTGACTGACTGGATACGAGTGGACGGCGTATTGAATTGACAGCTTGTAGTTGGTTGCAGGTAACGTTTGTTAACTTCCATGCAAAAACTGACATGGTGCAAATCACAATTGTCAAGGCTTCTCAGCTTTTTATATACAGTCTGTGGTTAAAACTCAAAGAGGGGCCTTAAATGTATTGTTTTCACACTCGTGAGAGGTCAACGTCATGCTGCATCAGACCCATAATGCAACACACTTGGTCTGTGAACCAATAAGTGTGTAAAATAGGAAAGGTCATTGAACTTGATGAATGAGCGCCATGGGTGATATTTTTAAAACAGAAAAGACAAACTTCCCCTCCTGCTTCTTTACCTCCCTTTCATCCTACCCTATAATGTGCAAGGTCATTTTTCATTATACGTGTGTACAATAAACTCAGGTCCAGCCTCCTTCATTGCAACTGCACGTGTCTTAAAGCGAAGCTGATAATGGACGCATTTATAACAAGGACCTATCACTGAGCAGCAGCAGTACATGCTGCTCCTGAGATGCATTAACACAAGCTGAAGCCTTTCCAGTCGTGTGCCCCCCCCCCCCCCCCCCCCCCATTTTTGGACAAAAAGGAAAAGAACAAAAAGTGAGACAGAGAGAGGGGAAAGAGAAGGGGAGAGGAGGGGTGGAAGGCCTGGCATACAGATTAGATTAGCACTTTAAAACATCTGCAAACTTGTCCAGCCCAGGCTGCTGCTTCCCCACAGACTTGGGCCTTCTTCACTCCACCTCCCCTCCCCTGCTCTTCACCTTTCCATTGTCCACCTTCAACTACACCCCCCCCATTTTGTCTGCTCACCTTTTAGTAAGTTTTCCATAAATATCTTTTGTTTTTACTCACAAGGTTTTGTTGTGAGAGAAACTGACAAGTGAAGTATTTCACTTTGAGGTGTACGTGCATTTACAGATGCCAGTTTTTAAAGTTTACTCGGTAACAAACAAAAAACATTCCTCCCGTCATGAAAGTTATAATGTCTAGTTCTTGGTGAAAACTGTTTATCAGTTTGTACTTTTTGTACTGGGACATTTTGTACCAATCAATGAACTGACTATTGTTTCTGTTATTATACATTATACTTGACAGAATAATGTATATTACCACATACAAATATGTAGATATATATCTATATTCAACAGTTGTGTCAGGGGCAGTAGTAGGACAACAGTGGAAGTGATTCTCACACATGAATTAGAGTGTATTCATGAGTGAAGCACTGGTTTCAGCAGCTCACATGTGCTCATTGAGGAGCTGCAACATCAACACTCTCGTTCACCCTCCCCGAGGGTTCGTCTTTTTTAAGGCTTGATAATGTGTGTTACATTAACACCCTCTTCCAGACTATCCATCCCTGCGAGCAGGTCGTAAGGGACAGCGTGCCCCCCTAACGAGGTTCATATCACCATTATGCACCCATTGGGAAGAACCATTGGCTTGGTTTGGGGGGAAAAAGGTTTTCCTCCATTCCTTTCCCCTCTAGCTATGTGTTTCAGCTTTCCAGCAGCAGTAACTCCAAAGGGAGGAAGGGTGGGAACAGTATGAAGACAAAGCACTGGAAAGACTCATATATACCCTCTAATCTTCACTGGTGGGCTGGGGGAGACTCAATTATCCATCTGAAACTGTAGAGATGACCTGGGACTCCCAAGGGACCATAGGAATGTCCACTTCAAACCTCAAATTTGAGCTTAATATACTCTTAAATGAAGTGTCTCAACAAACCTTCTCCTGACACACCCAAACAAACACTTTTTGATGTCCATCCCTTTGAATCTCTGTATGTGGTGCTGATGAAAACATAAAAGGACCCACAAGTGAATTTTCACAGGACAGCACTATGGGCTGTAACTCAGTGTTGGCCTTTTTCACAACATTATATCCAAAAATGTGATAAAGAAACATACATCTAGTATTTCCTGTCCTTGGCTTATACTGCACTTTTTTTTTTTAAACTCTGTTAAGTGTTTATACTCACGCCTACATTATTATTTAATCGCTATTACTAGACTCAAATACCAAAGATGTTTCGTAAATTCACTTGGTTAAAGCAGGTGACTGTCCGAACTGTAAGGCCTTTCAGTCATTGAATTTCCCGCCTGCTGAGGCTGTGTATGAAGAATAACATATAACCTTTTTTATGAAACAAAACTCAAAAGTGTTTGTGCCAAATAAAGCATTGTGTTTACGAGCTAATGTGATATTTTCCAACAATGGAAAGGTTCAAGCTCCCGAGTACCAGGGTCGGAACTTAATGGAGGTAACTTGGTTTCTGGCTACCTCTGTCTCAAATAGTTTTGAAAATATTGTTTTCTTACTAAAAGAATTTAGAGTGGGAAAAGTTCTTCCTGGTCGTGCATAACAATGGTAACCACGGGGGCAGTGTTTAGCCCACCGCTCTAAAAATAATGTTGTTGTTGAAACACAATATTCTTCATGGCCTGCTCTCATTTCTTTAACAGTTGTATTTTCCTCTTCCCTGTTTTTTTCATGTTGAGCCCTTTTCTGGCTGCACTGAAGCACAAATTCACTTTAATGCAAAATCCAGCTTTTGCAGACAATTTCAACATCAGCCAGATGTGCAGCCGGGATCACTGGTTTACTGGAAGTGTGTACTGACACATGCCACATGACCCCGCAGATTCCCAAAACCTGGTGTGAGTCAAGATCAGGTGTGTGTGTATGTAATTATGTAAGGATGCTATGAAGCTCATATTTGCCAGATTGCAACAGCTAGTAGGAAGGAAGAGAAGGGAAGGCAGCCAAGAGGCCATGGAGCATTTCCATCAACAAAGCCTGTTGTAATAATAATGAGCACTCCAGCAGGTGTCCAGGTTTTACTTGTTCTAAGATGCTGGCAATAACGTTGAATGAAAATCATTACAAAAGCCATAACAAAATATGAAATAGCATGACGTTTTATTGTGAAAGAGAGAGGGACAGGAAGAGAGACATCCCAGCTGTGGTTTGGACACAGCATGAAAACACCAAAAACATGTCACATAAACATCCTTCACACTCCATTTGAATTAATGGGAAGCTGTTCAGAAAGTGAAGGTCAGGAGGGTTTACTCTACATGTAATCTCAGAGCAGGCTGACCCTAGCAGGAGGAAGTGTGAGTATATTATATAAATCACGCACAATTACACATGAAAATCACTGTCTGGCCGGTGTGCAGCTACTGCTGTTTATATTCAAATTGAAATGTCAATCAAAGGGGGATAAATGTTTGAAACAGTAGCAGTCCTGTAATTTGGGCTGCATCTGTTCGGCTGAATGAATCATCTCTGCCACAAAGTCAACAGGTAATGACATGGTATTATCCTGACACCATTGTCTTTGATTCTACGTTAATGTATTCAGTACTTTTCCTTTGAATGTGTCACACGGATGTTCTTGCAGATGTAGGCTACAATCATTGTCTATTATTTTGATGATTGAGTATGTTTGTTTGTTTTTAAATGTCACTGTGGTTATAATGTTTGTGTCATATGTGGGCCTCAGTTTTTGTTTTATTCAAATTGAAGTCACATACACAATAATGTAGAAGAAACATTATTGTCTGCTTGCTTTTGTAATTGTTTTAACTGTTATTTGGTTTTTATTTTTTAATATAATTTAGAGTATAATATCTCCCATCTCCCATCTTTTACATCTTAACTTTTTCGTATGCATTAACTCACAGATATCTTGCAAAGTGAGTCATTTATTCACAGTCAAATACTGGAATAATACCCATATAACACTGCTAACATGCGCCGGTAAATATTAAGCCTGAACCAACTGTTGACATCTCAGGCTCTTGCCAAACCACAACTGAACAATTGACACTTTCCTCTGTCCAACGACCTCTCCAACCATCTGTCCCCTGCTCTTTCTTCCAGTCTGTTTTGGCCAAAGCAACTGCACAATAAAATAAATCACGGGTCAGTTTGTAGCCAGAATGAGAAAACCAATCCTGAAGCTACAATAGCATCTGTTCTTCCTTCTGAATCACACAAACATCCACAGACACAAACACGAGCCTGTGCAACAGCCTTGAGCTGTCAACTCTCAAACCCAAATCCTGGAGGTTTCGTGTCATTAAAAGGCTGTAGCCTGGCATCACCTGACCAATTTATAAATTGGAATGGGTTTGAGCCACAGACCATAAAATAGAAAGTGAACATAGTTTTGGACAACCCTTAAGTAGGGAAATAGTAGAATAGCCACCAGGGGGCAACTCCACTTGGAAGTAGGAGAAATGAGTTCTTTTGGAATTCAATTGTCTCAAACCCTCAAAAAAATGACTGATGAACATTTTTAAATGCTGTTCATAGATGATAAAGCACATATGAATGAACACCAGTGTGACAAACAGGTAGTATCGCCCAATAGGTGCCCAGTTGCATGTGACGTCTTTGACATTGGCACTGACCTAATTGTGATTCTCGGGGCTTCAAACTTTTAAGATTCTTATGTCACTGCCCCATTTGGAGTCTCTAATTCATTTTTAAAATGTTCACAGTGTGTCATCAACAATCATGTGCATTTGTTTGTTGTACTTTTAGACAAAAAAAGACCCATCCATTTTGTCTCTATTCCAGATTAAACAGATTAAATCTCCATATCAGCCATCGGTCTTACATTGTATTAAAACCAGCTTCCTTTTTATATGAATATTACTAGCCTGTAGTCAGTCTGTACTGAATGACAACTAAACCCAGCAGCAGAAATGTTTGCTGATAGCTCCTGTTTATTCTGTTTGACCACAGCTACATACTCCAGTGGGTTTGTATTCACCTGAATCTGTCCAAACTTACCTACACGTTATCTATCTTCATACAATCATACATCCCTGTGATGATAAACATGCAGTTTCAACATGTGTGCACATTTCTGTCAACAGGATTGTACGGGCACAGCATGTGTGGTCACGCATGGATAAGTGTGGCTATAGCACTACAATATTCCCAGTTTACTCTGTAGCATGACCAGGACCAGACCTTGAAGCTAAACACACAGCCAAATATGTTACACAGACATCTAAGTCCCTCTGCTTTCGTGCTTCCCTTCTTTGACCATTCCGCAGCTCACCGTCTGTGTCAGACCATCAGGTTTCCTCAGCCGAGAGTTAGTAGGTCCTCCAAAGCCGCAAACTTCCTGACAGTTTTTTAATCCCTGGGTGTCCGTGTGTAAATCTTTAGAATGTAGCCAAGAGAGAAAAAGCAAATATTCCTCGGCTTGCCATGCAAAAGAGGTTGATATTTCTCCAGCCTTAAATGAAATGTACAATTCAGTTTCAAGTTCTCAGGCTGATGTTGGGGAAAACATGCTATAACTTCCTGAGTAATAACCCGGGAATTGTTTCTGTCAAAAGAATTAGAGAAATTCTGAGAAACTTCCAGCTGTGAAATAGAGTAATATTCTGAGTTTATTACAGAAGGGTTGTGCGGAGTGTCCAGTGAAGTGGGTGATATTGTCTGGGAAAAGGCTACTGCAACAACAATTTTTGTAACAGAATCCAAAAACCAGTAATATTAAATGGACAGTAACGCTGATGGCGGAGGTCCCACTCGCTCATTCCCCCTCTTTCCATCTCAGTGTCGAGTGCCAGGACGCCACTTCCTACATGGCGGTTCTCAGGGAAATGGGAGGGCTAGGAACAGGAAACTTCAGAGAGCACATCACAGACAGACGGAAATGAATATTTCAAGAAATGAAGTGTGTGAATGCCTCTGTATGCATGTGTGTGTACCTTATGTGCGTGCATGTTGGATGATGAGGCACCAAGGGTGTAAGTAGGAGAAAGAGAGAGAGAACAGGAAGGGAATTACATAAAAAAAAAAATGACTTATACAGTGGAGAATAGTGTGAAAGTGAGCCAAAAGAAGTTATGGCTGAAAAAGAAGGAGAGACAGAAAGGAAAGAGAGAAAAACAGATGGAGGAATTAAAAGCAGGCAGGAATAGGAGTTTTGCACAGGTGGGATGGACGGATGGGTGGATGGGTGGATAATGGAAAATCTCTTTGTCCTAAGTCCTTCCGCCTTCTTCTAATTACGTGGCAGTGGATTTGCGGTGACTGTCTTCTTCTGGTCAATCCCCACATACAGCTGCTCGGTGCCAGACCAAATTCTACCTCCATTTTATATCTCCCCAAGTTCCACCCTGTGTTTTCCTAATGTCGAAAAAGGGAAGCGCTTTTTTTTATTGGGATACCTGGGACATGTGGTATGGACATATGGTAGCCATCACTGCTGGCTTAGGACCTGAGGAAGTAAAAGATACGTAGGGTGATGCGGGAGCAGAGGTGAGGCGAGGAGAGGCAGTACAAGAGAAAATTCACAATTTCCATACGTAGTCAAAGCAGCAGGGAGTCGTTTCAGAAACAGGCCGTGCTTGATAATACTTTAGCATAGCAGGATGAAGACGAGTGTGGGTAGTTATGGAGCATTTGTCAGGGGGTGAGGAGAACCAGTGTGGTCCAGCTGGTCAACTGTGTCCTGTATCTTTTTATGAAGATGGTGGTTAATACACAAACTTTAATTTGCCTGTCACATATGATGTATCTTGTGTATCTACAGTGAAAGTGAGAGGGTTATCCTATAGCTTCTAGTCACTCAGTCATATTTCACTACAACACTGACGCTTACTTGACTGTGTGCAAAATAAATGGACCCCCAAAGAGTCTGACGCTCATAATTCAGTGGTGGAAGAAAATATTAGTCAAAGTACACAGTATTAGATAAATACTACAGTTTAATTTCCTGTACATCATAACGTATTAGTTGATTTTATTTTGTATCAATAATTTAAACATTCATAATAAACACATTCACTAATCACTCTCAAAAATATAAGCTTTCACTTATCAGCAATGAATTAAGAGTGACGTCATTTGTCCTATTGCTCATGCAAAAGACTCTGACAGAAAATGTTCAACTATTCCTTTAAATTCTGCTTTTAAAAATGGAACTATCCGATTATTTCTTATATGAAAGAACATAAAAATACAGAATGTGTGACATTTTACTCTGGTGAAATATCCCTGCTCTCTCAAGTCAATTTTTCCTTCAGTTCATGGGAATCAAAGACAAAGTGCAGAAGAGATCATGGAAAAATGATCACAACCTCAAAGGCATTTTTTAGTTCAGGAGGCGACAGACTCGAAGCATCTAAGGATCTCGGGACACCAGGCTGCATTGTGGGTGTTCATAAGGTTTCCTTATTAAAGTGGATTCACTTTAGAGAATGACTCACTCTACAATTATTGCGTGAACACGTCACACTGACATTTATTAACCTCTGAGTACAAGAGGGGACAGATATCTTTGACACTTTTCTGCTGTAAAAGCTCACTGTCGACTTTATGAATGAGCAGAGGAGTCGTCAATGATAAATTAGTTGTTGGAAGAGGTGAACAGTCTCGATAAAAGGAATGTCGGGATTCAGTTAGTACATAATAAAGCTCTATGACAGGACATGTATCGCCCCCCTGTGGATTTCTGAGTAATTACCAAAACAGTGCCCTGAAAGTCTACACTATGACCTAGTTTGCTCTGCCCTGTCCCCAACACCTTCACAGTCATAGTGCTCCGGTAGGAAGTTGTCTCGCTTTACTTGTGCCGTGTGATTCTTTTACCTCACCTGCTCAGGTGTGATGCCATTTTTCCACTAAGTGTGGCGCGGGAATGTCGCCACAGACACAAAAGATAAAAACTGCTATGCTGAAAAACACAGAAAGAGTGTTGTTTATATTTAAAATACACACTACAGCAGGGGTCTCAAACATGCGGTCCCCTTCAATCCTTTTCATGCAGCCTGCCACTTAATTTCAAGTTATAATGAGTTATTTTTGTATGTTTTTTTAATTAATAGACACATTTTAACATCATAAATATGTTTATATTGTCAACTTTTGAACGTACGAAATTTTGTAAAATGTCATCAGAAATATGATTTAAAATAAATATAATGTTGAATAAATATTATTATGAATAAATATTATTATTTCTAGATATATATTTTTCTCAAAACCTTTGGACTTTTCTTTTAAAATGACCGGCCACCAACTGACCAATCTAGACTGGCCCTTATTTACAGACCAAACTAGACACTCAGTGGCCCCCAGGTTGAGTTTGAGACCCCTGCACTACAGCTTTAAATATGGCAAGAACATCAACTTCCGTAACCCCTCCACCCGTGTCTATAATCTGCACAGGTGTGTATGTAGAAGTTATCGGTTATCAGATATAATCGCCTGTCGTCTCCATTAAGATGAGGGAAGGAAGGGAAAATAGAAGTCAAAGCAAAAGCCTTATCCACCTAAAAGCCACATTTACATAATGATTTTTTGTTCAGGAAAAGGGAAAGAATCCAGTTTCTATTGTTTACTTGTCTTCCTGGCATTTTTTTTAATGATATTGCAATACAGGGGTGTGATAATCTCTCCTACAGGCCCTAAAGAGATCTTGTTAGGAGTTTCAGTGTCTGGTTTTGTGTTCAATCTCTGTTTTTAATCGTATGTTTGGATCGTTTCTCCGCTTCCTCTGCTCTCTCTTTCATCTCCTCTCCTTACTCGGCAGCAGACTGCAAATCCCAGTGTTAGTGGCTACAGTTGCTAATAAATACAGAGGACCCACGGGCATTATCCAGATGAAGACTCTCAGGAGACTGTCACAAAAAACAAATGGTTTGTCTCAATGATGACAATCTGTACGATGAAAAACTACAGCTTCCAGACTTATAGCCTGATGTTGTCTCAGCTGAGGATTTAGATAAATCCCATTAATCAGAAATCAGCTCAGTGTGTGTGTGCCCTGGCTTTATACTCAAGAGTCAGGTTGCAGAGATGTGTGCTCCTTGTGTTGGGAGGATGGTTAGGGGTTGAAGTGAGTCACATCCAATCTGTCCAAGGACAACCTGCAGAGAAGGTCCATGATTAATTTGTCTTCCCCCGGTTCTGCCATTGGCCCTCTGCCATAATATCTTCATGTGAAGTTCAGAGCACTTCTCTCTCTCTCTTTCTGTCATCCATTTCGCACTGTCGGTCAAATCTGGCAATGAGGATACTGACAATGACAGAGCAACGTGTCATTGCATTGGAGCAAACAGAAACAGAAAACCTCTTATCGTTTCATCATTTGTGTCACGTGTAGCATCAGAACCTCTACATTGTCATTGCATATGCTAAATTTTCTTTCAACTTGAAGGTTGTGGGTTCAATTCCCTGCTAGTCTACATGCCAAAGTGTCCTTGTGCACATAGAAAGTGCGAGTGAATTAGTGGGTGAATGTCATCAAGACCAGAAAAGTGATTATAAATACAAACCATTCAGCTCAGACGACTGTGGTAAGATTTTTTTTTTAAATAATAATTTAAGATTCACATTTGCTGCATTGAGGCAGTAAATAATTCAGATTCAGATTCAGAAAACTGTATTGGTCTCAGAAGGGCAATTCATCTGTATCATCAGTTCTCACATACACATACAGACATACAGCATGTCAGACAACAGGGACATAGGAAAGAAAAGAAAATATATAAGAATAGTAATTAGTAATAAATATTCAGTACTTTATTTTGATGTAGTGGCGACATGGGAAACTACATGCACTTGTAGGGATATTCAAATATAAATGTCATATTGAAGTGGTAGGTGTTGCACCTGGTGTGACTCATCTGCTGTGCATTCAGAGATGGTCTTCTGTATATCTTGTTTATAATGAGTGCTTGACTGAGTCACTGTTGTGTGTCTATCATTTCAAACCAGTTGGGCCATTGTCTTGTGTCTACTGCCACCCAACAGGCATTCTTGCCTCTTTTTCAAACTATTCTCTATAAAAACCCTTGGGATTGTTGTGCATTAAAATCCCAGTAGATCCGTATTTTCTAAAATAGTCAGACCATCCACCACACCAATGTCACTTAAATATGTAATCTATATTTTGTGTGTGTGACTGATGGAATAAAACACGTGATATAGACTTGTACACACTGGTAGGAGATGAGTCATTAGTTAATTGTTCAGCATATCAGGCCTACACCTAATTGCAATGTTAAGCATCATGACATGACACCACTAACTGTGCTTTTATAAGTGGACTAGGATCAAAAAAATCTTATTTGAGTTAAAAAAAAATCGAACCAATGCAAATGCATAGACAATACATACAGATGTCTCATACTGTAAAGATTAAACCTGAGGTCTGTGCTGCCACCTGCTGCTGCCACTTTCACCTGCAGCTACCTCATGTTGATGAAAACATACATGAATGTGTCCGTCCCATGTTTGGGGATATGCAGTATACTAATGTAATTGTAATGTCAGTATTTACTTATTAATGCAAATGTGGCAACATATAAATACCATTTTTACTGTGTGGTATTTTGAGAAACAGCTTTTGCTTTTCAAACAAAAAGAAAAGGATGATTGCTTCTGCAATGTTTTGTACCAGATTGTGTACTTACAAATCACTAATTACAATAACAGAAGTTCACTGTCAATGAAAGAAGGTGTAATTTATCTCCATGTGAAATATCTCAAAATCACCTCACACAGGTGTTTGATTTTTAGATCATTTGACCTTTGTGCACTTGAGAAGAAAATAAGAAATGTACTTCAAATAAATATGGATAAGAAACATCTCCACATGCATTGTTATTCATGACCATGTCTGGGAGACACTGCAGTGTATTCAAATACTGGAGATTGAGTTTGCTTCATGCAGCGGAGATGCCAGGTGTCATCAATCACCCCGTTACCAAATGACTTGTATAAAAGCAGTTTTCACCACATGGCTCCTGTCTCCAGTCAGAGAAACTGCAGAGTACTGGTGAGTGTTAATCAGAGGTTTTCTGCAGAAAGAGTTTATATGTTGCTTTTTAAAATGTGTATGAAGAAGCTGTTATGCAACCCCATATTTTGACATCTCAAATGCTGTTTGAATGAATAACTATATGTGAAAGATAAAAACTTTGAATATCTCCTTTTCTTGACAGTGTCATCTTCTTGAGTCAAAGATGTCTGGCCGTGGAAAGAAAGTTGTGGCAAAACCCAAAACTTCAGTGTCCAGGTCCTCCAAAGCGGGGATCACGTTCCCAGTGGGTCGCATCCACAGGCTGCTCAAGAAAGGCAACTATGCTGAGCGAGTCGGCAGTGGCTCAGCAGTATACCTCGCGGCTGTTCTGGAGTATCTTTGTGCTGAAATCCTGGAGTTGGCAGGGAATGCCAGTCGTGACAACAAGAAGCAACGCATCGCTCCACGCCATATCTTGCTGGCGGTGAAAAACGATGAGGAGCTCAACAAACTGCTGGCTGGGGTCACAATCTCAGAGGGTGGTGTCATACCAAACATACAGGCGAGCCTTCTGCCAAAGAAGACCAAGGCGTCTAAGGATGACAGCATTGCTAAGGACGTTCAGTCTCAAGAGTTTTAACTGTGAATGTGAATCTTTAAAAATTATCATTAAAGCCTTTTTTTATAATCGTCTAGTGCTTTTGAGTTTGAGGAACTTATGCAGCCATTTCCCAACATGTCTTGTGGCAGCCTAAATGGTACATATCTCAACATGGTCAATATCTTATGTAAGTGGTTACTATAGTCTTGCTGTCCATTTTAACTTGACAAGAGGGCAAGTGGCCATTGCTTAAAGCTTTTACTAGATGTAACTTAACCAGGATCAACGAGCAACACCTGGTCATGTTCAGACTCGAGGACGTAAAATGACAACTTAAGTTTACTATGTTAAATAATTAGGAACCTCGAGTCTTGTGCAACATAATGAAAATTACAGTATGCTAGGACATCCAGTGGGTATTGTAAAAGGCTCAGCAGAATGACATTTAGCATTTACTAGAGGTTTCTATAAATGGGTGTTGTTTGACCAGATGACATTTGTGTGTTGGGCTTCCTGCTGCAAAAGACCTCACAGAACTGCAAACCAGTTCCAAACTGAATCAATCCACATCATTTTAAAGGGTGATTTTGCTTTCAATGCTGAGTATGCCCAGGTGTTTGACTCAGCAATGTCCTTTGAGCATCATTCTAACCTGTTATACAGTTTTAGCCTCCCAACCTGCAGTCTGAGGTCAACAGGCCAAATGTTACTTGTGGCCCCAAAACTTGTGGTTTTTTTTTAATTCTTTTCATTGCATTTTCCTGTTTGTATTTTTGTTTAAACAAACCTATGTTTTAATATACCCTATACAAATAAAATGTACCTGTAATTCAAGCAAGTACAGTAAAATATGAGAAGGGGGTAAGCTTACATTTTCTCTGCTGAGATACTGAGTTTAGTCGACATCATGCCAATGACCCTAAATAAATAGAACCAAAGTCACAAAGTAAAGAGTGTCCTGTAATAGACGTGACTCCAAGTATTGATCTTAACAGATTGGAGTCAGTCTATTACATAAAGAGACAGAAGACCAGACAAACTCAATTTAACAAAGAAACTGTGACAAGTTCTCCCAAGATACTTGGAACTATCTGCCTGCAAAGTACTTTGAAAAGCCTTTCTAACATAGGAGAATCACTGTTGACATGCATGTCAGTACTGAGAGTGATAGTGCTACATTTTACATATATCACATTTGCATAAGGTCACATATTTAGGTTCAAATGAAATATGGTTTCCTCCCTGGATTTGTCCAGTGTCTATTTGATTTAGATTTTCAAACATAAACTGAACATGTACTTTTGCTCGTTCGATTTGAGCAGATGACGTCACACAGACTAATCCAAGCTACAGTCTGCAGTCTCACCATTTGATATCCCTAATTCTTACACACTCGACCTTAAATATGCTCATCCCCGCTTTATTCAAAATTGTTTTATACGAATTATATTTTATTTTATGACTTTACATGAGAAAAGTTTTTTTTTAATTCAAATGTTCTCCAGTTCAATGTGTAAACAAAAATAATGCTACAATATTAAAGCACAATATCAAAGCACACACAAACGCCGCTGCACATGTTTTAACATACAATGAGAAGACGAATACGACGTTGTGATGTTACGGAGATTTGCATGAACCGAATGTCTTTATCTGCACCGGCCGCTCTGTATTGTTTGAATTTTCCCTCTGAATAACTGAGCGCCGCTGTTTTTGTAACCCTCTGTAACACCTATGGAAACAGTGCGCGTGCTGAACGCACCCCGTGGGTAACAACGTGTTGACGTCAGACGTGTGAACAAACAATTGTTGGACTTCAACAAGCTAGCGAATGGCACCACAAGAAAAACAGGTTCAACAGACTTGTACCGGGGACCGAGAGACCTGCGGCACCCAACCGCTTCGGAATATTCTGAGAACAACCATTAAGTAGTTGGTGTTGTTAGTGTCGAAAACTCCATCTTCGGCGCGGCTTCATTAGCGTCAACGTTAGCTACCGAAACATGCCCATTGCTCGGAGTGTGACGCCTGTTTTTTTCTGGCTGCCGCTGGTCGAGGGCTGTGATGCGAGCTGAGCTGCAGCAGCGCCACAGAGGGTGAGACAAGAGCCGGAAAACATTTGTTTTTTTCCCCATCCCGTTACACACAGGAGGAGAATGGACTTGTCGAGGGTAAACAGGCGACAGACATGCGAGCGCACACGGGCCTGAATGTCATTGTTGGCCAACAACTTTAGCAAGCTAGCTAACATTAGCTCGCTCAAATTCATGCAAATGCATAAGTGTTTGGTGTAGGGCAATACGCTTACATTGCTAGCGTAATGGAGGCACCCTGAGTCACTTGATCGTTTTCAGCTGACTGACTGGTCCTTTTAAATACTGCCGACAATGTGCTGACGAACAGACAGCCTTTGACTCGGTTCCCCTTATCAAGTAATAATAGGACCCGGTTGCCTTATTGGGTCATAGTTGGACAAAGTTACCTGGTCCAGCAACTGAATAATTTCTGAAACCGTTTTGTTTGGCACTCATTTTATGTTGTAATATTTGCGTATTATTGCACTTTAAGTAGCCAGCATTACAAGTATGCACCAAACTCACAGGTAAACTGGTCTTAGTGTATTTTACCACAATAGAATAAACCATTAGTAATTTAGGGGTTGTCATATTGCACTGGAATGCGATTTGGTCAATAAAGCATCAGTATGGGTGCACATCTACTATTGGTATTGTGAGTCAGAGATTAGTGTCAGGCTTGTCAGTCAGTATCCCCTATAACATACTTTCTAGGCTGTCTGGCACAGTTAAAGACTCGAGTTTTACTGGAAATGAAAACATGAATATCGAGGAGCAGTGTTTAGATGTATGCAATGTAAAGACAAAAAGCAATGTGGACGATGAATTCAACACTACCAGCAACACAGAAGGGGTCACCCCACGGATCTCTGAACTGATGACGGATAGTGACACAAAAAAGCACACTATTGTTCCCACAGAGGCCACTGAAACGTTTGTGATGCCACAGCTCACTGACAACCTTCAGGCAGTGGAGGAGAATAACCACCAGGTACAAAATACACTGGAAATTGACGAGGTCAATGGAAATGGAAAGAACACTGCCAAAGACACTCCTGTGATTGCAAATCCCACCAGCTTCATCCTCTCCGATGTGCAGCACATCGGTGACACTGGCGTGGAAAAAATGAAGGAAGATAAAGACATTAATGTTGTAGTAGGTGAAAGGGGCGATAGTGGGGACATGGACATAGGTGTGGCCCTGAGTCTGGATGAGACTGGGGTGTTGGAGGCTGAATCGTCAAACAATAGATCATTGCTGGACAATGCTTTAGACTCTGAGCCCTCGTCCCAGGAGGACCCCCCTGCCAACTTGGCAGAGAGCCTGTCTGATGTAAGTCAGGTGAGCAGCACAGAGGCTTCTGCCACAAACCAGGTTGGACTATACCCCTCAGTGGAGGAGGGGGACAATAAAAACAAACAAAGTGGCAAAAAGGTGACATTTCCTTCAGATGAGGACATCGTTTCTGGAGCAGTGGAGCCCAAGGACCCCTGGAGACATGGTAATACTGTGTGTTTGATGACTGATGGTTGTGTTTACATGACATTAGAAAAAAAATACACTCAAACAAGTTCACCTGAGTGAAATTGTACTAAATCAAATTTCAGTCTAATTACTATTGCATGTATACATTTGATTGGACTGGTTGAGATTTTCTGCACATGCTCCACAGTTTCTTCCCGCCTGGAAATAATAAAAGAGGCTGGTACACAGAAAAAGACAGCATGGAAAAACATGGCTACATCCAGACTCGGAGTGGTGTTAATCACTTGCTTACCACTTGCTGCTAACTTAAGTTGCTGAAAAAGGGGTATATTGCCACCTTTAGCAAAGTGGAGCCAGACCCATTTCATTCAATTCAGTCAGTACAAATAGAATTGATTTTGGGGTTTTAGTGTGGATGGTTCTCATCTGTTAAAAAATGACACTGCAGTCTTGAGTCCCTCACCCCTTTTCAAATACTTAAATTGTTAATAAAACAACTTAGATGGTTGTTAATTCCCAAAAGTCAAATGCACCTGTATGTCTAAATATAGTCCTCAGGCCTGTGTTGTGTGCACCATTGTGCGTGTCCCACCACTCCTTGAGGTGTGCCATTTTACCACAGTAGGTTCCTGTTTGTTCAGCGAAAACACGTCTGACGGGAGCTCCTGCAGGATATGGTTCTGCCATAACTGTGTTGATTCAAGGAACCCAATCTTGAAAGGCTAAAAAAAACAAGAGGTTACCTTTTCACTTTAACAGTTCATATTCTATACAGTAATACACATGCGCTTTTCAATAAAAGCAATGCATTTTTTTTAGAATGATTTAAACTGATCCCCCTGTTAGCCCTACAATAACACAGTGTGCCAGCTACTTAAATAGGAACAGGGCACAGCTGGAGTAGAGAAATTGTTTACATCATGACACACATAAAGACAATTAAAAAGCAAACACAAAACTAATAGCTTTTCTTTCCTGCAACTCCAGATCACATGATATACTGTAGTAGATGAGGTTTGTTTGTATTATAATTTTGTTCATAAATTAATATTCCTAGTTTAGCTACTTATTTGAGATTTATTGCCCCAGTTTTGTTATGCTGCTTTCAAGAGCTGGTACCTTGTGTGTGTGTGATCTGACACGACTCACACACTCCTTCCCCTGGCATTGACAATAGATATTGAATAAACAATCCAACAATGATAATGTAAAAACATGACAAAGTCACACAATGGATGGTAGTGTAATGCAATGTCAGGATTATGATAATTCACCTCGTACTGTCAGCTACCATCTGACCTGTGGGGTTTTAAGTGTAAGCCAGTCAAAGTCCTGCGTTTTTCTCTGGTGTATAAAACCTAAAATGTAGGCCAGACCAAGGCAAAGGTCAGTTGTATGAAATGCCCAGATGGGGGAGGGCGAAGACCAGGCCATTCCAAAGGCCATTCTGATGGTATTAGAGATGAAATATCTTTAACCACTCATTACAGGTGCAAAGTCTAAACCTGCTGGTGTTCTGAGATAACTGTAGTGGGGTGTGAGATTATTTATCACCCAGTTCATTTATGTTCCAAATGGCCAGCTGATTAAATCACCTGATGTGATTGTCACAGATAGTTGATGGGGGTGAAGTTAATTGCATTGTAGAGAACATTTTGTGTGTTACAGATGACGGTAATGGTGTGTTAAACTTATCTGAACATTTTTTTAGTCCAGTCAGTCAAGACAAATACATTAATCTAAACTGCAAAACCCCAAAATTTGATTGAAATTAAAATTAATGAGCATTATATTACTCTGATGCACTGTTGTGTGCACACATGTACACACATTCACTATACAGTATATTTGCTACAGTAGGCCACACAACACTGATCCAAAATTCAGGTTACTCAGAAAACTTTTTTTTTTTTTACTCTGTTGTCTTTGCTGTCATAATTATTATGACTTTGTAAAGATTCTACGGAAAGCAGCTGCTTGAAAAGTCACTTTGTCCTACACTACATTTGTGAAGTTTTACGTACAGCATCTGCACAGTCTGAACCGTTTCTAGTCTGCAGCTTAAACTGCAGACAATCTACACTTTATTATTATTATTATTATTATTGTTATTTGAGTAACCAAACACGTTTGTTAATTTTCTACTCCCCGGTTCATCTTTAAGATTTAACTACAATCTAGATCGAACATATTGTTTTGCTGCGCATGTTCTGTTTTTCATATACCGGTCTTGCGGTATATGAGAAATTCCTATCACTAAAAAAAAAAGAATAGTGGTTTTCGGTACCACCCAGTAATAATGAAAATTACTTTACTACTGTAGTAGTAAAAATTACTGATTCCCACTGCCATAAAATAGTGTGTTTAGAATTCAAACTTGGCAGGTGACTTACAAAGGGTGCCAGTGTGCACTGCTTGAATGTCCCCGTCGATGACCATGAAACACACCAAAAATACACACACAACCCTCCCCCAACAAATTACCCCAAAAAACAGGAACATGTTGAGCAGGAATTTAACAATTTTTTATTTATTTCAAATTTCAAAACTTTCTCAATATTTGTTTTGCTGTGCCACAGATCACTCTTCACTGCTATAATTTTCATTATTTGAATGGTGCTTTACATTTTTTGAAACAACATGGTGGCAGGCAGGTAGGAAGATTTGCATAAAGGCATTACAAACAATGAACAGTTAGAATAAACATAAAACAAGTTAATTGTAAACAATACAAGGTGCAAGACACGCACTAGAGTGCACTTTATAAAATATGCCACAGACTTTAAATATTTGGATAAACTACACTAAGAAACTTAAATTTTTATATGCTTAAGTATAAGACATAATTGTTTGAATTTGTGTCTTTGGGAAACTTATGTCATGTTTTTACTCAACTGGTTTGTCAGTGGTGAATGTTTTTCATCCTTCCATAATCTGATTTCTGCCATATATCATTAGTACATGCACATGGCACAGGCTGTCTGAATGTTTGTGCGACAGAGTTAAAGTTCAGGAAATGAAATGTATCTGAATGTCTACCTGAAGGCTCCTCATTCTTTTTTAGATGTGAGCAGAGAACCACAATTCATTCCGACCCTTTATCTGCAGATCTAATGTCGAATCCCTGTCTTATGTCATCTGTCTGAAACAAAACCAAGAAGTGAGCCTGAGCTAACCAAGCCGGGAGCAACCATGTAAATTATAAGGCACTTTGGTAAGAGCAAAGGCAAGAAAGTATCAAATGTTAAAAAAAACAAAACAATATACATCTACTTTAATTGCTGGCACAAACTTAACTTCTGAACAGGAGAGAAGCTAAGAGTCATGAAAGCTCCCATTTAAGATAACCACCTGGGGTCACAGGGAGCAAAGCCAGGAGAACAACAGTAGCCAGCTCTTGTGTCATGTTTTCCAGTTCCATTTAATTCCAGAGTTTAACTAATCAATTTTCATGATATTGGCATACATAAAGCATGTGAACCTGGAATTAAACAAAAGATATAAAACAGCTGCTGAATTTTGGACCACCTTTGCAATACAGTACCAAATAGCTTGATTTTGTCTACATAATTTTAAAAAGTATAAGAGAAAAAGTTGTATTCTTTTCCCTTCCCTGTCTAGACTTGAGGGATGCGTCTTCCCCTCCAGGCTGGGCAAATACTGCATCATATCCTGAGATTCCTGAACTTCCCAACATGCTACACAGCTTCCCCTGTTTTTTTCTCCCTGGTGCAGTTTGAGATCAAATCCTCAATGCTTGCGTTCACAGAAACACTGGATGAGTTCTTCAGCTCATGCCAAGTCATTTCTTCCACATCATGCTTACCAGATTGGATTTATGAACCCATGCTTCAGGATAGTTTTTCAAAGTCAAACATACAATAGTAGTAGATTATTACCGCACTACTACCTCTATGACTACAATATTAGTAAAGAAAAACCTTAACACTTGCAGTGCATGTTCAGTAATTCCTACAATGATTGTGTTTATCCTGTAACTGACAACACTCAACACTCAATTCCCTTGTAAGTTTGGTCAGCCTGCCCCTCTATCTTGTGTCATCAGACCCCAGGGCCACTTGGCAGTAGAGAATCTTTGACCTGTGAAAAGTTATGCATGGTCAACCAAGTACAAAAAAAGACTGAATCTTTATGGCCACAAATTGAAGGCTTACAAGACCAAAAGTGACCAAATAGTGAGTTTAGTTTCTGCTCTAGGTATACCAGTGTTGGTAATGTAAGTAGAGTGGAAATGTAACGTCTTTGCGTACCAAGAAGGTATGCAGTTATGTTCCCACACACGCACAGACACATACTAAACTGCACCGCTCCTCCTTGACCACTCACTCATGTTCACTAATATAAACTATTTAAAAATGACACTGTCACTCATGTCATTTATCTGTGACATGATAATGCCTCCTGATTATATCAGCCCTCTGGGCTCACTTTAGTTGGTAAATGCATCTGTTAGGCATTTTACATGTGCATCTTTGTTTGCCTTGTAAATTTGAAATCTGCATATTTAAGCTTGTTTTGGGATAAACCCTGCCCTTTGACCATATGGCACTGGTGCCATAAACCATGTTTTTTTTACTAATAAAGCTGGGCATTGACAGTAATTGGGGAATAGGCATTTGTGAGGATTTCTTATTCTGTCTTGACTTCTGCGTACGACTGTCTTGTGTTCATCAGAAGGAATTCCTTTGCTCTATGTGTCTGCTTTGATCGCATTTGGGAAGGCTGCAAATGACTGATTTTACCTACACGTCAAACAAAATGCCTTATTTAAACGTACAGCACACAACTGTTCTTTGCTCATAGTATCACTCTCCATCTGGTGTACCAGTGTTTTTCTTTCTCAGAAATGTTAGGTTTCATATTTGCATCGTCACGTTTTGTTTTATCCTAAGAGTTGATGACAGTCGGAGGTCGTTGATGCATAGTTACAACTGCTCAAAGTGTGAAAATCAATATGGACAGGTTGTGATATTGTACACTTAAGTTACAGTTGCTGTACCTGCAGGGATGTGCAGCTGACCTACACTGCTGAGCAAACGTCTCAGGGCACCCACAGCTTTGTTATTTTTATGTTTCTCAAATTCTGTGATCATTAGTCATAAATATTAGCTGTCAATGAGCTTAACACATGTATGTAATGCCCAAGGATGCCTTGAATAAACCTGGCACAAAAGACCTTTTGTCTTGACATGAAATACAGTAGTAGGGCAAAAGCCAGTGAAATTAATTGGGGTTATTGTTCAAGTGTGAGGGTAGATCACACTCTAACTTGTAGAAGTTGTTTATTTTCTGGATGTTATTTTAAAACTGCAAACATGTTTCCTGTATTTTCTGGATGTGTTCCATTAAAACTGAATGATAAATAATTACACAATATGGTCATTATAGCATTGACAAAACAACAAATCTAATGGTGGCCTAAGGCTTTTGCACAGTACTGTTTAATACTTGATGTTCAGGACAGGTTTTCTTTGCTGTGTGTGTGATTAATAAGAAGCTTTATTCAACCTTTCTCAGACTTTATCCTTTCTATATCATGTTAATTGTTGATCTGCACACAGCTACATTGGATAACTCTGTTGCATTTTCAGATAATAACAATATTTGTCTAAACAAGGGATTGGGGTTTTGATCAGTAGTAATCCGCATCTATACCAACATACATACTAGTGTATATCACATAACCATTTAAGATGATATTCTCTTTCGTTGTTGTTTGCTTAGTCCCAGAAAATATTACCTACAAAAAAACAATAGTTGTGTAAAAGTGAGGATTTTTGTTGTGAGACTTGGTCACATACCCTCACGCAGCCCTGTGTTTGTACAGTGTGATGTGGCTTATGATAATGAGTTTACTTAGTCGTTTACACCTTTGCACTCATCTGTTTCTAAGGTGGCATCCGTGGCACATGCACCAAGCCCCTTGGCTAGTTTGAGGCTCACTCTGGTCTGAGGGTATACATGAAGTTGCCACTTGACTCCAAATTGTATTATCTGGGTGTTTTATTCCAACTTTGAGAAATGTTTACATGCACTTGAACAGTTGCGTTTTAGTCGAACTAACTAGCAACAATATGTTTTTTCTAATGCCTCTTAAATGTACAGACTGTTCACTTAAAGTCTGCGTCGTGTTATCCAGGCTGGTGGTAGCACAAACCAGCAGTGACACAGGCCCCTTCATTTGCTCTCTGCCATCTCCGACAAGCCAAGCAGCCAGCTGTCATGTGTGAATGACGCTGCTGTCACCATCCACAGCACAGCGGTGTGAAATGGCAGTGACCAGGACTAGAGACTGAGGCCTATTTTGAACACTGGCACTTGCACGTTACTGGCAGCACCTGTGTCATCCATGCTAACATATTCCTACCCATCCTGGTGTTGTCATCTTAACATACAAGAGATTTCATGTTTCCCTTTAGACTAAGTTCACACTAAGGCAGCTAAATTTACAGTAAAATTATGCTTATTTGCTCTTCCACATTGATTTCCACGGTTCTTTGTCCAAAATGGAACTCCTGAACACAAAGGTGACTTGATTGCTTTGTGATCCCATTTTCAGTCGGCAAAAAAAACAGAACAGATCCACAGGACAGAGAGCACAGTTAATAAAAACAATTATTTCAACATTGTCTGACATCGGTATGAATACATGTTAATGGAAACAGCTGAGCTGAACATTATTTACGTAAACTTGTGCATTATCGGCATCTCGGGCTTCAACTGACTCATCCTCCCTCTATTGGCATGACTGTTTTTAGGCATGTGGAAGAGTCCTCAAGATTCTTATGCCTTTTGATGATCAGACACAGATGGACAGACAGATGATCCTTGAATTAATAGAGAGATGGTTACATAGTTTATAGCAGTTATCATGTACAATTAGCACTTGGAATGCAGTAGAATTAACAGAGTTGGCTTCTTACTGCTATGCAAATGCATGTATTTGTATAGTTAAGTCAGTGTTTTTCTGATATTCAGGAATAATATACAGTATTATTAAATGTATTCACTTTAGATGGGAACTTGTTGAAAAAGCACAGACATACTGTGGAGTTAACGGCGAGAAAAAAAATGCATTATAAAAATTAGCTCACTACTTTGTGAGCTGAAGGACTACATGCTTTCTGTCTGGACTGAATGTTTGCAGATGCAACGATGATGAAGGTCAAACAAGACATGTAAAATATTTTCAATTGACAGCAGTAATGGTGGTAAAAAAAAAAAACACCTTCAGACTTGACTGGCTGAACAGCAGATACTGTGCAAGCTGATGATAATGATGTACATCTAAGAGTGGATTCATTTCAAGGAATGTAATGTTTGTATCCACTTTTCTCTTTGAGCTCCTACCTGATAGAAATTATTTCCACTAGACTCTTGTAGCCTGGCAGCATAGGTTATTCCACTTGTTTCAGCATAATGAATGATGAAGGCACACATTACTTTCCAGAGACCTTATGCTTTTGTTTAGGGAAGCATTTGCCTCTAGTAGTATAGATCATTCAAGATAATTGGTTGTTAGTTTGCTGTTAAAGTTGATCGTGTGAGTGCAAGGACGGCCAATAGGTGTGGTAAATCAGTCAACATGCAGACTACCCCTTTAGTCACTTCTCATATTATGTTACTAATGCAGTATCCACAGACAATCAGACGATCCTTGAATTAAAAGAGATGTAAACTGTAGCTGTCTTTGCTGTCCCATATGTGTGCAAACAGCTCGACAGGGGTTTATTGACAGAACTGAATCTGGTTACAGTTTTTTGCTGCTGTGTCTCAAGCTTTTGACTTGCAAAGCATGCTGTCTCTCTGTAACTAGTGAAACCAGCGTGTACTGACTAGTTAAAGAGAAGATATTCAGGACATGAAATTTGAACATTTTGAACATTTTCTTTTTAATCTGCCCTTTGTGGCATTCTTCTGTCTTGGCAAACCTCTTTCTCTGCACACATGACAACACTTGCCTTTGCTTGTTTCACACTCAGTGTTGGAGTGCGGGGAGTAAGCCCATAACATGTTGAATGTGTTTGAACTCTGTTTTATCAGCTAGACAAAGAATAATGTGAGTGATGGAGGTAGAAATATGGAAAGGCTGATGAGACATGTGGATTTGGGGCAGACTTGACATGTATATGTTCTCCTTTCTTGAATAAATGTAGTTAACATCTCTGAAATGATCTATTTTTGTGTAAATGTGGAACAAGAGCCGGCAGATTTTGTGCCAAGTTGATGACCATATACAGTACGTCTATTCAACACATGACAGCACCTTGTAGATAGGTGACATGCCTACAGGCCCTCAAGGTTTGGCTTCAACATCAAGTACAGGGATTAATGTTCTCCATTGCTTCAACAAAAAGAGGCCCTGAGTGAGATCAGTGTTTAAGAGTTTTAAGAGTAAAGAAAAACCCAACAGCTATATCAAACTGAGATGTAGAATGTACTAGGCTATTTGAGAAGGTAAATCAGGGTTAGAAGGTTAATGACACCAACACAAATATTCATGTATACCAAGGGGGTTATATGCATACTTTTTTTGCTTCTCTTAACCTTTTTTTACATGAAAATATATGGGTGATTGCGTGATTGAGAAAAAAAGGAGACACTGTTCTTCTAAGTGAGCTTATGAAATAAATTATGAAATAAATAGTTCTTTGTCATCTATGTTTCAGTATGAGTCGTCCAAACTGAAGCTCACGCTAGAGCCCACGCTCACACTGTGGGCGCTCTGGGTCGATCTGTTTTGACCTTTTGTGGGCATTTTTAGAGGCTTTGACTTCAGCAGTGTTATGATGTGCAGCTACAAAGTAGAGGAGTAGCCTTGTGTTTGTAGTTGCTGCGTGTGGATTTTGATGAGTTGTCCTAGAGGCCCATTAGGAAAATTAAAAGAAAATTATATTAATTGAGAGGGACTGGGAAAAATTGAATTTAATTGGTTCATAATTTTGGTGTTATACTCTTCAAGTCGATAAAAGCAGGTCAGTTGGTTATGATGCAACGATAGAAAATAAAACAATGATTTCATGTACATATCCGAAAGGGGGTGGGAAGTACAATTTATTCAATCCCACCCGTTCTCTATAATGTATTTACAGCTATTATTTATCTCCCTCTTACATTAATGTTTCTTTTAATTGATTTTAATTGCACCGGCCAACCCCAATAACACGTGTTGACCTTCACAACTTGCGTCAAAACTAAAGGTGTAAGGTTTTTCATGGTTGAGGGTAGCAAGTGTGTGGGGATTGAGAACATTTCCCATACATCAGTGCTGTCCAAACTTTTCACAGTCCCGTACCACTTCAGACATTTGACCTCCAGCCATGTATTCCCTACTCCTGTGCACAAAAAATGTGTGACTGTCTGTAAGAAATGCCAAATTTTATACCCAGGTCCCTGAGCAAGGCACCCATAGGGATTGTTTGGTTGGTAGCAGCATAGATATAATAGAGCATGTCAAAATATTATGCCTGATGCCAATCTTTAGAAATCAGTGCATTTTATATAGGATTTCTTTGGCTGATTCTCTGGTTTTACCCCATCTGATAAAATACAACAATGTTGTAATTAAGAAATGATACACACAATTGCTTAACATAAACATTTATTGAATCATTTATTAAACAAGACTTTTGGTATATCTCTACAACTTGTGTTTTGTGTCTGCATTACAGTGTGATTGAATATGTTATTTTTGTCAAACAAACTTTTGGATGAAAGAATAAAGTTTGCATTTTGAGTAGTATTCTGAGAGCAAAACTAAAAAAAAAGAAATCTAGAGAAAGGAGTCTGTATCCTTTCTCTTGTCACTTTTACACAGCTGGCTAATCTCCTAAGAAAGTGTATTATATTGTTCAAAGATGAACTATATACTAATGCTATTACCAAATTTTCAAAGATTTTGGCTTTGACATACCCCTCCCTGCTCTGAGCGCATGTGTCTGTACTTGTTGCAGCTCTGCCAGTTGTTCAGCTCAAGTAATTGGTTTATAAATTATGGCAGCTACATCTCCTCAGCTACAGTTTTTTCTTGCCCCAAGATACTATATTCAGGCGGCTGTGCAGTGCACTGTAGCACAGATGACACAAAGCTGTCAGGCCAGAGTTGATGCAGACCGTTTAAGGCCATCACAGATACATACCCTGAAAGCACTGCATTACTCTACTGTTGCTTACATTTAACTCCATCTGAATAATTGAGTTAAAAATAAAATGATTTAAAAGCTGATGACTTGTTGTAGGATAATTGCTGGATGGTGAACATGATCCCACCATGGTTGTAAGCCATTAAGTTCACAAGGTTTAATTTACCTAGAGTCAGAGTGTTGTGCTCCGTGTCATTAAGCAAACTCACTTAGTCAGAACAGAGATGGGCATGTTCCATTTTCTTCTGTATCGTCTTTTAATGACTGGAGACTAATCCAGGTTGTTTTGACAGCAGTCGCCCTGCCCTTTTTTTGCTCCTTTATTCAGTATAACATGAATAGCTGGTTTTGTCTCCCCTAAAGGGATGGTCAGGGCAAATGGATTTTGCAGTGGATGGTGCAGTGTGTCAAGTAAATGTTACTGCACCTAATTTGGGTTTAGGAAATAGTTTTGATACCATCTTTGAGTGACAAGTGTCGGGGTGTTGTTGCTCGACTCTGGCCACACTGGGCTAACTTTCCTGTCAGGACTTGGGAATGTATTTGACTGTTTGCCCAATCTCTAAGTTTAAGAGTTTTTTTGTTTTGTTTTTTAAATCCAGATTCAGTATAATCTTACCCCTTTCTTGACTTTGTATATATATCAGTAGTTCTCATCCTTATGTATGTTTGGAACAGTTTCTTTCCTCTCTTTCTTCTGTGTATCTCTTCATAACTACTTCATCTATACGTGTGCCAGCATCATTAGGAGATGTGCAACAAAACAAAAACAAACAAATAAATGTAGCTCTTCATGTTCCTGCAACTTTAAGGCTGTCATCTCTGACTGATATTGAAGGCAACATTTGATTTTACTGGTTTCCTTTTTGTTCGAGTACAATTGCTTATATTCTCATATTTGTTTTTGTCTGTGTTCAGCCATTTTAAAGTAGAAAGTAGAATATTTCTAACTCAAACCAATGACCCCATCACCAAAGCAATAACCTATCTCGTTTTCTGTTAGTAATGATCAATGTGTGAAAACACAACCCCACCAAGGAAAACCAGTGGACATTTTTTTTTTTTTTTTTTTTTTTTTTTTACATTTCCTATTCCCTTGGGTAAAAGACAACCCCAACAAACATTGTGGCTTGTCATTTCAACAAACGAAAATATTGTATTTCTAATGTTTTCATCTTAAAACTCTACCCCTGAAACCACACCTTTCCTCAGGAAGTGTTTATACACACACACACTTGCTCCACCATAACACTGAACAATAACACTTTTCCAAGGACACACTGTTCACCAGGACACACTCACTGTGTCATATAGTGGTAAAATTAACTTTAGCCTTTAGGTAATTAATTTAAGGTAAAATTAACTTTAGCCTTTCAAGATCTCTTACTGAATAACGTAAAAATGGAAATTAGGATTAAATGAGTCGTATAAAATGAAACCCTGTCTAAATGTACTGGTTGGTTATTTAGCAGCATACAATTCAAATCAGATAGAGAGCCTCACCTTGTTTTCTTTAATGATATTTCTACTTTATGTCATGTATACAGAATACAAGGAAAATAAACAGTAAACTTTTTTTTAAAGAAAAATTTCTATATCACAATATTGGTCAGAAAAAGCTTCTTAAAGTATGTTCATGCCCTTATTGTGACTGTTATTGTCAACTTTTTGCTTGACAGGATTAATCTCCATGAAGGCTTTGATTGTTATCTGTTGCTGTACTTGCATTTTCACACCTGAAATGTCTGTCGAGTGCTGCTTTCATACATGGACTGCAAACTTTTCAAGAGATGAATTGGAGAAGCTGTATGTGTAAACCTAACGATCAGAATCAGATAAACCAGACAAACCAGGAAATACAGAGGTTGTATTGTATACAAACTGAACAGATATAAATCAATAAAAATGATGTTGTGATGTCTTGAATATGCTAATTGCCATATTTCCCTTGCCAAACAAATCCTTAATTTTAAACACTGACAATACATTACCCCAGCAGCATTATACAAGATTGCACTGCATGCAGTTACTGGCTACATTATAGGGCGGTAGTTTTCATGAGGCTGAACAAAAGTGAAGGCCCAGTCTGCCACATCAAAAACACAGGGCTCAAATCCCAGGAGCAAAATCGCTGGCTTGGTCAAAATAAGCTGTTTTATTGTTGAAAAGATGGTGAGCGTTCTTATCCTTGATTCATATTGGTTGTGGTGCACCCAAAGGGTCTAGATAAACACCATGTTAATATCATTTAAAGTCCTGAATTTGCTGAATTCCTGTTTGCATGTGCTTTTTTTTCAGTGTTAACATCATCATGTGTTTATGTTTGGCTCCACTTCATCTCACAACAGAGTCTTTCAGTGAGAACAGTGGGTTTGAATGTTGCCCAGTCACCTGACTGGAGTTTGCCCCCCCCCCCACACAACAGTCTGGGATGGCAGCAGCGGCTGACCCACACACATACACACACACAGAGGAACAATTCATTCTTTTTGTGAACTTAAACAGGGGAGCCCTTAAAGCGGTTACAGTTCCTTGTCCTCTCTGTCAGGAGAGTGCTCCTCAAGGCAGACACACAAACAAATCAAACAAACATAAAATACATTTTTTTTCAAAGTATGTCCCTGTCCTAGATTTTTTATGGTGATAATTTATTGGCATAAACTCCAGGATCAGCACGGGGACAGACATGGGCGATATTTCAAAGTGCTATAAAAGTCAGTCCATTACAGATATTGTATCTGTTTGCTGTTTTGCAAATGGTGGCTATCAGAACTGCAGTCGCAAGTCACTGCTCTAGTGTTACCGTTGCTTCATAACCAACTGACCTGCAAGTGAACTGTGGAGCTCACAAAATAAACAGACATCCTTTAACCTGATGATGTGATAACATAAACCAGCAGCAACGTGGCCACATCCATTTCAGATTAAAAGCATACTGCATGTATTTTAGACTCATATTCCCACTGCGCACACACCATTAAATATTTGTGTTGTTGGAGATTCCACCCAAATCTTTTGATAGTAAGGCTGTATAATGTAGACATATGCAGAGAAAATGTCATCAGATAAATGTGTTTGTTTATTATGCTGCCTGATTATCTTCTTCTGTGTGTCTTTGTTTGGTTCCCAGGTGTGACAAAGAAACAAGATAATAAAAGCTTGATACTAACCTCTTTAATCTTCTGTTTTTGCAGCTCTGAATGTGACAGTGGAGGAGATCCTCTCTTCCTACAAACAGGCATGTCAGAAACTCAACTGCAAAACTATTCCCAAAGTGCTTAAACAGATACAGGTGAGGCCTAACACATTTCTTTGTATTTCTCTTTGCATAGTTTTGACAAATGTGTTACTTATTTTGTCTGTTAGAAAGGAAACATAATAATTTCCTAACCCTGAGGAAATGATAAGAACATTGTCACTTGTGCTACTCTTGGTGGAGCAATAAAACAGCTAAAGTTCTCTCCTAACTGTTCAGACTGCTGCGCACTGAAGCCCAGGGCAGCCACATAGAGCTATAGTCATGTTATTATGCCTTGTGATATATACATAAGTGGTTATTTTTACCCCCTTGTGGTTTTGAACTTGAACAGCATGTACATTTCATCCTTCTCAAAAGAAAAAGAATAGTGTTTGTGTATTTTCATGTTAGTATCACTCTCATCTAAACCATGGATCTTTTTGAAATTTCTCAATAAAATTATTGTTCAAAAGCTATTTAAATCGATTTTAAACTGCTGTTATTATGTAGAAAGGTCAAATAAATATGTCTCTAATAAAGTGTTTATTTTGGTTAGTGAATTTTAGTGTGGTCATCAATTTTCTACAGTGTCAGACATCAGATCCTTGTTTATCTGCCCACAAATCTGAACCTCAAACATGAGATAATTACCAGACAAAACACTTAACATTTGATGAGCTAAAACCTATGAATCATTTGTAATAAATGATCAACAGAGAAATGTATTGACAATTTACAGGAAGCAAAATGCAGCTTTATTGTACAGTGTAAGTGCATGTGACTGGATTTTAGCAGGTATATCCTGTCAACAAAACTATTGCCCCCTAGTTATACTGACAGGAGGAGTTGGCAGTGCTAACCTTTGCATAAGGGACACATTAGCACTTTTTCTTGTTTGCACTGTTGCTCAGTTGCTGCAGTGCACACTCATAAAACCTGAACTGGGCCTCATGAGAGCACGTTTGTACCTGCGTGTTTGTCTCTGTGTGTGAGTGATGATGTTTGAGGAAAGTTAAAGCCAGCTGGTAACACAGACACTATGTAAGGTAAATCCCCACACGCCCCGGTCAGCTGATTGAGAGACGCTATGTTAACATCTCAGCCAATTGTGAAAATACACATCACTGTGCTAACCTGCAACTGTGAGCTTCATTTAGTCCTGTGCTCTTGGTACATTTCCATTGGAATTTGTCTGATCTGAGAGTCTTGATCACCACCTTCCTTCTCTCTCTCCCTCCCTACCCCCCGGTCCACTATGTCCCCTGTTAGTTTCTGCTTAGTCATCCTTGCAGTAACCAGCCACATAAACAAGCCAGTCAGACCAAACGGTTGGCCAGTGAGAGAAGGGTTAGCAGGAGCTCAGCCATTTACTTGTGTTTCCCTCTTACACTCTGAATGCTTTCTTTATTAAGTCCAACTGTACGTGTGGCAGCCTGCCAGGGGCCCTACAGGTTATGTACATTTCTGGCCAGTTGTTTGTGTGTCTGTGTTTATAAGGGCCGCTGTTTAGCAGCTGCATGTTGAATGTGTGCTCCACAGTAAGTTCCATTGGAGTCTTTAGCCCTGGACTCTTGCTGGCCTTGTGTCACATTTCTGCTTCTGTGATTCCTTGGGGAAAAAGTGGTTTCCCTATGATGTACTTTCATGCAAGTTGAGTGTACACTTGCTTTTTGTGATTATGTAGAAACATGCTGTCCTTGAAGACCTGTGGTTGATCATATTCTACAGGGAATATATAGAAAAAGCTTTGATACATATATGTAT
The DNA here is from genome assembly GCF_958295425.1 of Solea solea. Taxonomy (NCBI): domain Eukaryota; kingdom Metazoa; phylum Chordata; class Actinopteri; order Pleuronectiformes; family Soleidae; genus Solea; species Solea solea. The sequence continues at coordinate 15,131,544 of NC_081140.1, read as the reverse complement.
ACAGTATATTATGCTGTGCTATCAGTGGGAATGTGTTCCATTGGCATTCAGACCCGTGACAAATGACTGCACTGTATGTGGGTTTTTATCAGCTCCTGCTCTGATCAGCATTAGTTTGAACACAAGACCCAGCTGAACAATTTCTTCTTGATCTGCTTCATTTTTGCCAGCAGTGCATCATTCCCAGTTCAATGCTACAATGCTCAGTAATCCTCCGGCCATTAGTATAACCATTAGCCATTAATGTTTGTAGTGAAGCTGGCTTTTTTTACCACTTAGGATTTCATCATTCGGATCAACTGAAAGATTAAATATAAGCGGGACAGTAGTAAAAGTTAAAGTTGCAGAATAGTGACTCACTGAGCTCTCTCTGGTGGTTTTAGGTTCTTGTTATGTCACAATTCACATGTTTGTGACCTGTTATAATTAGAGCAGCAACTTGATTATTTTATTTTATTATCTATAATCGAGTGATCTGTCGATTTGTTTTCTTGATGAATTGATTGGTCCAAAAAATTACAGATAATTCAGAAAAATGTTGATCTGTCTTTTCCAAACCAGGAATTACTGATCAGAGAGATTGTTTTAATTCTTTTTTAAAAACAACCAAACCGATTGATCGATTATCAGAATAGTTGATTGATTTAGTAATCAGTAATTCACTTCATCTATTTATTGTCGCAGCCCTAGCTTTAAAGCACTCATGCAGGAAGAAATGATGTTCAGACACAGAGAGGCAAAGGTTACGGAGTTCATGTTTACTGGGTTAGGCAGCCAGCTAGAGGGACTTTTTCTTAGGGATGGTCAATACCACATTTTTGTGTCCAACACAGTACTAGTATCACAGCCATGAGTATGTATCCATAAAGGTATCAGTGCGATACAATATTTTACCTCTTTAAAACGACTTTTCTATTTCAAAAACCTAATGATCCAACTGCTTGACATTTTCAGCCCTCACTCACATCCTCTTCACATGAAGCTAGTGGTGGACATCTCTCTTTACAGCATCTTGCATTAATGAAGCACTTACATATTTAGGGTTTATTGATGGTGTCAAATTTTTTTTTTGGCCAGTATCACATTGGTCTTGTTTTTGTCTGTGATGTTGTCATTGGACTACATCTCAAGATTGACGACATGGTCTGTGGATCACAAACATTACGAGCAGTACATTTACATGAACAGTATAAAGTCCAGTGTGTAAGAAAACCTTTAACCACTGACACATCTTTGTTGTATGCTTGTGTTGGATAGTCTGACTTGTTCACCTGAAAAACACATGTTCTAATTACTAAGTCCATCTTGGGGCTTAACTTACCTGAATTGTCCACCAAGGTGAAAATTTGCCGTGCAGTAAACCCTCCCCTAAATTTTACACTCTGGACCTGTGTGGTACATTGAAACCACGTGAAGCAGCAGTCGGGAATGCAATGAAAGTGCTTGTGTTGACAAATAAGTGGATACAATTTTTCTGAAAGAAAAATAAGGGCAGGACTGGCAGAGGACTTAGTATTCCCATGCAGTATTTTACACAAGTTATGGAGCAAATGTTTCCAGCTGATGCTTTTCTCTACAGCAAAGTTTTATTGTTTACATAAGATCTGCAGCTATGTTTTGCCTCCAAAACGTTTTGATTTTATCAGTTTCAACAGGTTTGCTTCAATTGGGAAACACACCGACTCTAACGCTGCTTCTTTTTGTTTCTGTAGGAGTTCAAAGACCTGACACAGCGAAACGAATGCTTAGATTTGAAAGGTAAGCACCAAAACAACAGCCTCATAGTTCCACACCATGAATGTATATAACCCGTCTCATTTCCACAGACTTGATTTTGTGCAGCACTTATTACTGTTACTGTGTGCAGTTACAAAATGCTGGTGTTATTTGAGTGTTTATGTCTTTAGGTGAAAAGCTGGACTACAAGGCATGCGAGTCTCTGGAGGAGATTTTGAAGAGGGTCCAGTTTAAAGTGATCGACCTGGAGCAGACCAATCTGGATGAAGATGTAAGATGTCACTGAAAATCTGTCCCTTTGCTTCCCCTCCATTTCTGCTCCCGCTTTAATTTACTCATGCCTGAGTCTCTTTCTCATGTCTATGTCACCGCTCTTCGTTCAGTCTGATCCTCTTTAACTGGCAGGATGTCGAATTTTTGCCGTGGGTTTTCTGATTACTCCAGATGTCCAATTGTGTAAACACCATTAAGGACTGTTGTGCTGTAGACATGCACACATAGACAGTGTTGGGATGTGGAGCAGAAGGACACAGGCCCAGACCACTTCCTGTCCCACAGTTCCAAATATAATCGACACAGTCACACAGGATACATCGTAGGTAGGAAGGGTAACTTGAATTACTGCTCACCCTGTGTGGCAAACTTATGTTGACCACTAAATGCTAGTCTTCAGCTCTCGTTTAGAGTGTGAGAATGTTAGATTCTGTCTTCAGAGACAGTAGTGTAAAATTGGGTAGCTATAATATTACCTCAAGACTGGCAGTTAGGTGTCGGGCAGAACAATTGATCTTTTAATGGAAATCGTAATTTGAAACATAACAAAATCATAAAGTTTACAGTTCAAATGTTCTTTTTTCTGACCATTCTATATTTAAAATTGAAATGCCTACACAGAGGAAAAAGGTGCCGTGTGTGGAATTTAGAGGGAATTTATGAACGGAAGTTGAATACAATGTCAAACTATATTTTAGAGGGAGATATTTGCCATTTTTCTAATTGACACTGGCCATATTATTTATTGATCCAAAATAAAAATTGAAATTTGTGATATAAATAACAATCAGCCAATTGTTACAAATGATGCATCTTTGTTCTCAGAATCTTGACGAATCTTAAAATGTAAAAATGTAAAAAAAAAAAAAAAAAACTGTATTGAATTGGACATGCTGTGCAAACATAAAATGTGTATTAGGGAGACAGACCATAAGTGTTGTCTAGTAACTGGTTACTCTTTTTCGTGTTATTTGTTTTCATGAAAGAGTTATTTTTTATCAAATAAAAAGAAAATCTGCAAACACTCATGGGCTGAAATAATCAGCATCAATTTTCAAAAAAACAATATCGATATCCAATATATTTTACTAATTTACTATATCTTGAAAATTAAAAATTATGACAGAGTATTAGGGCCACACATAGAGATTTTTTTGTAATGCCGCAATTAATCGTCATGGCAAAACGATTGAATGAGTTGAAATAAATGAGTTTAATCTCGTCAGCAGTATTGGGGATTCAGTTGGTTGCAATTCACAATTTAGATTGCACATAGATGCCACTAAATGAAGCACTTTTGTCATTTAATGTTTTGAGGTTGTCCTTTGGTAATGCTCTATCAGGTTTTGAATTTGGTACAGAGGGAATTTTGAACTGAATATTAAAATTATATCATCAGAAAAAACTTCCCTGTAAGGTATTTTTCCGAGTCCGAGTTAGGTGTACAAATCGATGGGGATTTTTTTCTATTGGAGATGAACTCTGGAGTTTTTAACCACCGGTCACCATGTAAAGGAATATTTTAAAAAACAGTTTTGTTAGACATGTGCATGTAAATTCATGTGAAAGAGAACGTCCATGAACGTCCTTACTAATGACAGGATACTGTCTGCCTGTAGTTTTATTGCTGTAATAATGCATGTCCCATTTCTTTGTTTCATTTCTTGTTTTGTGTCATGTTCACTCCCAGATCACGTGTAAAACGTCTGAACTGGTTCTGTTTTTTCAAAAAGCGTATGCTTAATTTCTCCAAAAAGAAAGCACACATCTGCATTTTTTTTGGTCCTACCTCCTGACAACATCACATATTATGTCAACACTGATATCAGATACAATTCCACATTAACTCCTTCTTGGCAGCTAATGAAATTTAGTATTAACAGTAGCTTTTGCCATCATTACTAACAATTTATGCTGGTTATATGATTTATTAGTAGGTATTATCAGTTCCTCTTGTCACATAAAGAAGATGCATCTTCTGCCAGTGTTTTTAAGGATTTCCAATCTTAACTTTTGGCTTCTGATTATGCCCTCATGCCATCAGAGGCGTAGTGATTTTGACTAGTTTTCTAGTCATAGGTGACGATCACTTTCTGTTGAACATGATTCATCAGTAATACCACATCTGGTGCATTTACTTAAACTGAAAGAGTAACTGATTTGGTGTTTAAACCTAAAATGACAAGATCACTGACCTCAGAAAACTCACTTTTGGCCACAACTCAAGAATGAATGTGCTAATAAGGACAGATTTTTTTTTTTTTAAGACGGGTGTCTTACTGGATTTAGTATGATAATTCAATGAGATATTTGAGAATAAATGTCACCAGCTTTAGCTGCAGTGCACATTTCAAGAGTTTGTCAAGGTAAAACAGCTGATGGTCCCAATGTTTTAGTTGGCTGCCCTTAAAACATTGTGAAACAGTCAAAAAGATAAAGTCAAACCAGTGCCAGTCAAACCTTAAAAAACCTTTGGTAACCCTTAGGTAAAATATATTTTTGTGGTGATCTTTTCATCTTGGTTTGAATTAACATGTTTTCTATGCAGTAGAGTCCAAAATTTAAACATTGGTTGAAAGAGTTTATTTGTTTCCATTGCACTTTGTCACATTAAGTGATTGTTCCAGTCGGGGTTATTTGCATTACAAGAACATTAAATACAAGCAGGTATATTCATGAACAATACTGGACATGTGTACTGAGATATTGATAGATAAACATTTTAGTTGTATATTTGCTTTAGTAAATACACACAAAACATAGGCACCCACCCATTTGGGCTTTATGTCATGCAAACAAATGCAGAGAGACAAACCCAGTTTTTTTTTTTCATCCAACATAGAAATCTGCTCTGGAAATATTTATGAAGCAGCTGAATGAGTCAGTGACTGAATCACCAGAGAGCAGCATCACAGTCTGTGACAAGTGTCTCACCTCTGACGACATCAGACACTTAAAGGGAGAAGCAGAAAGAAGATGATTAAATAGTTTGTCTTCTCATTGGATGTCACTGAGATATCCAGTAGAAACATGGCTTAATTTAGCGTTTTGTTTTAAAGGATATGATATGATGAAGGTTTCCAAAGGATGCAGAAGCACAGAGAGCGCTAGTTTTAGGCGGTTTTTATTGGACTGAATGTGACTCATGTTCTCCCACCCTGAAGATAAACACACTTGTGTATACTCCATAATGTCTACCACACACACAGGTTTGCACAGCTATCCTTTTAAGGACTCACATTGACTTCCATTCATGTGTGAAGCCTAACCAAAGCCTTATCCTTAACTTAAACCATTACTAGTTAATGACTAACCTTAAAGGAATTTGCATTTAGCTTTGCATTACTAGAATAGGGGTAGTATTTTACTACCCCATTCTAGTAATACAAAGCGAATCAGTGAAATATTCCTTTAACACCACATCCTGAACCCAGCAGCACCAAAAACAAGCCCATCACATAAACTCTACCCATGTAAGATCCATCTTCACTCCATACCATTAAAACCGTCACAGAGTGGAGGTATCGTGATAGTAAAGATCAACACATTCTGATCACAAGTGCACTTCAACCTTATCCTGCGTGACCTGACATTTCACTTCAGTCCTGCAACTGCCTCAGACTAAACAGTTTAGTGCCCTGAGATTTTCTGTTACCCGTTTGACAAACAATCTCACAATTAGCTGCTTTTCTCATTTATTTATTCTGTTTCTTATTCTTATTTTGGGGCGTTTGGACTGTTGACCATATCAAAAAGGAATTTGGGACTTGGAAAACGTTTCATTTTTGGGGACAAATTATTATTATCTTCAGATTTATTTATGACATAATCTTTTAAGGAAGAATATATGTGCGGACATTTATATTTACTTTTCTCTATACTTTGTTTTCTATGACACTGCATTAATTTTACAGCAGTAGTCCCGATTTATTTTTCTGAAAACCGTTTTACTATACAACACAAGATATACATGAAATTCAAAACATTGTTTAAAGATAAAGCGATCAGGCTAAGTAGAAAATAATGTGCTTTTTACTTGGTGTCTATTTGTGCTGTAAGACAATAAAATAAAATGAATATAGCATCTCAGAGCAGGACACAGCACAAATGGCAGCCTTCAAATGAAAGTGCTTAAAATGAAACTGTCTTTTAAAAACCATGGATTACAGAAAATACTGATAAACAGTACTTTTTACTTTTGAAAAAAATAATCTGACTACTATATTTGTCAGATTATTTTCATTAATCTTGTAGAAATATCACAATTTTGGGGGGGGGCTGTTTTGTTCCTCACCCAATTGGATATTCCATATATTTGGCACTCTCAGGTTAACCTTTTTACCCAGGAACACATCTGCATGAAGACTGTGGGTCAATCTCCAACTTTCTGGTTAGAGAATGACCCGCTCTGCTGATCCCCTACTCGTCTAAACTAGTTTCCTCGGGTCTCCTCTGCCCTGAGGGACTTTTACCCCTGCTGCAACATCTGCTCCTTGTAACATCTGTTTTGTTCTTTACACAGTGACTGACTGTGGCGTTCAGACTTAAATGTCTAAAATGTGATAATACTTCCCTTTTTTCTTACTCCTTTCCATCTCTCCCTTTGCTTTTCAGGGTGCATCAGCTCTATTTGACATGATAGAGTATTACGAGTCAGCCACACATCTGAACATCTCCTTCAACAAGCACATTGGGACACGGGGATGGCAGGCTGCAGCTCACATGATGAGAAAGGTGAGATTTAATTTCCTCTGCATTGGAAAAGGACAGGTTGGGAAGAAAAAAAAGGTTGGATTGCATCTTTATGTTTTTAAGAAAAAAACAAAGACAATAATCCAAGAATAATGTGTAATGTGTAAGAACCCTCAAAAATGGTCCCAAGATTATTATTATTATTATTATTATTATTATTATTATTATTATTACATTACAGATATAAACAAAGAGCAATATTCAATCTAAACAGTAATGCACAAGTATGTGTTGAATAAACCTAGGAATAATAGACCTTATTCACAGCAGATATTTCTCAGCATTAAATAGTACGACAAACAAAGGTTTTACAATAATATCAAGTGGATTAGAATTAAAATTTGATCCAGGATTGTGCTATTTCAAGTTCAACAGTAGGTCACACTAAATACTTAAATCTGCAGAACCTGTTTTTTTTCTCGAAAAATGGGTTCTTTTCAAACTGAATACAAGAGTCAAGTATTTTCTTCAATGTGTTCTAATAAATGATTGAAAAATAATTATACATAAGGTGTGACCTGACCTCTTTCTGACTGTGTTCCATCAGTGCTACTGTTGAGATCAAGTGGAAATTAAAACAAATAAAAACAGTTAATTGTAGGTTATATTGTTTTAATATAGATAACCACGACTAATAAAGATCCTCTGCAAAAGAGGACATTGAAAATAAAAGTATTAGTTTCTGTTTTGTTTTCACCCTCAAGGGAAACTGTTGCTTTATACCCAGGAGAAAAGATTGTCTCCACTGCCTGTTTTACTATTCTGTGCATAAGAGATATTGCAGGATTGTAAATAAATACACAAAAATTCCAAATTAAGTTGAGCAAATTAAAAAGGAATTTATCAGAGCTTGATTGTGTGATGTGATTTTAAATCAATAAAAGCTCTTAGCTGGTTATCAGTGCACCACAGCTATAATGAAAGGTAACCAGAGGTTACTTGAGGAGAATAAAGGAATCCCACTGTAGTGTAGTGAATGCAGAGTTAGATAATGCATGCGCTTTACCTAAAGATCTATATAATTACCTGGCCTCTGTAATGATGTAACTTTATTGCAGCGTAAATTAATCTGTGCCAAATTGTTTGTATGTATGTTTCCTCCTCAGACGAGCTCCCTACAGTATCTCGACGCACGTAACACTCCTCTGCTCGACCACTCGGCTCCTTTTGTGGCGAGGGCGCTGAGGATCAGTGGCAGCCTGGCAGTCCTCCACCTGGAGAATGCAAGTCTGTCTGGGAGGCCTCTCATGTTACTGGGTAAGAAAGGACAAAAATGCCAGAGAGGTGATGGGAGGAGACATACTCGAGGAAGAGAAGGGGTTTTCTCTTACCAGCCTAATCTCATATGTCTCTTTTTTTCCTTCAGCTACGGCTCTGAAGATGAACATGAACCTGCGGGAGTTGTACCTTGCTGACAACAAACTCAATGGCCTGCAGGATTCGGCTCAACTTGGCAACCTGCTCAAGTTCAACTATAATATCCAGATCCTGGACCTGCGTAACAACCACATCCTAGACTCTGGTACAGTGATGAAGCACAAACAGAAACATCAGCGTTACGATATAACATTACATTAGATTTGTTTGTCGTGTATACACCTCAATACCTTAGCCACAACTAATGATAAATGTAGGACTTTCATAAATGCAAATGTAGATTTTTTTTTTTTACATTACTGCTGTAGTAGTATTAGAATGATGGGATGGGATAGGAGTAGTTGTATTGGTTTCCTAATAATGTGATTCAGTGAAATTGAGAAGATTATTATTATGTGACCAATGACAAAAACTGAACTTGTTTGTCTATTTGTAGTTGAATTAATAAAATCATAATTAAATAATATGTCCCTACTGGCTGCTCAGACAGCTCAATACTTTCCATAACAGAAAATGAAAGAGAAAAATTACAAGAGGACAAATAAGTTGTTGCTTAAACACAAGCTTCCCTTTATATAAGACATTGATTATTTGTGTTCACATGATATTTTGTTTGAATTGTGATATTTTAAATGTCATATAGTCATGGTGTCTGTGTTTGTCGTTGCAGGTCTGGCCTACGTATGTGAAGGACTCAAAGAGCAGAGGAAAGGCCTTGTCACTTTGGTGCTATGGAACAACCAGCTCACACACAACGGCATGGGTTACCTCGCTGCTGCACTGGTACGCACACACACACATACGGTGGGAAAGTAAAACAACTCTGCACACACACATAGAGAAAAACAAGGTTGGTTCTGAGTGTGTGTGCAGGGAGGCAGAGATGTGATCATCATAGTATCTGCAGAATTCCTCCTTTCTCCTCATACTGTATCTGTTCATGTTCAGCAGCTGAACCACAGCCTACTGTCTCACAAGCACCATCTAGCCCCTGCTGAAAACTTTGGTTTGTCACATGGATAATTTGACTAACCAATTTGACTGCCTTGAGTGAGAGTAGCTGCAATAAAGATTCGTTTTTATCCAACCGTTTGCCTCATCTCTGCCAGCAAACGTTGTACAAACGTTGTAGCTGTAGGTAGGGTCTTGTTCATACACGTAAGCTCAGGATCCTTTTAACAATAGTTGAGTCATATTTGTTTTTCAGTACAAAAAAATAAACAGAGAGGAGTGAGAGCATTAAAACAGTGTCAGCTCAAGTCGTTGTCAGTTATACTGTATATAATCCATTTATCATACACTCGTCTACTTTTACATTTTCTAAGCTTTTCATCGTCATGTGTTGTTTTCCTCAGCCATGCACTCAGAGTCTGGAGACCCTGAACCTTGGTCATAACTCAGTGGGTAATGAAGGCGTCCATAGGCTGAAAGATGGACTGATTGCTAACCGCTCTGTGCTCAGACTTGGCCTTGCCTCCACCAAACTCTCTTGTGAAGGTGAGAACTTCAGCCTGGGCTCTTCTGGTTTAGTTTTTGTTCACAGACTCTGACTGACTCCCATTTCTTTCTGCTGTTTGTGCTACAGGAGCAGTGGCTGTGGCTGAATTCATCGCAGAGAGCCCGAGACTGCTGCGCTTGGACCTACGAGAGAATGAAATCAAGACTGGTGGACTGATGGCCTTATCTCTCGCCCTGAAAGTCAACAACTCTTTGCTGCGTCTTGATCTAGACCGGGAGCCCAAGAAAGAAGCTGTGAGTATAGAGATAAGACGAGGGACAGGAGGTAAAGAGCGTGATATAGACTAAACATGTGCCTTTCTGTTGATCCTCCACTGGGTGGACATGCTCACATATATTTGTCAGAACTCAGAATCTGTGTGATCAATCCTGGCTACACATATGCAGTCTAAGGTCAACACGGATTGTCTCCTGCAGGGGAAATTCAAAAAATTCAAAAAATCCAAAATATTTTTCAATGTAGATGTGGAACATTTGGCTATGGAAATCAGAAATAATAATGCCTTTTTTTTTGATAACATCAACAAATCCCATGAAAGGGTCCAATTCAAAATCAAAGCGATCCTACCACCAAGTAGTGTTTTATAGCTGCTTTCAGACACGCACTGAAATCCAGAGTCTCCAGAGATCGTCAGAAAGGACTGTAATTGTGAAAGCAAATGTCCACAGATGTTCTCAAGAGATTTCCCTGCCACCATAATCTAACCTCTGGACGATCTCCAAGTAAACTAATGTGAGAACTCATGAGGAGAAACTCCAGATACTGCACAGAGAACGAATGGGCTTGAGTCTGCCACCTGCAGGCCAAAGTCATATGTCACACCTGTGCCTGGATCCTTTAGAGATCCTCCTGCTGTTGTGAATGTGTCCCACTTAGACAGTTTCCCACAGCATTCATCATATGTGAAGAACAAACTCTGTGAATGACCTGATTGTGTGGACAATATTCCAGTGTTGATGTGTGAAAACATCTTATTTAGTTCAGTTTATTTTTCACAAATAAATATGTAAACATAAAAACATAGTTAAAGCTAAAAGCTAAAGTGCAAGTAGAGGCGAAAGACCCAGAGGGATTGTGTGTCTGTGGCCTAACATACAGCATCTCATTCCCCTGTGCCA